>NW_006159732.1:2730311-2760555 GCF_000334495.1 Tupaia belangeri chinensis
ATATTATATATAACATATTATATGTTATATTTATGATATGTTATATAATATATATATAATATCCCTAATGAACAGAAATTAAAAATTTTAAACAAAATATGAGCAAACCAAATTCAATGACACATTAAGAGGTTCACTCAACATGATCAAGTGAGATCTACCTCTGGGATATAAGGATGATTCAACAGATGCAAATCTATAAATGTGGTATACTGCATTAACAGAATTAACAAAAAAATAGTCATTTCAATAGATGCAGAGGAAACATTTAACAAAATTTAAGTCTTTCATGATAAAAATTCTCAAATTAGGTATAGAATGAATGTACAAATAACGTTCAAGTATTACATACAAATCTACAGCTAACATCACACTTAACAGTGAAAAGTTGAAAGATGTTCCTCTAAGATTTATGAGACAAAAATGTCCACTTTTGCCACTTCTATTTAACATAGTATGGAAGTCCTAGACAGAGCAATCAGGAAAGAGAAAAAATAAAATAAAATATATGCAAATTGGAAAAGAAGATGTTAAACTGTCCCTGTTTACAGATGATATGATATAACTTGTGTGTAGAAAACTCCAAACATTACACACACACACACACACACACACACACAAACCTTTTACAGCTAATAAGTGAGTTTAGTAAAGTTGTAGGATACAAAACCAATAAACAAAATTAATAGCATTTCTACATACTAACAATGAATTATCTAAAAAAGAAATTTTAGAGCATCCTATTTATAACATTTAGGACATTAAATATTTAGAAATAAATTTAACTGAAGAGATAAAAGGACTGTATAATGAAACCTCTAAAATGATGATCAAATAAATTTAAGAAGATATAATAAGGAAAGCAATTCCATGATCATAAGTTGGAAGAATTAATATCATTTAAATGTCCATACTACCCAAAGCAATTTACAGATTCAGTGCAATCCATATACAAATTTCAATGACATTTTTCACAGAAATAGAAAAAAAATCCTAAAATTTATATAAAACTACAAAAGACCCGGGCAGATAAAGCAATCTTGAGCAAAAAGAATAAAGCTGGTAGCAAACACTATCTGACTTCAAAATATACTACAAAGTTATAGTGATAAAAACAGCATGATCCTGGCATTAAATATAGGCATAATGGATCAATTGAATAGAATGGAGGGTCCAAAAATATATCCCAATATATCCAAACATTTACGGCCAGTTGACTTTTGACAAAGGTGTCAAAATCACATAATAGGGAAGAGACAGTATCCTCAGTATATGATGTTGGGGCAACTGGATATCTACATGCAGAAGAATAAAATTAGACTCTCATCTCACACCATATACAATAATAAATTCAAAATAGATTGTAGATTTAAAAGTAAGACGCAAAACTGTAAAACCACTAGATGAAACCATATAGAAAATTCCATGACAATAATCTGGGCAATAATATTTTTAGCTATAATCCTAAAAGCAACAAAAGCAAAACCAGACAAATGGAATCACATCAAACTAAAAAATTTCTGCATGACAAAGGCAACTATCAGAGTGAAAATGAGAAAAAATATTAAAAAGCCATAAATCTGATTAGGGGTAATATCTAAAATACATAAGAAATTAAAACAAGTTAATAGCAGAGAACTAATAACTCAGTTTTTAAATGGCTAAAGAACTTGATTCTATATGTATATATATATATATTTTTTTTTAATTCGAGAGGTTCTCGCTATAGGGCATGTGCACTCGCCAGAAAGACAGAGAGAGACCGAGAGATAGAAAGCGAGAAATCACCCCCCAGGCGGGATGGCCACGCCGCAATCCCTTCTCTTCCATTCTCCTCTCGGGATCTTGGGCACGCACGCACACGCGCCCAGCGTGAGTTTAAGCCACCAGGTCCGGGATGTGAACCACGGCTGACTACATGGGAGTCCAGTGACACAGCCATTACACTGACTGCTGGTCCCTTGATTATATATTTCAAAAAAGGACATACAAATTATCAACAGACTTGGTGGGGAAAAAACCCTCTATATAACTAGTAATTAGGGAAATAAAAATTAAAACCACCGTGAGACATTACCTCATTCTTGTTAGATAAGCTATTATCAGAAAGATGAAAGATAACAAGTGTTGAAGATTCAAGGGAAAACCTTGCTCACTCTTGGTGTGAATGAAAATTGGTATTGCCATTATGAAATAAAATATGGAGGTTTCTGAAAAAAAATTTAAAAAAATAGATCTGGCTCAATAGCGTAGCAGTTAGCAGTGCACAGAGGAAACTGGATCTCACATGGCCCACCAGAGTTTGAGTCTCATCCCTGTCAGTTTTATACCATGTGTACCTGTGCATGCCCAGGATTTGAAAAGGATGAAGAATTTGAGAAAAATAAATATTTCATGTGAGCAGGGCTTGTTGGAGTCCTCACTCTCTCTTTCACTCATGTTCTAGCGCTCACCGTCACTCACTTTTCCCCTTCTCTCTCCCTCTGGCATAAAACAAACAAAATAATGAAAACTAGAACTATTATTTGGTCCAGTAACCCCAACACTGGGTATCCATCCAAAGGATATGAAATCAGTAGGCCAAAGAGAGAACTGCACTCTCATGTTTTTTGAATTATTCACAATTGCCAAGGTAAAAAAATCAACCTAAGTACCCATCAACAAATGAGTAAATAGAGTATATATACAGAATGTAATACTATTCAGCTTTAAAAAAAGAAGAAAATCTTGTCATTTGTGACAACATGTAAGAACCTGGGGACATCAAATTAAGTGAAATGTGCCAGGCAAAAGATAAATACCGCATGATTGCATTTAAATGTGAATCTTAAAAAAAATCAAACTTATAGAAACAGGGTATAATGCTGTACTAGGGGTGAGGGTGGGAGTAGAGTGAGGAGATGTTGGTCAAAAGATACAAAATTTTAGTTAGTGAAGAGAAATTAAATTAGTTTAAGAGAGCTATTGTACCTCATTGTGATTATAGTTAATAACAACATATTGATTTTTGAAAATTCCTAAGAATGTATACTTAAATTATTCTCCCCACAAAAAATTTTAAGTATATGAGGTGTTAATTAGTTTCAAGCCATTCCATAATGTGCACATATTTTGAAACATCATGTAGCATACTGGAAATATATGCAAATTTTAGTTTTCATTTAAATATTATTTAACTGTTTAAAAAGTAAAAAAAAAAAAAAACTGGTATCATCATCTTATGGACAAAATACATTTAATTACTCATCCTGATGGACTTTAAGATTCAGTGATGAATTTGTTCCTTTTCTAAAATGCAGGATAAGTTAATTTTTTTAGGTTTACTTCTTTTCATGAGAGAAGACGGAGAAAGTAAGCACCCTCAACAAGGTCTCATGCTGCAATCCTTCCCCTATCCTTTCTTAGCCAGCCAGTATTATGGGCATTTACATGCATGTACCTGATAGGAACAGATCAACCTGGGAACTGAACCCCCATCTTCCATATGCTTTCCAGCATTGCAGAGCTTTGTGTTGCTGTTACGCCACTGAGGCTGGGCCAATAGGTTCATTTTTATATAATATTTTACAGATTTATAGCCTACTGTCTGAAACCCTTGGAGCCTGATATATGAGATTCCAAACTTTGGGATTTGGAAATGCAATCTAGTGCATATGCCACATTTTGTGTAATGCCCCAACAACATTTAGGGCAGCTCCTGGCAATTAAATGCAGGAATATTTCTATAAAGAAACTGCAAGAAGCTTCTCATCAGTTGAGGTCAGATTTTGAATCAACTAGGTCAAGCGAGGTTTTATTTCAAAATAGATCATGAAAAAAAGTCTCAGTTTTAAGAGATTTTCAGATTTCAGTACTACAGATAAGGGATTATTGACTTGCAGTTGTAAAGTATAAACTGAACATTCAATCCCCCACAAATTAGAGTGGGGGCGAATCTTACATGGAATAAAGTAAAAGCCACAAATAATCAGATTTGGTCTTGAAAATCCTTTCGTATGCCCTCATAATGCCATTGATGTTATACTAAATCACTGTTTCCTCAGCTGAGTTCCAGAAGAAGGGATTGGTTCATATTTACTGGCCATGTTGAATAAAAGTGTGTACCTTTAGTCACTCACAATGCATTGAGATGATCCATTTATGATAAACACAAAAACTAAGAGACCTGTAGAGCCAGGTCTCTGACCTCATGCCCATTCTGCTAGAATATACTCTAATGGTTGGCAGAAAGGATCCCCTATTTAAAAAACAAAACAAAACAAACTTAGAAAAAACAACTTGTACCTATGTTTGTGTGAGTGTGTCTGTGTGTGTGTGAAGGCAATAAAATACAGTTGAAACTATGTTAAATGCCCTTTTAATTTGTCATTACTGTGAACATTTATTATGTTTATTATTCGTTTGCTTATTTTGAATTGATTTTGATTGGTAGATTATAACTTCAATGTATTTATGTCTATTTTTCTCTCTATTGCATCCCCAGAGCCAAGTATAAGACTTGTTTTCAATAAATATTTGTATATAAAGAGGCATCATTACATAACGTTTAAGAGCATGGAGTCTGTAGCTTAGCAGCCCAGGTTTGAAGGCCAAATCAGGCACCTCTAGCAGTAAGACCATAGGAGCAAACTCTGTACTTCAGAGTTTTCATCCAGAAAAATGGGAACAATGATACTTTCTGTGTCAATCTAGATGGACTGTTATACTCTAGTAACAAACTCCAGATCCCAGTGGTCTAAAGTAACAAAAGTTATTTGTTTGCTCGTTTTTTCTTGTTGTATTGCATGTTCATCATGGGTTGGTTGAACTCTGCCCTATATCAACATTGTCCTTATCCTGGGATCCAAATTGCCTAACCAGGCACTACCTGGTGCAATGCTAGTTTCCCTAACAAAAGGAAAAGAACATTCTTCAGGATTTTATATTGGTCATTAAATACTGTGTCACTTCTGCTTATGTATTTGGCATAATTAACCAGTACAGTCTAGGGAATACAATCTGGAATTGTGCCCTTAAGGTAGAGAGGTAGAAAGACACCTCTCTCATGGTTTACAAAGCACTTGAAAAAGTACCTGCACCTTACAATGCTAATTAGAATTTTTTTTAAGAATTATTTATTTAATTTAATTTATTATTATTATCTTTTATTTGAGCAGAGAGAGAAAGGGAAAGTGAGAAAGCAAGCTGCCAGGTTCAGGACCCAAACCATGGTCAGCCACATGGGAGTCCAGCATCTCAACCACCATGCCACCTGCTGGCCCTGCTAATTAGGTATGAGCTGCTGCCTTACCGTTATTATTATTAAACAGAGTTGATTCATATTTTCTGGAGGCCATTACAAAGTCATCTTTTGGGCATCTCCTTATTCAATTGAATTTAGCTAAATGTCCCATAGTTGTTTCATTGTTCTTCTTCAACAGTCAGTGTGTCAATGTTGTATTCCACAGTCCCTGCTCTATCTTTCGCACAGATGCAGGGCAGTTTGAAGAACACGCCCCCACCCCCAGCCTCACTTCTTTCAAGATGCCTTCTGCAGCCTAGTTGGATTGAGAAAGGCTAGCCCAGGAAAGTACTGCGAAGGGAAATGAACCCTAATAACTTCGAAGTGTTGAATTCTATGAAATGCCTGATCTAAATGTGTTTCATACAAAAATATTTATACTTTAAGCATAGCATGCAAACAGCAATCTGCATTTATTGGTTTCAGATGCCAATTTCCTCCAGCTCTGGTTCTCCTTTGTGTTATATAAACAAATCTCAACCATCTGGACCACAACAAGCCACACAGAAGTATGTGCTCACGCATCACAAAAGCATCAAATCAAAATACAATCTTACAGAATTCTGCCTAACTGAAAATTGGAGTGAATATCATTGCCCTCACAAAGCTGTTTAAAAAATGTAATGTAGGTGTTGGAACTTAGAATTTAAATAAGCTAGCAGAAACGATCACGTCAGAATACTTACCACTTTGCTAAATCAGAAAAATTTAACCAAAATATCATAATCTGTAGTATTACCTAAATTATGAGCAATCTAATTCAGCCCTCTCCAAATTACCTCGAAAAGTAAAAGGGCTAAGGAAAGGCGTCTCAAACATGTAGGAAATTAAAGAGCATATGGCAGCAAGACTCATTTACAACAGCGAGAAAGCCAAACAAAGTTAAAACACACACTTCATAATAATTGCAAGAAAGAGGTAAAACTCACTTTAATATTAAGATACAATGATTTAAAAGCAGGCTGTGCCAAAAAAAGAAAAGTCTCTGTCAAAACAAGTTAGATATGTAATCACCTACCCACCTGGACCTCTGAAATGAATGCTAAGCGTCATTTCTAATGTCTCATCTCCCTGATAGCTTCCGGCTGTTGAATGTACCTTCCCAAAGCCAAACATAAAAATAATTACTATGGCCAGCTCTGCCATGGCAAATACAAGGAGTGCTAGAAAGACTTCTGGCCTCTTCTACCTTGGCCTAAAAATAGCTCCTCACCAACCTGGCACAATATTTAAAAAGTCCACCCTTTGAGAAAAATAACCAGCATCAGACCTCCTGCCTCAGAGCCATGAAATCTGAGTGTTGTGGAGAGAATATCCTGAGGGAATGGAGGACATGATAAGCGATTTTATTAAGATAGCGGGGGTGGGGGGGAATGGAGGTCGAGGTAAGATTGTTTATAATAGTGCTAGGTCTTGAAAAGAAACATGTGGCAGTGAAAATGAGGTGCCCTGAGGTTCCCCAATCATCTTTTTCCTAGATCATGCCTCCTGGCTATTGTCAACTCATGTGGTAGCTGATTATCTTGCTTTGTTGTCCTTAACCTGGGTATATTTGATTAAATCAGATTATGCGATACCCTACAGACTCTTTACAAATTAGGACTATAAAAATCACGCCAAGGTAGACTTTCTGTTTGATTTAATAAGTATAATTATGTAGACACTGGCCAACGTTAAAATTCATTTCCTTAGCTATAAAAATGTGATCTAAATAATTTAAAATTAGTTTCATCTAACTAAATCTTATTTATTTTGCCTCACTGTTTTATCAAGGTCATTTTAAAATCCAAATGCTATTTCTCAAGCTTTTATGCACCAACTTTGTGTACAAGTTAAACAGGAATATTTTGTTATCGGTCATTCAATTGCAGATCAAAACGTCAAAATAGATGCGGGGAGAATCCTGTTAACTCTCCCTAAGCCTCTGTCTTTCCATGCCTCCCAATCTGGTCCAGTTGATTGGCCTCCTTGAGCAATACTCCTTAATGAGATTAGCACCTTCCTAGGTCTTACTATGTCGATAGACTAGGAAGTATTTAATCAGATGAGAATCAAAACCCCATTAAACCACTAAGAAAAATATTTCTAATTGTGAGATTGAGATAAATAGATGCTATAATGACAAAATATGGGCCCTTGTTTCATAGTTTATAGCAGGTGTACTTCTGAGGAAATTATTTGCCCCAAGTAAATTATAATCTATATTAAAACCTGGTTATAATCCAAAAACAAAATTCCTAGTTTTTTTCAAAGACACTGACATGTATCAGTCTCCTACTGTAAATAGACTGGTGATCACAGCATCGACGGTTCTAATCACATGTAAGTCCTCACATTTGCAGTTCTTTCAGCCCGTCATTTCAAATTGTTCAATTCAAAAATAATATTGCTATAAAAATATCTTGAAATGGTTTAAAATATTTCCTCATCCTCTGGGATAGTTTTTTTTCTGTGGCCATGAGGACTGTGACCAAATCAATAAAATCCAGAAATCATACCTCCAGTAACTGCACTCAGACAACAAAGTTTGGACTTCAGCAATTCACAGAAAGAGCTAAAGCTTGTGAAACAATAACCATAAATCCTACTCTCACATGTCATAAAGAGCCACTTACTTAAAAAAAAAAATCTTTTCCTCAAAATATGTCATCTTTATTTTACCACATAGTATAACAATGCGTATTTCCCATTAGGAATCCACATTCACAAAGCAGGGTTTGATTCATTCACATACTCTATTTAAAAGGTCAGTAAAAGCCAAAATGAACTTTAGAAAGATCTCCAATCAGAATATTTACTGCGATTTCCAAGGATATTTGTACTAAATTAAATTTGTTTCTTAAAACAGGAAGCCAGAAAAGGCTTAGACAGAGACAACCTCATTTCCCAAGCATTTCAAATCAAGAGGTTACTGTGGTCTTTTAAATTGTTTTAACACATGCACAGAATCACCACCTACCACAGTGTCAGTGAACAAAGGACTCAGATGGCCAACCAATTTACCTTCTCTAAAAACTGCTGCAGAACTTAGGTCACAGTTTAGGAAGCTATTTTTAGAACATTAATCAAACTGCAGGAGGGGTAGGTGTGAAAGAAAGCTTATGCTATTTTGAAAAGGCAATTGTGGTTTTGGCAAATGAGGGGAAAATAAAACTCTTAGAAATTTAAGACATCTGCTTCCTAGCTCAAGGGGTATCTCCTAAAAATCCATATTCTTAACATCACTTATTTTGTTAGATAGACCTACGAGTTGCAGAGAACTTTTTTCTTTTTTTTTAAAATTTATTTTATATAGTGATTGCATGTATAAAATAAATTTAACAAAAAGAAAACAAAAAAAAACAAAGAAAAAGAAGATTTCATTCAACACAGGCTCATCTACAACCTTGTCAAGTGTACCTCCAAAGTGAGCTGATAATAGAACAGACTTTTCTCATTCTGCTACACATGCCAAAAATAGAACCAACTAAACATTTTCCAAAACTTCGAAACAGCAACCAAAAATGAGCAATGGGAGTATGCTGAAATAATGCCACTTCTCCTCATGTTTCAGGGAAAGATGGGACTTCTTACCTTGCCGTCTTCTCCTTCGAACACTGACTGGTGAACATTGCACGCAAACAACGAGTTGGGGAGGTCATTGAAGTCAGTGATTGCTTGGAAGGCTTCTTCTGCAAAACACCGAGTGACAGCCCAGTCTCTGTCTATGCAGCACAGTAAGAAAAGTCCTCCATCTTCTGGGATATGGCCCTGCTGCCCGGGGCTCCTCATTCCAATGAAGTAGGATTCTCCCCTCATTCCTGAAGACACAAAGACAGAAGTGTGTTAGAATAGAAGAAATTCCATGAAACGTTTTTCAGGTCTCAGTTTAGAACCGTCTGGAACAGAGTAGGGACATATGATTAGGAAGAGAGACAGTGGTCACTGAAAGGGAAAAGACGCAGCAAATTCACAGAATCCTGTTGTTCTCTGAATCAGAACTTCCCACGTATGTCTGCTTCTGGGCAGGAACCCAGCCAGTGCTATGGTCAAAAACAATCAAAGGATAGGGATTAGAGACTACCATTGCTTCTACTATTAATGCCTATCATGTATGAGGGGCCTTCGAAAAGTTCATAGAAAAATAAAGTACAAGTTTTATTTTGTTGCAAAAACCAAATTACAATCCATGTATAGCTTATTACTCCCTTTTCTAGACACTGTTCTGAACGACTTACATGCATTAATGTATTTAATCTCGACAATAGTCTGTGAGGCTAATACCAATACTATTTTATTTTGCAGATGGGAAAACAGAGGAACAAAGCAATTAAGTAACTTTAACAAGGTCAATAACAGAATGGCAAGGCTAGGATTCAATCTCAGGGAGACAGGCACTACAGTTCACTCTCCTACCATAAAAATAAAGCAGCTTGAAATTACAGAAAGCCTACATGTAAGGAAATATGACCTACATTATCCTCTCCTGAATCCTGATTAACCCTGTTAATATTTTACCCACAATAACACAGACACACACTCCACATAAATCTTCTCTTTTGCTTAGAATAATTACTTCAAGACATTCAAGAACCAGATCCCTATCTTGAAAAACCAGTACTATCTGGGTTGTTCCATGGTACATAGTTCTCCCTCCCTCCTAGTTCCCATGAAGCTTTCCGGCATTAACTTCATCTATCTGGGTTCAATCTCCTATTCTTTCTCACCCCTTACATTCATAATTTAACCCAACTGCAGAGTTTTTCTTTCTTTTTTTGGGGGGGGGAGGGGAGGGAGAGGTTTTTGCAATACGGCGCATGAGCTTGCCAGAAAGACAGAGAGAGACAGAAAGACAGAAAGCGAGAAATCACTCCCCCAGGGGGGATGGCCACACCACAATCCATTCTTCTCTATTCTCCCCTTGAGATCTTGGGCACACACACACACACACGTGTCTGGCATGAGTTTAAGCCACCGGGTCTGGGACTTGAACCTCAGTCGACTACATGGGAGTCCAGCAACATAGCCATTACTCCAACTGCTGGTCCCAGAGTTTTTCTATTTTTTGATATTGGTACATAATTCAGTGGATTTAGTCAGTCTCCCCATATACTCAAGGATGATATCTACTTTATTCTTTTGTATCTATTTCTATTTTCACATGTATAGTACAACTCTGCTCAAAGCTCAGTAGTTGAAGGCCCGGAAGGTGAAATAATTGAACCATGCTTACAGAGGGAAGACTGACAGTTATGATGTGCCCGCTCAATCGTATTCATAAACTCCATCTCTTCAGTCTCTGAATCACAAAACCACAGAGTTAAAGAACATTAAGACAGGGACCATAAAACCTATCTGTCATAACGAAGTTTAGGTAGACAACAAATTCAGGAGCCCAGGCAAGATATGGGGGTTTCTGCCTATAATTGTCTTGACAGAAACTTTTGAAAGAAACCCTATGACAGAAATCATTTAAAAATGTTTTTTTTCTCAAATGAGGACAGGATTAAAACTGAATTACAATTGATACTTAATATCTGTATTTCATGCTACTTGATTATTCCAACTTCATTATCAAAAGATATTCTTTTAATACATTGAAAAATAAGTATTTTGATGTTCTCAGTAATTTTTTTAACTATTAAAATCATTAGTACTCTGGGTATGTGCACTCTACTGAGAAAGAGAGAAGAGGAAAGAGAGAAATCACTCCAAAGGGAAGATGGCCATGACCACAATCCATTCTTCTCTATTCTCCTCTTGGGATTTTGGGCACATGTGCATGCACGGAACAGCCAGGTTCAGACTCAAACCACAGAGTTGGTCATGCGGGATCCAGCACCTTAACCACCATGCCACTTGCTGCCCCTATTTGAAAATTTTTAAATGAATCAAAACTCATCCCCAAATGTGTTTAGATACGTTGTGAGAATGTTTCTATTATTACTTTTTTCAAAAAGAAACTAAAATCAATTGCTGAACAAATTGATTAAACAGACCTAATATTAAACCTCACTCAGGACTCATTTTAATCTAGTCAAATTGCCTTAACTTCTCTTCTGAGCTATAGCAATATGATTATCTTCCAAAGACTTTATTTTAAGCTCATTACTTTCACTAAAGATTTAAAGGGCGAATGCATTTTTGGCAAACAACTCTTCTGCTTATATGGAGAAATATTTCAGCAGCCAGAGCTTTGAACAAAAGCATCCTAATTTCTGTTTCCAGCTCCATTACTTACTCTCATAATTTGGGAAAGTCAAATGATAATCCCATGACTCAGTTTATCCTTATAAAATGAATAAACAGACATCTACCTATCTCTCTCAGCAGAATAAGGGGAAGCAGGGGAATCAACAGGAATGGAAGAAGTGATCTAAATCAGTATTAACCACCACACAAAGGGATATGTAGTGTGAAATTCTACAAATTGATATCACTGATAATCTCAGAGCATGGCCATTATGCTTTAGCCTCACTACTAACCCTTAGTAAATGTAAACAAACAGAAACACAGGGAAACTGAAGATTACAGAGTGAAAGAACCACCTGATAAGGAAACATAAAGGCCCCACAGCCCAAGTTAACAGGTTAGCAGGTTTGTCTTTTTAAAATTATTTTCAAACCTCTTAACTCTTATTAAAAAAAAAAAAAGAAGAAGAAGAAGAAAAGAAGAAAAACTATGAGGCAGACACTGTTTGCAAACATGAGAAGATCTGCGTGTTATCCTTATTTCTGAAGCTAAGGCTGGTCATCCAAAAGAGCAGAGCTGCCTTCAGCTTAGAGGCAACTCTTCCGAAGGGCTTCTCAGCCTCACCCACTGCCCAGGACCATGATGCTTCCCCTCTGAGCTCCCTGAACACCCAACACAGTCTTTTCTCTTGAAATCATTCTCCACTATGACTATTGCTTTACTGGTGTATGTCTCAACCCACTCTGGTATTTCTTTTTTCTTTTTTTTTTTTTTTTTTTTTTAGGTAATGTCTCACTGTTGCAACTCTCCTACCTTGGCCTCCCTTATACAGGTACACATCACCATCCTCAGCTCTTTTTCAGACAGGGTTTCACCCTATGTTGCCAAAGTCAGTCTCAAGCTCATGATCCTCCTGCTTTAGTCTCCCTATTCGCTGGGATAAGAAGTGAATACCACCTGTTGGCCTTTAGGTTGGACTGGGAATTGAGCCAGGGCCTCCCATGTGGATACCACTGTGGCTAGGTGCAGACTGATATTTTTTTCTTTTTCTTTTAAAGCTTATTTATTTACTATTTTTATTTTATGAGGGAGACATACACCCCCCAATAGTTTTGTTGCAACTGCCAATTCCTACCCCCAGTCCACACTGGCTCATGGGCATGAATATGCCCAGTGTATTCAGAGATGCCTTTCAACCTGAACCCAGAAGTTTCCCATTTCGGTCAGTGTTGCAAAGTCATTTCACCACTGTGCCATCACTTGGTCTCCCACATTGCTATATCTTGAGAGCAGAGACTGAATTATTTTCCTCCATGTATCTGCAGCTAAATAAAGACAGACCTGAAAATGATATTTGGCTAAATTAATGAAGCATGTAAAGAGGAGTCAGTTTAAGGAAACAGACAAGAAAATGGATTATAATGACCAACTTAAAATGTACACACCAGTCACACACTACTTATTTCAAATGTATAAACTAATAATATAAACAATTCTTTCATTTAAACTAAAGGCTAATTGATGAAGTATGTTTTTATAAATGAAAGGTAGCAAGAATCACTCAAAGGATTCCTACAACTAATTTTTTAAAAATATGAAATATAACAAAAACAACATTTATGTTTTTTGATTATATGAATTCACAGACAAAGACACGGAAAATTCAGAAAGGTATAAAGAATAAAAGTATGCTATTCTGAGAAACATTTTGGTATATTTAGTTCCAGTAATTTTTCACATGTAAAAATTTTAAACAAAATCAGGGATCTTAGTGTTGAGTAGCTAACTTCTTTCTCACAACATTAATGTAATTAAGAGCAGTTCCCTACTGTGTCATTATCTATTTTTTGAAAACATTAATTTTAATAGCCATATCCTATCCCAGTGTATGGATCTGTCATAATTAATTTAGCTATTCTTCTCTCTCCTCTTTGACATTTGGAAAACATAAATTTCTACCACTGCATGAATCTGGAAAAGAAAAACTACTATTCATTATAAAAATATAAACCATTCCATGAAAGAATCTTGAAACTTATTTAGATGCAGAAAAGTTAAATTTTTTTTTTTGGAGCGTTTTTTGCTACAGGGCACATGCGCTCGCCAGAAAGACAGAAAGAGACAGAGAGACAGAAAGCGAGAAATCACCCCCAAGGGGGGATGGTCATGCCACAATCCCTTCTCCTCCATTCTCCTTTCGGGATCTTGGGCATGCATTCAAATGGCGTGAGTTTAAGACGCCAGGTCCAGGACTTGAACCGCGGTTGACTACATGGGAGTCCAGAGACATAGCCATTATGCTAACTGCTGGTCCCAAGATAAATCTTTATAATAGACCAAAAGGAGCTGCAGGGGAGTGCCGTGGTATGGTCCTTTGCTGTAGTAGGGGGTCTTCTGGGTCGTGGGGTTTTTCTGTCGGCAAAATAAATACCTTGGCCCTTGTCTACCTTACAGGTCTACTGAAGCCTCCAACATATTATGTGGATAAAAGCTATTATTACTAGAGGAATCTGGCACTACAGAGTGGTTGGTAACAACTGTTATGTGTGTAAAAGAATTACAAATTTTCAGGGTATGTCCATGAGGGTTAAGTCCATATCATAACAATGAGAAACAACTAGCAGTCTTGTTTGAATATTTGATATGAATCTGGTTGGAGACCCCATTAAGAGGGAAACATACATACAAGACCCAAAGAAAGTAATTAAAAAAAAAAAAAAAACCTGCCCCTACCGCCCAATACCACCAACTGCAAAATGACAGTTTATTAAAAAAATATTACAAAGTTAGTGAGAATGGAAATATAAATCATTGAATTCACTCATTTTAATAGAGGAGGAATCCCGAAATGAGGAGGATTTGCAACTATTTCATTACTTTGCAAAAATGAAATGTACACGTGAAAATAACTTTCATCAAGATCTTCAAATAACCTGAGAGTTTTTATTAGTTAAAGATTAAAAGACCTAAAATTAAGACAACATGCATCCTACTCTGAAGTCTAGCCACCGAAAGTGCAGATACCTGTTCAACATCGAAGTACCCACTGAATAAATGTTTGGTATGAATAGTGAATAAAATGCCTTCCCCTCATCTATTAAAGAGACATTGCTGTTTTCCCATGAAAGAGCTTAATCTTTCCCAAACTCCCTAATTTCATTCTTAAGAAACATTTGTATGATATGGTTAAAACTAGAGGAAGAGACCTCTGAGAGACATCTAGTTCTGTTGGATATCATTATTATCACTGAGTTATGAATGGACATAAGATTCAGATTTCTGAACCACAGAATCCTAAAAAAATAAATCTACCTTGGGGTAATGGTTACATCACTGGACTCCCATGTAGTCTACCATAATTTGAGTCCTGGACCAGGTGGCTTAAATTCATGCTGGGTTCATGTGCATGTGTCCCAAGGTCTTGAGAGGAGAATGGAGGAGAAGGGACTGTGGCAGGGTCGTTGAATTGACCCTGGGATGGGGTGATTTCTCACTTTCTGTCTCTCTGTCTCTTGGTAAGTGCATGTGCCCTATAGCAAAAATATCTCTCAAAGAAAAAAAAGAAAAAGAAATGAAACAAAGAAAGAAAAAATGTAAAGAAAAGAGAAGAAGGAAAATGGAATATATCTCATGAGAATGGGGAGTTATGTATTTGTCCATAGAATTCCACTCTAAAAAGCCTTAAACGGGATATAAAAGTAGGGGTCTTGACAAGGACAACCACTCAATAGTATGAAGTGTGACCTATAAATAAATGTCACCTGGAAGGAGTGAGCTGATAATGATCTCATCTTGAGTCCCCTCAACATGAAGAGAACATCAGGACCCATTATGGGCATGGCCTACTATAGAAACACTGAAATTCTTTCCAAATGAATTTCCCATTTTTATAGAGGAGCTCTATATCATCCTTC
Source organism: Tupaia belangeri chinensis (assembly GCF_000334495.1). NCBI lineage: Eukaryota > Metazoa > Chordata > Mammalia > Scandentia > Tupaiidae > Tupaia > Tupaia belangeri. The sequence continues at coordinate 2,745,679 of NW_006159732.1, forward strand.
TAAGAGAAAATGGCACAAGAAGAAATAGCACTTGGAAGAACAGGAAATATCTTTAGTAAAATTACAGTTGCCTTCCAATTCTGAAAAAGGAAATCAGATTCTGTGTATGTCACTGAGGGAGCAGAATTTGAATCAAGGAGAAAACATTTAATTTAATAGCAGGGACTACAAAATAAAATAAGATGGTTTGCAGCACCGTTTGAAAACACTCTTGGCCAAGAAAGCTCGAGAACCTGGACTACAGTTACGTCTCACCTGTTTCTGAACTTTAAACTCTGCTAAATCTATAATTTTCCCAAGTAAATGTTGTAACCCCTCCAAATCACCTATCACCCCACCTTGTGTTGTATTACAAAAACACACTGACTCTGAAGCTTAGGATGGAGTTGTCATGCTTCCCTTCTCTACCTGTATCCTAGGAAAGCATTTGACTACACTCTCCAAGTTGTTTAATCCCCATTCTATATGACATTCTGTTATCTTGCATAGACCAGTCTAAATTCTTGGCAAACATCTGATGTAATACCCCTTCTCATTTGCAGGTTTTGCCTTTAAAACTTGTCTAAATCTTGTGAGTCAAGGCTATGTAAATCTGTATCACCTAGGTTATGACTCTTTATTTTTTTGAGAGGTTTTTTCACTATAGGGCACGTGCACTCGCCAGACAGACAGAGACAGAGAGACAGAAAGCGAGAAATCACCCCCCAGGGGGCATGGTCACGCTGCAATCCCTTCTCCTCCATTCTCCTCTTGGGATCTTGGGCATGCATGCACACGCACCCGGCGTGAGTTCTAAGCCACCGGGTCCAGGACATGAACCGCAGTCGACTATGGGAATCCAGCAACATAGCCATTACGCTAACTGCTGGTTCCCTATGACTCTTTTTTAAAAAAAATTTGCTATAGGCAAGTGTGCTCTCTGGAGAGAGACAGAAAAAGAGTGAAGAGGAAAGAGAAAGGATCTCTTAGGAGGATGGCTATCCCCTCTCTTCCATTCCCTTCTCAGGATTTTGGGCACTCGCATACATGCACCCAGTGTGTTTCTCAAGCTGCAGGGCGGCGTGGCCATCCCCCCTGGGGGGTGATTTCCTGCTTTCTATCTCTCTGTCTCTCTCTGTCTGTCTGGCGAGCGCACGCGCCCTATAGCAAAAACCTCTCCAAAAAAAATAAACTCTTTTGTTTTATCAAATTTTGTTCCCTGTTCCTTTAAGGAGCAACAGAGTCATGGATCTTTAAAAAATATGGATTAAAATAGAATGTCCTGCCTTATGTCTTAGTAAGCTCTTTATACTGGTAATATCCAGTGAGGAAGCTCCATATCGCAGGTTCTATCTACATAGCGGGATATTATAGAGGGAATTCAGTGAACAAGGAGGTAGTTGGCTCCTTTAAGGTCTCTTCTCATATTGAGATTTTTATTACTATAATTAGAAGACAATGCACAAGAAAACAGGTATGTCTATAAGCTTAAAGGTGCTCAAAAAATTTGAACTTAGTACCTTTAACAAAAATTTTCTCCATTATTTAAACCTTTCCTTTGGAGGCTTATAATTCAACCTGCTTATATTTTTCCTCTTCCTGTTACTAAAACTAGTAATATCTTTTTTTTTAAATAGGTTTTGCCTTAAGGCACGTGAGCTCACCTGAGAAAGGAAGAGAGAGAAACAGTGAGAGGGAAAGTGAGAAATCATTCCCCAAACATGGGGTTTGGCCATGTGTCAATCCCTTCTCCTTCATTCTCCTCCCAGGATTTTGGGCACGCACACACACATGCCTGGAGGGAGTTTCAAGTCACTGGGTCTGGGACTCAAACCACGATCAGCCATTTGGGAATTCAGTGACGTAACTGCTATGCCACCTGCTGGCCCCTCAAACTAGTAATATCTCTGATTGAGTCAATATACAGAATATTCTGGATGGGAAAAATTATTTTGTATGCTGCAATAATATACAGTGAATAAATGTAAAATAAATAAATGAAATTTAAAATAATAAATAAATAATTCTAAAGAGAAGAAATCATGAGAAAAGGAGAAAAATATGCAAGCCATACAAAAAAACAAATTAAGTTCATTTATTTATTGTTTTTAGTCAAAAAGAATGTTAAAGTTTCATCTCACTTGCTCTTAAAATTAAGAACAGGAATATAAAACTTTCTGCAATAGGGTAACACATAAAAATATATACTTCAATTTCATGCTATGATCTACTGAGGAAGACAAATAAGGAACTAGGATAAATGGAAACAATTAATGAATAATTCATTTGGACTTCAGGTTCAATTTTAATTGCAAAACAAGTAAATGGGTTCTGGAAGATTTGTTAGATTGGAAGAACTTAAAGATGATGGTGTCAGGTGGAATACTGATACAAACTGAGAAAAGACTGCGGCACAGCAGTAAAATGCAATGCTTTGGGAGGCAATTCCATGTGGTAGGGCTCTCAGTTCAAGACCAAAAGTGTCCCTAAGTATGTAGGCACGTGCTTGCCTGTGAATCAGGACTGACTAGAAATTGAGGGTGAGTTGTGGCATTGAGACCCTATTAATGATGCTGTCTCACTCTTTCTCTCTCTCTCCCATTTCCTCTGTCTCTCTTACTCTTGGAAGAAATAAATCAAACTTTTAAAAAATGGGGATGAAATTTTACATTAATAAGTAGTAGAAGGCCAGCCTCATAGCCTAGGGGTTAAGAGAGCCAGATCCCCATGGCCATTGAATTCTGGCCCCAGTGGCTTGATAAACACGCCTGACATGTATGCATGCAGGCACACAACCCTACTGGACAGAGGAATGGAGGAGAAAAGATTGCATGTGACAACACCCCATTAGGTGGTAACTTCTCTCTCCTCTCTCCTCTCTCTGTTAAGTGCACAGACCAATGGCAATTTAAAAATGTTGCACACTAAAAAAAATGCGTTATAGCTATTTTTAAGTTAAATATAAGTTTAAATAAATCCAGCTCAATTTTTTTTTGAGAGAGTGATTTTTGCTATAGGGCGTGCACACTTGCCAGAGAGACAGAAAATGAGAAATCACCCCCAGGGGGAATGGCCACAATGCCATTCTTTCTCCTCTATTCTCCTCTTGGAATTTTGGGCATGCTCACACATGTGCCTGGCATGAGTTTTAAGCCGTCCAATCCAAGACTCCAACTGTGTAATGGTATAACCATTGCACCATCTGCTCATCCCCAGTTCAATTTTTTTAAAAACTAGAAACCTAAAGCTTTCAGTGTTTAAGATTCCTTCAGCTCTAAAATTAAAATTTCTCTAATTATATCTGAGACAAAATTAGATCCTTAGAAAAATTTTATATGAATAATAACAATAATTGAACAATGAAGTCATAACTGACTTTCTTTTTGATCTGGCTCTGTAGGTGAGGTTCTTTTGATTTACTTTTTTGTATTTTAATGCCTAGCTCCTCTTAGGGCTAAGATAAGCCTTTTGCTCATTTTTGCCCATCTTACAGGGAGACTGAAGTGTAATATTAGTAACAACAAACCATGACAGACATCCTGAGATACAAAGGAGAAACATGATATTCTTAGGCTGTGCTCCATAGAAACCCATTAAGGGCTCTTTCTGAAATATAATGGGACCTATTTAATTCAGCTGCAGAGTTTTCACACCTGCTGAGCTGTGTGAACCTCAAGCTATTCTTGATACCATTTGGGGTGGTCTTGAAAGAATCAAGAGCATGCAGGTTTCAGCTCATGGTTTTCAAATGAAATTATCTACATTCCTTATTCATGTTCCCTTCAGGACACCTTCTGGAACCACTGCTCTACCTGGGAGCTCCCACTGGACAATAAATCAATTAACTGAATGCCCCAAGGTGGCAGCAGATTATCAATTTTTATGAAGTTTAAAAAAAGAAAAAAAGTAAATAGTTTGTATCTCCCTTTGCACTAGAGTCTACAGTAGAGATTGGATTACAAATGTGTCCATCATGATGTCTATAAACTTGGAGGGCTTTAATGCTCATGGTCTCCCGAAGGATTTGCAGATTCTGTGTATTTTTCCAATGGACATAGTAAAAGAGGAAAGACGACTCTTAAATTTATCCAGAATCAGATGAAACAAGCAGAAAGGGTATCTGACTCCATTCCCACAGACTTAACTGACAGCATCAAGAAATCGCATTTCAGGGACGAGCAGTTAGCATAATAGCTATGTCACTGAACTCCCATGTAGCCGACCGTGGTTCAATATCCAGACCTGGTGGCTTAAGCTCACGCTGGGCGCGTGTGCATACGTGCCCAAGATCGCGAGTCGAGAGTGGAGGAAAAGAGATTGTGGCATGGCCATCCCCCCTGGGGGGTGATTTCTCACATTCTATCTCTCTGTCTCTCTGTGTCTTTCTGGTGAACGCACATGCCCTATAGCAAAAACCTCTCCCCCCCGCCCAAAGAAAGAAAGAAAGAAAGAAAGAGAAAGAAAGAAATCACGTTTCAAACACTTACATTACAAGAAAGTCAGATAGTGGAAACAATGTCTTTAATTTTAAGGGGAGTGCAAGGGTGAGAGAGATGCTCTTAAAGATAGAAAATATCTATTTTTTAAAAAGAATACCTATAACGAACTTCTGAGTTAGTTCTTAAAAAAATGAAACAATATTGGTGTACACCCCCAAAACTGAAGAAGTTCGGTTACTGTTTTAGGCAACATCACATCAGGGAACAAGTAGTAAGCTCAACCGGATCATTTGAAAAGAAATTAATGAAGGGACCATTTGCAAAGCTGTGGTCAGAGTACATGGAAACCATAACAGATAGTGCAAAATTATGGTGGGCTAGCACCAGTCCTAGGCCTGAATGCGATGAAAAGAGGTATGGGGCTTCCAGATCCAGAGGAGATTCTGGAGAATCCACAGAGAAGAGGGAAATGTGGAGAGGGCCCCCTGACAGATCTTTCATTAAGAGGCGTCTTGATCTAAATAGCACCATTAAGAGGATGCCAGAGGAAAAAGTATCCTATCTTACTCTCTTTCTTTGTACTTCCCACTGGTCAAGCCCAACCGGAAACCAGCAGATGAAGGAGCCACTGATATGGAGCGAATGGGTCAGCCTTAGGCCCAGTAGAGAAAGGTAGAAAGAGACTTCCCGTGACCAAATGAAGACATAAATGGGTATCAGTCTAAATGGTCCATGGGTTAATTTCAATAGATCTTAAACTTTTATTTTTTTACTTTTTAAATTATTTTATTTATCTTCATTGATTTATTTTTAATTTGATCAGAGAGGGACAGAGAGAGAAAGACAGGGAAAGTGAAAAAAAAGCCGCCAGTTGAGGTCGGCCCCCAACAGACTTTAACATTTAGAAATTTAAAGTTGGGTCATTTGTAAATTGACAGCTCAAGTCAGGGTTTGTATAACATACTTGAAGATTCAGTATCTACTCAGCCATAAGAAATAACAAGACCCTAGCATTTGAGAGAAAGTGGTCAAATATGGAGGATCTATGACTGAGTGAAGCAAGCCAGGATAGGAAAGGATCTAGGGCGGAGTGAAGAAGGCAAGAATAGGAAAGAAAGCCATTGTATGTATCCACTTAATATATACCGACTATCCGTACTTTATGGTAGAAGTCAAAATACTGGAGGGCATAAAAGCAGTGAAAATAGTTATGGATGCTGAAGACAGTGTGGAAGGACCGGAAGGAGAAGGGAAGAGTATAGAGAAGGATAGTAAGAGAGGTATGACATGTGTGGGACACAAAAATGGTTCATTACCTATTTATGATAGTATGGATAGTATCCGCAACTGGACTGGCCTGAGAAATATTTCATGTTGAGTAAATTCTTTATATAAGCCATATGATACACAGTGATTGAATGTTTAAAAAAATAATGAGACTAAATAATAATAATAATAATCTAAAAAAATGAAAAACATAAGTTATCCAAATACTGAAAGTCTGTTGATTTAAAATATTGAAATGTCCATCTCATTGTATGTGACAGTAAATAGTAGAGAGGAAAAACAAACAAACAAAGATTCACCATCTCTGAATGCATTTTTCTTAGGAACAAAAGGGTGAAGGAAAAGTTAGCATCTCTCCAGGTTGTAGAGGATGTCCCCACCACTATGAAGGATGCCACAGGAACCCCACCTGGAGGCAGAAGGACCACATTATTGCTTAGAATAAGCTTAGAGAAAGTCCAAAGCCTCTGGATGAGTCAGGCAATTATATGCAAAATAACTTTTCACAGGAGGACAACACTTCAAAAGTGAGCAGCAAAGCAGGTGAAGGTTGCCATGGTAGCCCAAGTAAGATTTATCCATTTTTCACCTTCAGCTTTCAGAAGGGGCATGGAGTGCTGGGGAGAGGGTGCAAAGGAAAAACAAAGCAGGGCATGAGAGAGACTGCAGCTTTGAGAAAAATCCAGCCAAGAAGGGGCTGAGTTATTCAGAACTCCTAATAGCAAAGGAAAAAAGACTGCCTGGGGAGTAGAGAGCTGGTCAGAGCTCACTAGGAGGCCAAGGAGGCAGGTTACAGTCCCTTGGAGAAGATTAACAGATAATGAACAACTTGAAGGTAAGATCTTTTTAATAAAAGGGGGAGACAAAAGAGGAAGAGAGACAGAAATATCCCTATCTCAGTGCCTACTGTAAAGCATGCTATTTTTCCCCCTTAAGTATGGCTAAATGTTCATGTCATTTCCACATTAAAAAAAAAAAAGTCTTCTAAAACTCCCTAGGATCTATCTAATCAAATTGTTCTTCAGCCCAGCAAACCAGGATATCCACAAGATGCTAGCCTTCTTATCTGAATTTATTTACTGCCTCATCAGTGCTAAAAAAAAATCACACCAGCATCCAATTTCAGCTCTGTCAATAATGATAATAACAAGAGCAGCAGTAGTGAACAACGAATGAGAGTCTACTTTGTTCTAGGGGTTTCATCTGTAGCAATCTTATACACAGCTATGCAGTTTTGACCAATGACTCAAGCTTTTCTCAAGTCTAAGCCTTTCTGTTGCTACACTCCAGCCCCGCCAATCAACATTGTACCTAGCTTGAAAGCCACTTGAGGATCACTGCCTTCATATCCCCTCTGAGCCTGACTGCTAGTCTCACGTCTGACTGTACCTCTTAGGACACTTACTTTGGCCTCTCTTTACACTTGTATTTTATTACCTTTCATTCAATGTTGAGTTCAAAAGGGGTGTCCGACCCACCTGTCTAACCCCTGCAGCTGCTAAACAGGACCTTACACTTAGAAGATAACCTCTGACTTTTCTTGAATTCAGTGGAATTCAAGGAGTTCTAAATATGACTTAGCTTTCTAACATGCAAGCTGGGTGACTCTGGGCAAGACAATCTCTATTCAATTTTCTCACTTATAGAATAGGGATAACAGAAGTGTTTGCTTAGCAGTGCTGTTTTGAAGATTTAATAGCTACTACATGTGAGACATTTAGAGCAATGACTGGGATGCACCCTGAGTGTGCAATAAATGTTAACTATTATTAGTATTGATCAGCTCAGTTCTCAACAGAGCAACTCTATAATTGTCTGTCACATGACACAGCCGTTCTTTTCTTCCCAGAGTCATGGTCTGTTTTTACGTGAGGCAATGGAGTATAATGCTAAAATGAAGACACTGGAGTTGGTCTGTTGGGTCTGAATCCTGGCATTGCTACTTTCTGGCTTTGTGATCTTGAATATGTCACTGAACATCCCTGATCACTATATACAGTGTGACTCCATAACGGTACTGACTTCATGGAGTTGTTACATACATTAAATGTCACTTTCCTTAGCATTCTTCTTCCTTTCCCTCCCCACTCAAAAATCTTCCAAATTTTTTTGAGACCAGCAGTTGACATAATGGCTATGTCGCTGGATTCCCATGTAGTAGACCATGGTTGGAGTCCCAGACCCAGTGGCTTAAACTAACACTGGGCGTGTGTGCATGCATGCCCAAGATCCCAGGAAGAGAATGGAGGAGAATGGAGAAGAAGGGATTGCAGCATGGCCAACACCCCTGGGGGGTGGGGGGTGATTTCTCACTTTCTATCTCTCTGTCTTTCTGGCGAGTACACACGCCCTATACCAAAAACCTCTCCAAAAAGAAAAAAAAAATCTTCCAAATTTCCACTAAGTGCTCTATTTTTCAGCTGTTTAGAAGAGACTGTGCTTCCACAGTGTGAAATACAAGAGCTTTAAAAATAAGACAGGCCAGGATTCAGCTTCTCAGTCTTTGCTGTCAGTTGGGAGAAGAACTGATAGTTGTATTTGGCTCTGGAGTCTAGATTTGAATACACACACACACACACACACACACATACATATACGTACATATATATACACATGTATATTTTATATATATAAATAAAATATATAAATAAAATAACACATTTACTATGTGATTTTTAGGCAAGTTAATTTCACTTGCTAAGCCTCGGTTTTCACAACTATAAATTGAGACTATTGCAAAGTCCAAACGAATTTAGACAAGGGTAGGTATACCGCAGTGGTTAAGAGAGCTGGATCCTATATGACCCACTGCACAGTTGGAGTCCAGGTCTCAGTGACTTGAAAAAGATGCTGGACACATATGTGCACATGCCCAAAATCCCAATGGGATGGAGGATAGTGTGTGGATGACCATGCCCTATTGTGATGAGATTTATTTTCCCCTTCTCTCTCCCTTTTGCTTTCTCCCTATCTTTTATCTCTGACTGGTAACCACATGCACTCCTTGGAAACTAAAAAAATTTAAAAAAGAAAGAAATTTAGTCCAGATCACAGACACTGTTGCATAATCTCTCATGAAATGTTAGCATTTGCTAAAATCACTTGCTTGCACATGTTAATCTGACAGCCAATTACATGTTTGACTACTCATCTCTCCGTCTGTAACTGTTTTACTTTCTAAGAAAGGTATACTTTGTATTAAGCTCGGGGTTGAATGTGATTTTAGGCCAAGAATAAGGACCATTACCCTAAACCTTTCAGTTAAACCCTTCAGTTTTATCAGCCCATTTTCAAATCAAAATGCAACCGAAAGCCATTAATTTGGTGATATAAGCTCTCTGCTTTAGAATGAGAGTTTTACCTACATTCTCTTCCCTTTCAGCACTATTTTCCACCTTAGATAAACATGCTGTTAGGGCTTAACCAGAGATCCCAGGGAACTTTACAGTAAGGTCTTCAGCCTGCTGCAGCCTGCACAATACCTGCAAACATCTTCTACCCGGGAAGGCTGCCCAGCTCCTCCTTGGGCATGTGTTGTCATTTACAACATTCAGCAAAGTAAGCCCATTTATTGATGTTTTTACATTTCCTTCCACATGTTGAGTATTCTTGCATCTTCCTGTAATGGCTGGCACCCAGCACAGCTCCTGATCCAAGGTGCTGGCAAGACAAATGACACATAACACCACCAGACTCTCAACCCAGAACAATTCTCTCTGGCTCCCGCTCTCTCCCTCTCTCTCTCTCGATACTGATAGATGTACCAGAGCCTGTCTAACCTTTGATTATCACCCTCTCAACTGAATGACTTCCTGAATCTCACAGTCTCCCTGTCTCCTGCTGGGTTAAATCCAGAAGACTGAATATTCTCATCTTCTCTTCCTTAACTTTCATTGCTAGCACAGTTCACTCCTGACATGAAAGCAAATCACTGTCCTGACTACTTCAGGTCACTTGTAAAATGATACCTTTATTTTTATATCCCTTGATTGACAATGGCTTCTATCACATCGCTCTCTCTCATGTCTACAATGGTAATATCCTTCAGATTCCTGTAAAAGCAAACGTCCATTAGACTTTCCCATCGCAAATGAAAGCACATCTCCACCTCCCTAGAAGGAGCTGTTGGCCCTTGACCTGTTAAACCAAGTGGCCCAAATAAGAGAAAGACATAGGCTGAGCAGTTCCATAAATGACTTCGAGTTTCTCTCAGTATTGTCAAAAAGTCACGCTTCCGGATGATCCATAGTTACTCCCCCACTTCTGGTGCCATGTGTTGTTTACACAAAGAAACTGACCCAGGGAACCAGCAGTTAGCGTAATGGCTATGTCGCTGGACTCCCACGTAGTCGACCGCGGTTCGTGTCCCGGACCCAGTGGCTTAAAACTCACGCCGGGCACGTGTGTGTGCGTGCCCAAGATCCTGAGAGGAGAATGGAGGAGAAGGGATTGCGGCGTGACCATCCCCCCTGGGGGGTGATTTCTCGCTTTCTGTCTCTATGTCTCTCTCTGTCTGTCTGGCGAGCACACGTGCCCTACAGTGAAAATCTCTCCAAAAAAAAAAAAAGAAAGAAACTGACCCAGATTCTAGCCAAGAAAAAAACAAAGTGAAACCTTTATTAAAGGCTTTTCTGGCCTGCAACAATTGGACCAGTTCTCACATCTCTCACCCCCTCCAGCAACTGATCAGGGTTCATGGAGAATTGAACCGGCCTTGGTAGTAACATTTCCAGGGAGACCTATGGAGGGTTTTGGGAAAAGATACAGAAACAGTAGGGAAAAAAAAAACAACAACATAGAAATAGTCACTAATCTACCTCTTGTGAGTTAGTAAGTAACTGGCCTGGGCTCCGCACTGTCTTATACCAAAGGCCATGATAGAAATAAGGGGAGAAGAGGATGTACGTCATCTTCCTACTTGTCCAAAAGAGCAGATGGTACACTTGTTTGATGGTTTGAATGTGTCCCTTCCAAAATTCAAGTGGTGAATATTAATGGCCAATGTGATGGTATTAAAAGGTAGGTCCTTTAAGAGGCGATTGGGCCATAAGGACTCCCTCCCCATCCAACTACCCATGTTTGGAATTAACGCCTGCTATGGTTTGAGCGTTCCCCCTAAATTCATGCATTAGGTATTAGAAGAAAACTAGAAACCTGTCTGGTGTTGAAAGGTGAAAACTGTGGGAGTGAGTGATTAGAGGGAGGCCCCTGTGATTAACTCCTGAGTGTTTATAAAGAGAGGGAAAGAAATTAGAACAGATCCAATGCACACAGCTGTCCTCTCACATTGTGATGTCCTGCATGGCCTCATGACCTCACCAGCCCTCCCAGATATGACCCCTAGACTTTGGACCTTCAAACATTGAGCTGAATAAATCCCTATTCTCTTGAATTACTCAGACTTGGGTCTTTTCTCTTTTTCTCCTTTTATTTTTTTTTTTTTGGATATCTTGAATTCAGCTTTATTTACATGAAGCTGGCTGTTTATTTGTTACTAGGAGCAAAGTGGACTAGAATGAGGCCCTCATAAAAGGTTCATCCAGCGTTAAGCTGGCTTGCCCTTCTACCTATTGGCTCTGTGAGGACGCAGAGTTCCTCCACTCTGGAGGATGCAGCAAAAAGGTGCCATCTTAGAAGCAGAGGGCAGCCCTCTCCAAATAATTGAACCTGGCATCAGCTTGATCTTAAGCTTCCCAGTGTCTAAAACTTGGAGAAAATTAATTTCTTTCTTTTTTTTTTTTTTATAAATTACCCTGTCTCAGGTTTTTTTAGTTTGTCAGTACTAACAAACTAGGACTTTTTTTACTTTAATGAATTGACCTATCATGGTGGACAACATGACAATCAAGACTACAGCCTTCCCTCTGCAGCCCTCAGACTCCTGCCAGATACAACCAGAGAAGGAGGAGGGCACCACCCAACAGGCCAACTGATGTTGAAAGCTCTTTAAATTGAGGATGAGATTAGTCGCTCTTCCCTTTCCTGTTCTTCTATCACCATTCCATAGGTTTAACTTGAATACCGGCCAACAAAGCTGAGGCACTTTATTAAAATATCAGGACTCATTAAAACCTCGTTTAGTGCCAGGAATGAGGCAGTATGAAAGATGAGAAACATTATTGTAGGCTTCCTTATCTTTTTGAGGGACTATTGCTATTTGCACAGTTACCTACTAGTGCTACCTTTCAGATGACAGTGCTTCAGCTGCTGTCATCAGATGCTCAGAAATATCTATTACAATAACCAAGTTCTGTATTTGCACCCTTTCCACTAGTTCTCATCCTCATTTTTTAAATTTCCTAAAACTGATTTTATTATTTTCCTTCTTATAAAAAGGATTATTCTTTTCTTTATAACATGCCATTATCTTAAATACTAAATATGAAACACTGAAAATGTAATAACGGTGTAGGTCTTAAAAAGATGGCTTGAGAAGTACATAATATGAGAGGAAAGGAAAGCAAGCATAATTGATCACATAAAGAGGGGTTGCCATTGGCTTAGATGTGGAGAAGGCAAGTCTGTCTTCATTATGCATGGGTCTCAGTCTTCAGCTCCCTCCTGGTGAATTCATCTCTCCTCATTTAGTTCATCCACCTCTCCACCAGAATGCAGATACTCTTCCAAGGATTTCTGCCAGTCTTCCAAAACCTACGCAATGTGGTTGTACTATTAGGAACTTGCTGCTTATTTATTTTACACAGGGCTGGTCAGGAGTGTATTTCTGATCAATAAGAAAAGGGTTCAGGGTAGTGAGGAAAAAACAGTGGTAAGAAATATTTCAGAGGGAAAGCACAAGGCCAGGACATATACAATCTTATAGGGTATGAAGAGGACTTTGGTTTTATTCTGAGATAGGAAGATACTGTTGGATTCTGAACAGAGGAGTTTTGAGAACTGATTAAAGTTTTAAAGTAATTTTTCTGATTGCTATTTGGAAGATAGACCAATGGAGCAAGGACACAAGTAGGGGATCTATTAGGAAATTATTTTGGTAATCCAGGCAGGAGATGATGACGTCCAGAGAGGGAGCAGTAGAAGCAGTGGAAGCAGTAGGAGTCTGAGTATTTTGAATATACTGACATTATTCACTCATGGATTGGATATGGAGTTGGAAAACATTCAAGGATGATGCCAAGACTTTTGTCCAAGTACTTAGAAGCCCAAAGCTGTCATTTACTAACATGGAGAAAATGACAGGAAGAGCAAGTTTAGAGGGATGAAATGACAAGTTCAAGGAAGCTACAGCTTCCTATTATTTAAGTGAGGATCACCCGGTGCCATGGGTACAGAGTTCAAGGGAAAGGGAGTTACAGATGATACTGAAAGCCAAGGGACTGGATGAGTACGTTTCATGAGAGAAAAGGTTCTGAGCCTTGGAATATACTGACATTTCACAAGAACATAATGATACTATCTCAGGGGGTGTGTTGTAAGAATTCACTGAGATCATGCATGTAAAACATTTAAAATAGTACCAGGTACCTTCTTCAACAACTAGCTACTAGGCACGTGTACACATGCATGCATACACACACAAACACCTCTTACCACTTGCTAGCCCCTTTCTCCACTAGAGCACCTATTTCAGGACCCAGGGACATGGATCTGATGGAATTCTTCATATTGCTCAGTAAGGAGGGGTGGTGGTGATGAACGAAAGGAAGACTTGTTATCGCTATAAAACCCAAAGAGATAAAATTCCATTGTTTGTATTTCCACCTGGAATTCTCAACATTTTCCCTCAGCAGCATAGTTTCTAAGATAATTTAAATCACAAGTCCAGTAGGGTATGTGAAGTACACCGTGCATATAACAGGTTTTGGGCTAGCCTGGGGTCCTGCTCTTAAATTATGATATTTCTTAGGAAAACACATCCGGATTCCAAACAACATAATAGAAACCCATATTATAAAGGTTGCAAATTGACTCTTAACATAAAAACACATATATATTTTATGGTTATGGCTTCCTTTTAATAACAACGTCCTGTATCATAAAGCTATATTTTAAGTATCAAACCAAGACTAACAACTTCAAGCAATAGTTCTTTTGTAACTCCTATATTAGTTTAATCCCTCTCCAATCTTTCCGTGACCCTCCTCACCCCATTCTCCAGTACTCACCTAGGTAACAGAGAGGACATTGAAGATATTTAACCACAAGAAGTGTTCCTATCACGCTGTATGTCTCCATTACAGTCCTGATCTTGCCGTACTCTACTTGTTTAGTCATCTCTCTTCCCAATGAACTCTGCACATGCTTGGTAAGTCTATCTTGATCATGAGGTGTCTCTAGAGCTCAGCATCGTACCTGGTACCTACTACAGACTCGCTAGAATCTCTTGAATGAATACACGAATCAAAACTCAACCTTGATTCTCACCTATTCTGAGACATAAAAATCTTCTTGAACAAAGAAAGAACTCAAAGGACATATCAACACAGTTAACATTGCTTCTCACCAGAAGTAATGAGATATGCATATTGATACCCAGAGTAGAGCAACTTAGGGTGCTTTTGGGTAGTCCAGAAGGAGATAAGACCTTTATGGGAGTAACTCGAGGCTAGTATAGAGCATCACGTTTAAGCTCCAAATCTTGTTTTCCGGATGAGTTTAACTATTTATTTAAGTGACAATGTGATTAGCCTGGTTCTCACAACCCTGAACTCTTTGAATTCATATTTTAGGACAGTCTGATTAGTTACATGAATGCATGCTTGTCTGTTTCTATAAATCATGTTTAAATGCATATCTACATTTATATGTTCTGCCATTAGTTTGCATACCCCTAAAGGACACCAATGATTTTCTCTCCTTTCTTTTGCCATATACAATGCCTTATGGGACACTGTTTGATCCTTTATGATGATCAATTATGATCCCATTATATACCTTCTCAAAAGCAAGGATTAAGGGACCAGCAGTTAGTGTAATGGCTGTATCGCTGGACTCCCACGTAGTAGACCGCGGTTCAAGTCCTGGACCCAGTGACGTAAACTCATGCGGGGTGCGTGTGCATGTGTGCCTAAGATCCCAAGAGGAGAATGGAGGAGAAGGGATTGCGGCGTGGCCACCACCACCACCCGGGGGGTGATTTCTCACTTTCTGTCTCTGTCTTTCTGGCGAGCGCACGCGCCCTATAGCAAAAACCTCTCCAAAAAAAAAAAAA
>NW_006159732.1:2760722-2777006 GCF_000334495.1 Tupaia belangeri chinensis
TGTCTCTCTCTGTCTGGCGAGCGCACGCGCCCTATAGCAAAAACCTCTCCAAAAAAAAAAAAAGGCAAGAATTACATCAAACACACACATGCATACATACATACACATGCACACATCCCCCTCACATGCATACATACATACACACGCACACATCCCCCTCATACACTTCCTATCTCAGAACTACTTAGCACACAACAGGCTTCAAATAAATGTCTGAACTGTGATTTCAATTGTTTAACTGGCTTCCTATGTTATTTTCCCCTTCTATTTACTCTTTTAACAATAAACTAGGTAAGTCTCCAATGAAACCTTATAATTGTAATGGACTGGAGTCTTCCATCACCATCAGGAATAAAATGTGAGTACCAATAGCATATAAAAGACCCAATGGCAGTGCTAGTATGATATATATTCAATAGGTTTTAGCCCTCAGTAGTATTTTCATATGTGTATTTTAAAACAAATATATAAATAACATAAAACTAACTGGAGTTTTTTTGGGGGTTTTTTGTTTGTTTTTGTTTTTGTTCTTTTTTTTTTTTTAGTTCAAAGATCTTTTTTAAATTTTTTTTTTATTGCTAGGGGGTAAATATGCTGGCCAGAGAAAGAAAGAAAGCACCTTCCAGTGGGTTGTGGTAAGGCCACAATCCTCTTTCTTCATCCCTCCCTCCCTTAGGATTTCCTTCTTCCTCTACTTCTCCCTCCCAGCAGGATTTTGGGCACACAGGCACATGTGCTCTGCATGTTTTTCAAGCTGCTCAGAGGCAGGGACCACAAACGTGGTTGTCCACACAGGCTCTGGTTCCCTATACACAGCTCTTGACCACTGAGCTACAAAACTGATCCAATCTGAAGATCTCAATTGACTTTACTTGTGATTTGAGAATCAGGCAACAATTCATTCCATAAAGCAGAACAAGTGTTCCCTAACTTGGAATTTTTTTTAACCTGATAATTATCGGATAACTCACTAATATATATGTTATAAACTTTTTCAGAGGGATCAGGTACTTCCTAGAGAAAGCAGAGAGAGAAATAGAGAGAAGGAAAGTGAGGAAGCAACCCCCCCCCCCATATAGGAGAGGGTCATGCCGTAATCTCGTCTCTATTTCTTCCTCTTTGTGGGATTTTGGTCAAGCACACACATGCACCCAGTGTGATTTTTAAGCCACTAGGGCTGGGATTCAAACTGCCAAGATGGCCATGTGGGATCTGGCTCCCTTAATCACCAGGCCAAGGGGTTGGCCCCATCACTGACATATTTTCATAGTAAATAATAAAATACTGATGATTATTATTCAGGTCTAAGTAACTTATAAATATCCATAGATATTAAACTATTTTCCTCTATAATTGTATTATTTAAGAGCCTTCTTTATATAACCCCTCATGAGATAAATGAGAAGAGTTACAAAACAGAGATAGTATTTTAACTTTTGAATATTACATATCAACTCACATGTTCCTCCTTTAAAATTATTTTGAGAACTCACGATGTGCAACCTAAACCTACTGCGATGCCTCTTAGATGATTCAGAGTTGGACAGAGAACCCACTCTTAAGTCGGTAGTAGAGGAAAGACACCATGATCATGCAGGAATACAAAGACTCAGGGCAGAGCTGAGTGTCAGAAGAGATGGATGGCCAGTGCCCCAGGTATTTAAAGGCAGAGGGAGAATCAGAAAATGATCAAGAGCAGGCTGTATCGGAGCATAGATTGTAACAAACGCAGCAGATATTTAGAGGAAAGGTGGTGGAATATGGTGGCGGGGGAGGGGTGGTGAACTCAGGCTGAGAGAGAATCTTGAGCAAACACACGGAGGAGAGACAGCTTGGAGCACATTAGGAAAACTGCACAAGCCCAGTTGGCACGTGAAAGAGAAATAAGTTGAGGCCATAGTGTCTTGTACCTTTCATAGACATATAACCTGCTTCCAGCTCAATAGGAAAAGGCCAAGGGTGGGGAATACTGCTGAAGCAGCAGAGTGTTATCATAAAACATTTATTTGAACAAATTCCCTGGCAGCTCAGTTGACAATTGAGGGTGGCATACAGCCAGAAGACTAAGCAGCCATCAACAGGATTCTGCAGGAAGCAAGCAATGGTAGGTTTGGAAAGGGAGAGGGGCGGGCATAGAAGGGAAGGGAATCAGAAAGGAATCCCTCACAGAAATTTAGCAGGTGGGTCTCAAAGAAGGATGGATGGTCAATGGCTTCAGTGCTATGTGAAAGCTGGGAAGCTGAAGTCTAAAAAATTGACTTTGATCTCCAGATTGGATTTTCATAACCTTCAGAACAGCAGTGCCAAAGAGGAGGAGCAAAAGATAAATTGAACAGGATTAAGGAGTACATAATAGGAAGAGGAGCATAAATAGCAGCAGGTGTATAATTTTTTTTCAAGAAGTGATATATTTGGGAGCTGGACAGTGGTGCAGCAGTAACATCACACTCTGTAAGGCTGATTCCCTTAGGAAGGTTTTCGGTTCATGTCTGGAGACCTTCTTGATCATGCCTGGTACATGTGTGCCAACAATCTAGTTGGCTGAGGCTAGGGATGGGTCCCATTGTGGGGACCCTGTTAGTGGGGCCTGGTTTTCTGTCTTACTTGGAAGGAAGGAAGGAAGGAAGGAAGGAAGGAAGGAAGGAAGGAAGGAAAGAGGAAGTAGTACTGATGTATTAATGCTCCACTGCATTCTCAGGAGAAAGTCAAGGTTTACTTTTTTCTAGGTGGGTATCATTGTTTTATTGTTTTAATAAATAATACTCACTTTTCTTTTTTTCTTTTAATATCATAGTTCTTTTAGGCATTGGTGGGGAATTTTCAAAGCTTTGTTGAGGTATTTTATGGCATTATTTGGGTTTTTTTTAAGAATTATTTAACTTTATTTATTTTTTAATCTGACCAGAGAGGGGCAGAATGTGTGTGAGAGAGAGAGAGAAAGAGAAGAAAGTGATAAAGCAAGCCTCCAGATCCAGGATTCAAACCACAGTTGGCCACATGGGAGGCCAGCACCCTTAACCACCATACCACCTGCTGGCCACTATTTGATTTTTTTTAACATTTGCTAATTTATTTCTTCCATCAGACAGACAGAAAGAAATAGACAACCATGCCTGTCATGCTCAGGGAGGTCCTGGGTCATGAACCCAAGACTTTCCCATGTGTGACAAGTTGCATTATGCTGCACCACCACCTAGCCCCAACCTTATTCAGTCCTCAGAAAGTCCTGACAAGGATCTGTGCTATTCCATGTTGAGTAATCTTAAACTTTCCTGAGAATGCCCAGTTTCCCCTGGCTTTGGCATTTTCTCCCTTGCACCTAATTTCATTATCCTCCAAGCAGTTTAGTTTCAAATATTTCTTGTCTCCGCCTTGGTCACTGTCCCAACAGAGAGGGACCCCATGTGGCCATGGAATGAACACAGTTCAGGTCTGCATTTGACCCCTGGCACCCAGCACATTTAGTAATCCACCTATTGATCCCTTGTCAATTAGGTGGGGTCAGGTAAGAGGTGAGGTCCTTCTGCACATGGCCAAAGACTGACTTTCAGGGCCCTATGACTATTTTTGAGTGGAGAAATACTCTAACAGCTGCATGCTGCCTTCTACTACCTCTACAGCAGAGCCAAGAATAAGCATGGATAGAATATGATCAAAGAATCTTTCCTGTTTTCAAGAAATGCCCATTGTGCAAGCTTCTGGTAGTCTAAAGTTATGTTCTTCCCAGGCTGACTAATTTTTGACAACACAGGAAGCAATTTTATTTTTAACTTAAGGTAGGCAGTGAACTGTTATGTCCATTGCAGGAGGGACGTGGGAAGGCATGTGCTTCTTGTGGAAAGGAGACGCGAGCAGGTCGCTAGGAGATGAGCTTCTCTCCTCCCTCACTTCTCGTGTCAGTCCACTTGAAGGAAAGTAAAGGATTTATTTTTTTCTTTCTTTCTTTCTTTCTTTTTTTTTTTTTTTTGTCAGAGGGCATGTGCACTTGCCAGAGAAAACAGAGGTGGAGTGGAGGAGTGAGAAAGCACCCCTGATAGGATATGGTCACATCAAAATCCGTTCTCTTCTATTTTGCCCTCCTTTTAGGGCATGCACGCACAAGCACCTGACTTATTTCTCAAAGTTTGGAGTCTGGTACTTGAACCGTGTAGTCGACCATATGGGATCCAGTCATCTGAACCATCAGGCCATGGGCTGGCTCCAGTGAACGATGTTTTCCAAGGCTCCACTTCTGTCCAAACAAGCAGAGCAACTGTAATTTATATATTCTTCAGCTATTTCGACTTCAAATTTGTTTCAGTATAATTACTTATTACTCTTCTATTTCTCCCTCCTTTCAGGTTGGTCTCTCTATGTTAAAGCAGAATAGTCAAAATGCTGCACTCTCCAGTGTCTGATGACAACTGTTCCTTCCAGTCCTGTGGAAAGAAAAATAGCTACTTTCCATTATGATCTAATACTGGAAGTTGGGAGTTATGCTTAATCATTCTATGAACAATCATAGAGGATTTACCATGCTCTCAATGCATAAAAACAAAGCAAAATAAACAACAATGATCCTTGTCCTCCTAGCTTTCAGAGTCAAATGGCGATATCATAAATCACCCCATATGGGTCCCTCTCTATTCTAGTATTCATCTAACAGGTGTTCTCATGAACTCCTTTTTTTTTTTTGAGAGAGGTTTTTGCTATAAGGCACGTGCGCTCGCCAGACAGAGAGAGACAGAGAGATAGAAAGCGAGAAATCATCCCCCAGGGGGGATGGTCACGCCGCAATCTCTTCTCTTCCATTCTCCTCTCGGGATCTTGGGCACGCACGCACATGCACCCAGCATGAGTTTTAAGCCACTGGGTCCAGGATGCGAACCGCAGTCGACTACATGGGAGTCCAGCGACATAGCCATTATACTAACTGCTGGTCCCATGAACTCCTTTTTAAAATGAAGCCAAAGAGGAAACAGGAGGATGGCTAACTGATACTAATAAAGATGGAGAGTATGTAATAGAAAAGCACTGGTGGGTGATGCTGAGACCTTTCATCTATTGTTACCAAAGCTATTATGCCATCTGACCATCCATGTAACCTCATGATATTACAGGACATTTATTATAATTCTATTTTACAGAGTAGAAAACTGGGGTTCAGTTGCTCAAGATCTTATAGATAGAATACTAGAACCAGTACTAGAGTGAAGATTCCCTGCAACTTGACATTTCCATCTCACCAACCCAAATACATAAAGAACAAAACAAAACACAATATATTTTTATACAATGGGAGGCATGAGGGGAAACAACTCATGAAGATGTGAAACATCATTTTGATGATTTGATAGAAAACAACCCAGTGAATATTAATAATAAAAATGCTAATTAGAATGCTATTAGCAATCATCGCAACTATCCCAAACTCTAACAATATTTCATGAGCACTCTTGACATGCAAAATGTTCAGCCATGGAGGACACAGTGGTGAGTCACAAAACATGGTGAATCCTGTTTTCCCTCACAGACTGAATCCTGAAGGTAGAAATTTCTTTATATCATGCTGTGATATTGAATGATAATAAGAAATAAATAATGGTCTTTATTTATGCTTCCTGGCTCATAGCTCCTGACACTCATAATTTCCTAAGTGATTAGAGCAGTAAGAGTATCTTTTGTTAAAATATTTGATCTTATGTCCTCAATTTCTGAAACAGCTTGGAACAACTCCAGAGCACTCTAAGTAAAAGTTTCTACTGTTATTTACAATGAGACTCTCTCAACTCGAGTTTATGTTAAGGAGAGAATTTTTACCAAAAATACAAGATGAGGGTATGGGGAGAGGAATGGTTACCAGGAGAACCTACCATGAGATTGGAGGGTTGGAATTTTCATCCCAACTCGCCAACCTCCAGGTAGAAAAGACTGACTGAAGGTTGACTTGATTACCAGTGGTCAGTGATATAATCAACCAAACCCAAAGGATGAATCCTCTAGAAAAACCCAGAAGGACAAAGTTTGGAGCACTTCCAAGTTGCCGAACACATCATGGGCCAGGAGGGTAGCAAACCCCATCTTCTCAGGGACAAAAATCCTATGAGTCCATTCTGAACTTCATCCTATATATATCTCTTCATTTGGCTAGTCATTTGTGTCCTTTAAAATACCCTTTGTAATAAATTGGCAGTAGCAAGTAAACTATCTCCTTGAGTTCTGTGAACCACTCTAGCAAATGGCAAAACCTGAGGCGGGGGGGCGGTAGTGGGAACCCCCAATGTACAGCTAGTCAGTGATAAGTTCTGCAGGCTCCAACTTGTGATTGGTATCTGAAGTCAGGGGCTGTGGGCTGTGTTGTGAGATCCTTAACCTATGGGATCTGGTGCTAACTACATAGTATTGCAATTGAATTAAACTGTAGGACATACAACTGGTGTAAAAAAAAAAATGGGTTGATGGAGGAAGAAAAAAATCCTGCATCTGGTCACAGAAGCAGTCTGTGCTGGAGTGAGAGAGTGGGAAAGACACTTTGTTTTTTCCTATCTCATACGTGAACATCTCACTGTGCCTAGAACATATGCTTGATGTTTACTTGCTGACTGAGTGACCACTGCAAGGCTTTGTTTTATTAAAGGCATGCAAGTATTAAAGAGAAAGATGGTAAAACAATGTCTTGGTTACAGTAATATACTCAGTAGCATCTCTTCGTTTATAAAATCCTTCTCTTCTCACTCTCCAACTCTGGCACTTAATGACAGGTAGACTCTCGATCCCTAAGCTTATTAACCAGACATAAAAAGTCAAACAGGAAAGGAGAGGGGAAAAGTATGAGTTAATTCCTTTTTATTAATAGGATAAAACTATGGGTGAGCTCTTCAAGACTCAATTTATAAGCCTGATAAAATTGAGCGTACGACGTTTTTGTGTAACATACATAAAGCGAGCACCAGTGCTGAATCCACAGCTGCTGGGTGCTGCCGCTGGGCTTCAATTCCAGCTGGGTCTCTCATCAGCTGTGAGGCCTCA
Organism: Tupaia belangeri chinensis; assembly: GCF_000334495.1. Taxonomy (NCBI): domain Eukaryota; kingdom Metazoa; phylum Chordata; class Mammalia; order Scandentia; family Tupaiidae; genus Tupaia; species Tupaia belangeri. The sequence continues at coordinate 2,767,731 of NW_006159732.1, forward strand.
GGCAAGTTAGTTAACCTCTTTGTCTCAGTTTCCTCATCTGTCACATGTAGATGAATAGAATGTGATGACCAAATTCACATTATGGATAAAAGGCTTAAAATAACACCTTGCACATCATGAACTAGGTATGTATTACCTACTAATACAAATATTAGCCACAGAAAAGAGATTTGCCTGATAACGCGTTCAGAACTTTAACAAAGCATAACAATGAGGAAAAGTTAACAATAAGCATTTAAAACTAACAATAAGCATTTAAAATCTAACAATAAGCATTTAAAACAATAATCAAGGGGCCAGCAGATGGTATAATGGTTATGTCCCTGGACTCCCACATAGTTGACCATGATTCAAGTCCTGGACCCAGCAGTTTCAAACTCATGCCAGGCACGTGTGCATGCATGCCCCAAATTATGAGAGAAGAATGGAGAAGAAGGGACTGCAGCATGGCCATCTCCCTGGGTGGGTGATTTCTTGCTTTCTGTCTCTGTCTCTCTTTGTCTTTCTGGTGAGCACATACACTCTATAGCAAAAAATCTCTAATAATAATAATAATAATAATCAAATGGTCATGCTCATGATCTGTGGCAAAGACTAGGATGCACAAAGGATGAAACAGCTGGCAGGGATGGTATTGATCATTTTGCCCAACTCCTTAATGGCATTAAAAGACCGAGGCCAATGAACATCATCATTCTGAGTTTGCTTCAGCAGACATATCAAAGGCTTTTTCTACCTCAAACTCAAATTATTTTTACAGTCCTTCTATTTTGGTAAGACAATGCATCTTACTAAGGGAAGGCCCAACCTGTCCTGGAAAAATCATGACCAATTTAAGACTAAAGCCCAGCTCTTGGGATTCCGAGTATGCTTACCTCACATTATTCACTCTGCACCATGCAGATGACCAGGGAAATGATAGTAAAAATAACAACATATGTGCCAAATGCTTCTCTATGTATTTTATTAAAACAGGGACACTTGGGGCCAGATAGTGTCAGAGCAGTAAAATGCAACGTTCTGTGAGGCTGACCCACATGGGAAGGTTCCCAGTTTGCATCCAGAGAGTTCCCTAACTACTCCAGGCACATACGTGCCCAGAATCCAAGGCTGGATGAGGCTGGGGATGGATTGTGGCATCAAGATCTCATTGGGGTGTTTCTCTCTCACTCAAGAAAATCTAAATAAACTTCAAACTACAGCGAACCATCATTAAATTCTATAAGAAAAGGACATTTTTTCCACATATTACTTACAAAACAGCCTAGGGCTAGACAGAGTTGGCACTGCTTTTAAGATAGCCTTAACTTTCAGGTTTCCTAGCCCTCCACTTCAAAGTCATTCCCAAGTGCTATGAAATTAGCTCATCCTGTCTTTTCATCAGAACTCACTGTCCTTTGTTCCAGTGCTCCAAAGTCTTACTAGGAATTAGTCATAAGCAATACCAAAAAGCTAAGGATAAATACACTGTCAGATATTACCTCCTCTCTCAGTATCTGCATTTAATAGGGACTTGTCTTTTCTTTACTCAAAAGAATAACTAATGTACTCAATTTGGACAGACTCAGTGACCTTCTATACCAGAAGCCTTTTAATTTCTAATACACAGTGTCATTGTATTTTTCTGCTTAGTGAGGCTGGTACTGCTTCTTATCCTGAAGTCACAAATCTTCATGGAGATGATAAGAAAATGATTATAAACTACGGGGGATGTGCATATCCAACTGTCAGTTCTCAGAACCAGGACAGAGTGACAATAAATCTAAAAGCACCTTGATTGACAAGGCTAGTCAGAAGTGCATTACAGAATCACAGCAATAGAGAGTTTCACCCCAGGTCATACCTTAACCTTCCTAGGTAATATTTACAGGTTGAATGGAAATGTCAATGCCTTCTCCCTCAAGAAAGACTTGGAGTGAGCAGGTCAGATTGCTAGTGAGGGGAGGGGTGTTTTTTGAGTGAAATATTTTCATCATTTAGGGCAGAGTATTTCAGTATGTTCAGATCTGAAAAACATACATTTTTTTAAAGCAAACAAAAATAAACTACACTGCTCCCCTCCCAATTTTGACTCCCATGGTTTTTATTATGATGATACAAACACAGAACTAAGCTCTTATAGTTCAGCTACGCTAAGATCATCAAATTCCAACTAAATGTTCTCACTGATATAAATGAAATCGTAAAACCAACTCAATTCAAATCCACAACACTGGCTTAGTACTCAGAAGGATGATGTTCTGCTAAAGGGGCCCTTCTATGTATACTATGTCTCTGACATGGAAAACTGCAATGCTGGTGTGGTGGATTTAGAATCCTCCCACCCCTGGCTTTGCAAAAGGACTCCTGTCCCACATTTCTTCATTCACAACAAAACTGAACACTTACTGGACCAATGGGCTGCCTAGTCACGTGGACTCTGACGAAGCACATTGCATAATAAGTCCTTTGGTTATTCCCATAAAGCCAAGACTATTAAAATAGCACTAGCACCAATTTGATAAATAAAATACACAAAATTAGGTACCTAAATCATTATTATTCATTATAAGGCAGTCATCTAGATGATCCAGAATATGCTCATATTATTTTTAAATTTCACCAAAATAAAATCCACCAAATGTTGAAATGTTCGTGTAAAAGTCCTTTGCCCTTTCCCCATGAATGCCTCTACAAATCCAACTCTGACAAGGAGTGGTGGGCTGTGGAGACAGAGACCACTGGTCAGTCCTGGCTACCCCATTTATTACCTCCATAATGAAAAGCAAGTTACTCAACCTACCTCAGCCTCAGTCTTCTCTTCTACAATAAGTGATAGGATAAACACAGAACCTACTTCACTGAGTTTCTGGGATGATGATGTGAGATAACATGTGGAAAGTCCTTAGCCCAGTGTCTCGTGCTTGGTTGGTGCATGATAAATACCCACAATTATTTCTGTTGGTCATTTTACTTCCAGCTTCCACAAAGAGGAAAAGATGCATTGTCTTACCAAAACAGAAGGACTATAAAAATAATTTGAGTTTGATATAGAAAAAGCCTTTGATATGTCTGCTGAAGCAAACTGAGACACTGCTATCGGTCATATTTGGTACATTGCTTTGTAATAGAGATGTAATACTAGGTCTTTCGTTTTTTCCTTCTTTTTTGGAGAGGTTTTCGCTATAGGGCACATGCGCTCGCCAGAAAGAGAGAGACAGAGAGACAGAAAGCGAGAAATCACCCCCCAGGGGGGATGGCCACGCCACAATCCCTTCTCTTCCATTCTCCTCTGGGGATCTTGGGCACACACACACACACGCGCCCAGCGGAAGTTTAAGCCACCTGGTCTGGGATTCGAACCGTGGTCGACTACATGGGAGTCCAGCGACATAGCCATTACAGCAACTGCTGGTCCCCTAGGTTTTATTCTGGAAAGCAGAGGCCTACTCACACACACAACAAACATCTTGTGTAGTTATTTTCATAGTAAACAACTGTGCAAGGAAGGCAGAGGCTTAAAGGTATTTGAAGGTGTTGATATCAATTTTGTGCTTCTGAGTTATTTATGATTATGTCTATATATGTGTATATATATTTATATGTGTGTGTGTATATATATATATATATATATATATATATATAGAGAGAGAGAGAGAGAGAGAGAGAGAGAGTGTTCATTTAACTATTGACGAGCGCCCACCATACGCAAGCCACCTGATAAGTTTAGGAGAGGCTGCAATGCTGAAATCAGTTAATACAGACTTACCCTTGTGTTACCTTCTGTTGGAGTATGAGTGTGTGTGTGTGTGTGTGTGTGTGTGTGTGTGTGTATGTTTGTGTATGTAAGTAAACCAGTAAGAAACTTAAAATCTACCGGACTCTGATTTCACTAAAGATGGGACTACACCTTACTAGTTTCAGACCCTAGTGGCTAGGATAACACCTGGTGCATTGTGGGGGGTAAATGAGTAAATAGCATACGTAAGTAACTGTGATATATAAGTTTGACCATGTACTATAAATACACATTCAATAAGTGAAGATTCTTTGGAGGGCTCAAGATCTGAGGAAATTTGGAAGAGATGGAACTTGGAGAAGATCAGAATTTCAAGAAATAGGCATAGCAGAATGACCAATTACGATTTTATACAGTGAAATGTGGTCTAAATTGCTTCTCATTAGCAAAAGTTCCTATTTTGGTTATTATTACACACAGTATTTCTATGACTGTCTATATTTACAAATTGTATGCAATTGCTTTCTAGTTTGTCATTTATTACAAGGACTTTTGATTTATTTATAAACAACTTGGTGGTTCATTATTTATTAGAATAGGAAGCTGAAGAAATAATTCTGGTCTGTAGCAGCTGTGTCTCAATTATTACTATGGGTCTCCTGGGGTTTTCTAATAAGTAGCCATAAAAAGTCAATTTGCAATTAGGAAAAAAAAATGTGTATATTTGGCAGCATTTACGCTGCCATGATTGACAACAGACCTGACTGACAGAAGCCTTACACTGTAAGAATAACTTCATCATGGCATTAGCATATTGTTTTAAAAATAAACCAATCCAAGGATAAGGAAGGAGGCACAGAAATGGATTGTTTAAGCAATGATTAGAATACTATAGAGGCTGCATAAAAATATCTCAATAATAAATTCTAAAAGCAACAAGAGGCATAATTTTTTAATACTTGAAAAATCACTGAAAGGACTGACCTGGTCAAAAAAAGGAATGATGAGAATGGCATAAAACAACATCTGGCATACTAGCCAGTGGCATGGTGATTAAGGTGACTATGTGGTTTCAGTCCCAGATCCCAGGCTTGAAAAAAGTCACAGGGTGCATGTGCATGCACAGTGCCCAAAATCCCAAGAGAAGACTAGAGGGGAAGAGGAGAAGGGATTGCAATGTGGCCATCCCCCCTGCAAAATGCTGTCTCTCTCTCTCTGTCTCTCCAGAGAGTGCACATGATAAATAATGTGTAAAAAATAGTAAAAATCTGGCAAAACCCCCCAACATTATCTTAGAGATGATATCTCACCAATATAATAATGAATTAAAGGTAGAGGCTCATCAACTAGCTTCAGGTGACAACTGGCTTCCAGTGAGTAGTGGGTTCTTTTTTTTTTTTAATTTGTTATAGGGTGCATGTGCTCCCTGGAGAGAGAGAAAGAAAGTGAAAAAGCAACCCCGGAGGGGAGGATGACTATGCTTTAATCCCTTCCCCTCCATTACCTTCCCAAGATTATGGGCACACACACATACACCTGGCGTTTTTCAAGCTGTGGGGTCTGGGACTCAAACTGCACAGTCAGCTATGCAGGATGCAGCTGCTTAACCACCACATCACCTAGCTAGCCCTACTACTAGGTTCTTTTTAAAAAAAATATTTTAAAGTAAATTATCCTTCAACTAAATGCTTATATTCTGCCATGTGAACATCACTTCTCTTTTTTGGAGGAAGAAGCATCATTTTAGCTTTAGCTTTTCAAAGCCTTAGCTCACTGAGATGAGATGTAAGAAGAAGAATAAGGACTAAGGATAAGGGAACATCCCTCAACAGTCAGAGGAGAATTCTACCATGATCTGGAATCACTTCTCTGCAAATGGAATAATTAAGAAGAACTAATAGTTGGTGAGGGATGGTGAAAGAGGGGTCCTGTGTGTCAGGAAATCCACCACACCAGACTCCCAGACATATCAAAATGAGTCTCAATGGCAGTTGGGTAAAGATTTCTAATCTTTATTATTGTTTGAATTTTCTTTCCTATCTGTGATACTCTTGAAATGTACACTGTCATAAAAATACCTAGATTGGTTTTCATGAATATAAAACATTAATTTAGCTCTAATTTTGTTCAGCTAAAATAGCTTCTCCTAGTATCACACCTTGGCTTGAATTGTAAGACAATCCCCAGGACGGGCTGTGACTGTATCATAATGGCTGGGTTGAAAGGAAGAGGTTAAATGAAGGATAAAAATAAACAGTAAAAGCATGGAGTATGGTTGGTCTTTATCACCCAAGAAAAATGCCTGTGTGGTAAATGCAGTCATACTTAAATATGAGATCTAAAACTCTGTTGTAAAGCTTAAACTATAAATGTGAGATCTAAAACTCTGTTTTAAAGCTTAAACTATAAGTATTATAAAGAGACATCACATTTGGAGATTTCCATGTGGAGGCCCTGAAGTCCATTCCATGAAATTGTACAAAGCCATTCCCTTCAGCACTTAACACTGTGGTTTTCTGGCACTCTACAGGTTAATAAACAGAAGCATGGACCCCTCCTGGTGGCACAGTTCTTAACATGCCAGATTGCAATGCTAGAAGCCACACAGTCAACTACAGGCTTAGTTCCCTGGGTAGCCTGAAAACATGGAGGACATACATGGGCATCCTGAGAAGCTGGAGGGGAAAGAGGATCAAAGCGTGATGACACATTCTCTCTCTGTCTCTTGCATACACAGTACTCTAGCATTAAAAAAAATAATAATAAAAAAACAAAGGAAATATGAGAGAGCAGAGGACCATATAGGCAAAACTATATACCTGGTTTCTCCACAGGGCCACTGTGGACTATCCCATGTAAGCTATCCCATGTAACGACTGCACTAGAACACAGCTAAGGCCATCTAGAGCCGTTCTAAATTTCTTAATGTTTCCACTGCCCACTTTAATCATCTGAACAGTTTTCACTGATTCACTGGTTGGCTTGAACCATTGCAACTGTGACCTAGAGAATTCAAAAGGAGCTGTTCAGGCTTACCTGTTCCATCTTACCTCCACCTGGAGCCCACCTTCCCAAATTGTTCTGTACACATGTGGAGCTCTGTGAAAGTCTTCCTGATCTTCCAGAACAAAAGACAACAGATGAAAGAAATTTCCTCTCCCTACTCATGATATCTCAGGAGACTGAAACCAAACTACCATTCAGGGTGTGAGCTGAGAATTCCCACGGAGTCTTTATGTGCTCTGGCACAAAGTCCACAAGGTCAGAAGGTAACCCTTTGAAACTCTGACCAACCAAATATTTCAACTGAGAACTTCACCTAAATGTGACCTTGTCAAATTCGGAAGCTTAATGCTAAACAACAGCTGTGTGTAGGACAGAAATCATCAGGAGAGAGAAATAAAATAAAAGTTACCAAATACATACTTAGTGATATGCCAGTTGCTGAATATTTTCCCTAACCAAAATTTAACTTTTTTTAAATAAATGGTTGTGTGTATAGCATAAAAGATCAAATGAACGCCATTAATCCTCACAGCAGGAAAAATTAACATATTCATGAATTGGTACTTTGTTTTCACTTGTCAAAGCTAAGACATTTTGCTCTTGAGCAAACAAATTTTTTTTCAAACTATCATTACTTTATCTGAATTTACCATCCACTATTTCAAAAGTCATGGGAAAATATCTCTAATCAAATAAATAATTTTTTGAGAGTTTTTTGCCATAGGATGCGTGTGCTCGCCAGACAGAGAGAGACAGAGAGACAGAAAGCAAGAAATCACCCCCCAGGGGGGATGGCCATGCTGCAATCCCTTCTCCTCCATTCTCCTCTAGGGATCTTGGGCACACACACACAAACACACACACACACACACACACACACACACACACACACACTCCCGGCGTGAGTTTTAAGCTACTGGGTCCCGGACGCGAACCGTGGTTGACTACATGGGAGCCCAGCGACATAGCCATTAAGCTAACTGCTGGTCCCTCAAATAAATAATTTTTTGACAAATTAGTAAACCTCAGAAGAGAAGTATAAGTTGGACATTGATTTGTTCTAGCTAGATACCATTACTGGATCTTTAGCTTTAATACAGAAGGCAAAATAAAAAATAAATTATATTCATTTAGCCTATGTTTCAGATAATTTTATGGGGAAACATAATTCAATTTAATTGTTAGCCTCAATAAATTGATCAAATAACCAAAATGGTTGTTATGGTAGGATAATAGTAAATACAGGGATTTCTTTTGGGAACAACTAACGTGATTAGTCATCAATTAAAAGTCTAGAATAATGACTATGGAAGTGAGTTTTAAGATGATTTCAACTGGTTACTCCAGTTATCTATTCAAAATAGTTGTCTCTGCCTTGCATCTCATTTTGTGGATGGAGGAAAAGATATGCCCGTCTGAAGCTTGCCTGAAAGGCCCTATCAATGGTGAAAGAGGAGCCAGTCCATTTCCACTAAAGCAACAACAGGGCTAACACAAATAAGCATGCATACTTGCGGTTGATATTTTTCAGGATTTGAAAACTCTGTTTTGGTGAACTGAGAATCCAGAATAGACAAACAGCACCAATGTTCACCTAAGCAGAGGCGGCTTTGTTCTATGTGCTTAGAAGTCAGTATTAGGCATACAACAGGCTGCCATGGAAGCTGTCAGTGGTCAGGCCTTCTGTGCATCCATGTGCCAAGTCACTGATAACAAGCATCAGGAGAGAAGCGGACCCAATCAAATCAACCTTCCTACAAACATCTGTACATGTTAACTTGACCATCCTCCACCTACTTATTCATCCTCAACTCCCCGAAAGAAAGCCTACCCTCTTTAAACCAACTGTTCAGCACAAATATTTCCAGAGTAGAGTTTATCTCCCACTAACACCATCTAGTCCTGATCGTCACCAAAAAGGGTAGGACGAGGTGAGACCTGCACTCTGATGCATTGTTCTATAGGAATGTTAAATTGTACACTCTTCTAGAAAAGCAACTAAAACCAATGCCACTATATAAGGAAAGCCTTTAAAATATCCATCTATTTGAACCAATGATGTCACTTCTAACAATCTATCCTAAGAAAATAATCCCGAATATAGGAAAACGCTGTGCTCGAAGATGTTCATCAAAGTACTATTAATAATATTTTAGATAATTAGCACTATCTGAATATTCAATGATACACAAGAAATAAATAAATTATAGTAAAATTATACATGGGTGTGCTGTGCAACTAGTAAAAACAAAGTTCAAAAAGACTGTTGACCTTACATGAAAAGTTATTTTATACATTTGGTGAAATGCTCAGGATGTAAGGTTCTACACACAGTTATGATCACAATTCTATAACAATATGCATATAAAAAGACTGAAAGGAAATACACCAAATTATTCATAGGAATTATTTGTTTATGCTAATATCTGGAATTTTAATTTTCTCTTTCTATACTTTTTCTTTTCCAAGATTTTTATAAAAAATATACATATCCAAGAAAAAAAAAACCACATATTTAAAACTCAAGGCAAAGCGTCCCTAGTTTCCTGCTG
>NW_006159732.1:2777417-2785329 GCF_000334495.1 Tupaia belangeri chinensis
TCAGCAGATATTGGGAACTATTTCGAGCCTTTCTGAGCAAACTCTGTCTTGTGTGTCACTCACACTTAAGGCGAAGTCTGGTGATATCTTCTTCTTGTACTCTATATCATGCCTATCCTTTCCTCAACCTTGACTTTGACTTTCAACCATCTCTGTTTATACTGAAACAAACCTCTGGCAGTTAACTGTGCTCTGTTCTCCTTCCCCCTTCACCAGCTGGACCCAGTTCCATGGCCTGATCAGCCTTGTCTTGGCTTGGCCTGGTCTACTCTTAGTATTGACAACAAAGCTGACCTTATCAAAACTCATCACAATGACACAGAGCCAATCAGAAAGTTGAGAGAAGAGGGAAAAGTAACAGAACCTCTGAAAGATTTTCATAAAGATGAAGTGAGAATTTTAGGCAGAGAACTTGGACTTCCAGAAAAGTTAGTTTCCAGACATCCATTTTCAGGTCCTGGCTTGGCAATCAGTTAAATGTGCTGAAGAACCTTACATTGGTAAGGACTTTCCTGAAACCAATAATATTTTAAAAATAGTACCTGATTTTTCTGCAAGTGTTAAGAAGCCACATACACTATTAAAAAGAGTTAAACCCTGTACAACAGATGAGGATCAGGAAAAGCTGGTGCAAATTACGAGTCTGGATTCACTGAATGCCCTCTTGCTGCCAATTAAGACTGTAGGTGTGCGGGGTGACTGTCGTTCCTATAGTTATGTGTGTGGAATCTCCAGTAAAGATAAACCTAACTGGGAATGTCTTATTTTCCTGGCTAGGTTTATACCTCGCATGTGTCACAACATTAACAGAGTTGTCTATGTATTTGGTCCACCAGTTAAAGAACCTCCTACAGAAGTTACTCCCACTTTCATGACAACAGGAGTGCTCAGTACTTTACGCCAAGCTGATTTTGAGGCCCATAACATTCTCAGGGAGTCTGGGTATCCTGGGAAAATCAGCCACATGCCTGTGGATTTTGATCCCATTACATTTTGATCAGGACCCACTTCAGAAGCAGCCTTCCTGCCAGAGATCTGTAGCTATTTGAACCTTTATTACTAGTGACTTTATGACTGGTATACCTGCAACACCCGGGAGAGTGAGAGGTGTTAAAGATGGTCACTGAGATTAAGAAGATTCCTGGTATTTACTGGTGTTGGGACTAGCAGTTGGTGTAATGGCTATGTCACTAGACTCCCATTTGGCCAACTGTGGTTCGAATCCCAGACCCGGTGGCTTAAACTCACGCTGGGCGCACATGCGCACGTGCCCAAGATCCTGAGAGGAGAAGGGATTGCTGCGTGGCCCCCTGGGGGGGTGATTTCTTGCTTTCTGTCTCTGTCTCTCTCTGTCTTTCTGGCGTGCGCACGTGCCCTTTAGCAAAAACCTCTACAAAATATATATATATATATATTCCTGGTATTTCTCGAATTATGTATGACTTAACATCAAAGCCCCCAGAAACTACTGAGTGGGAGTAATAAAATTCTTGTGCTATATATGAAAAAAAAAAAAGGTAATAGCTTTCTTGTATCAAAGAACAGGCCAGGAAATACAGTTTTCTTAATGCAGTATATAAATGCATGCTATATGCAGTGGACCTTCCTTCCCTCACAGACACGGTACTACACTGGACTCAGTCATAACTGATCTCTTGGGAGGTCGCTATTGTGACAATCATCCTTAACATCTGTGCAGAGCATTCCAGTTTCCAGCGCACATTCACAAGCTCATAGCATGTCACCCTCATACCTCTGTAAGGTGAGACATCAAGTATTAGTTTGTTAATTGTACAGATAATAAATTGCAACTCAGAGACAGGGCACTGAGTGGCTTATTCCCCCTGATCCTCAGGGTGTGTCATCTGTAAACAGTGATGATAATACCCACCTTGTGGAGTTGTCATAAGGATTAAATAAGATAATGTATGCTGTAGTCGGAGCAAGGCGTCTGGAACAGGGGCAGCATTCAGTAGATGCCAGCTCCTATGACTGTTAGGTCAATGGGAAGCTCAAGGTCACATAGCTGGGAAGTGACAGCACCAGGACTGGAATTCAGGTCTTTTCATGCCAAGTCTGTGCTTTGTGTACTTCATTCCTTACTGTGTAAGAGAGGTGGTAAGGCATGGTCCATAGCCTCAAAGAACTTAGATTTTGTAGCAGGCAAATCTCAATCACAGGAAACTATAAAGCAGTTATTCCCACAAAGAATGAAGACAACAGTAATTAAAACTAGAATCTGGCTCTGAAATTATACAATTCTTTTGTCCAGCAGCTACCATGAAAATGCCTTTTATTCATACATCACAAAGCATAGGAACCCCATGTTTTATCCCTTGTTTCAAAGTGATTTGAGTATGGGTAGGTCAGATTGGAGAATAAGGCGATCTCCAATCTTACTATAGAAAACATTTTCTATGGGCATTCTCAACTGCAGGAGGGAGGTTCATGCTATTTTTGGAAGCATTTCTTTAACTTCTAGGAAGTGCCACTCATAGTCACAGATTTTAATATTTTTTAAGGGACTTAAAAACAGCTTCGATGAAATTTAAGGCCATTTTTATCTCCAAAAAATATTCTAGGACTAAATTAATGTAATATACAATATACGACACCTGGCAGTTGGCAAAACAGGAGCACAGACATAAGGATAGTGAACGTTTTATAGGCAAACATAGAAAGCTCTTCATGAAGACAGAATCACAAGTGTGAGTAGACTTACACAGAGAACAGGAAGTCATTCTGTCCTCTGTGTACTCTATGACATATAATAGAATCCCAGACCACTAACTTTAGGTGACATTATTGATAACTCTTCACAGCAATCTTGGCCTCCACAAAAAAAAGTTCTAAATACTCTATTGTGGAACATTGAAGCCTCTTTATATCTAAGAACTGTAATGAATACTTGAGAGAGCGACACTTTGAAAAGTATTTCATGTGCTGCGTAATTTTGTTTTTTGTTTTTTTAAAGAGAGATTTTTACTATAGAGCACATGCACTTGCTGGAAAGACAGAGAAACAGAAAGTGAGAAACCACCCCCAAGGGGGATGGCCATGCCGCAATCCCTTCTCTTTCAATCTCCTCTCAGGACTTTGGGCACCTACGCACAAGTGCCCAGTGTGAGTTTTAAGTCACCAGGTCTGGGACTCAAACTGCTGTCAGCCACGTGGGAGTCCAGCCACGTAACCATTCCGCCATCTACTGGTCCTATGCTGTGTGTTTTTATATTCCCAATATATATGCTTCCTCCTATGTTAGATAGATAGATGATACTCAACTAAGGGCAGCCTTTACCATAATGGTGAAGTAGGAAAGTGTCTTCAGAAACGCTCTACCTTCCTTTTCTAAATGTCTGTTACACTAGGTGGCTGGGGGGGTGGGGAGCTCTAATTTCCTGAGCACCTTCAACTTGTGTGCAGTGCCTGATTTATATTATCTATTCAATCCTTGCAACATATGACCTAAACACCCCAGTTTTTCAAGAGATATGGCAACTCTCATAAAGTTTTAGTAAGTAGGTAAAGGAAATGATCATTGACTACGGAGAATCCACTACTTTGGTGTCCATGCAGTGTTTTCCTTCTTGAACTGGGTTCCCCCTACATCAGGCACCCCATTAGCTCCATGCTATAGACTAATTCATACCAAACTGTTGAGGACATGCCATTCTTTGAGTTATCCTCTTCAAGATGTTTTGTTTCTCTCCATGCTAGAGTGTATGTGCACTCACATGCACAAGAGACAGAGAAAGAAAGAGAGAAAGCCATCCCAGTGGGACCTGGAGCTTGGGGCTAGGTCACACGGCAATATTTCTCCCTCCAATTCTCCATCTTATCAGGATTCTGGACACACAGGAATACCAAATGTATTTTTCATGCCAGAACTCAAACTCTGGTTGTCTATGGGGGATGCAGCTTTCTCTGGGTAGCACTTAAGCACTGCGCCACAGTGCAGACCTCTTCAATCCTCTTCAAGGTATTCTTCCCCTTTTTTTATTTTTTTTTTTTTTTTTTTTTTTTTTTTTTGCTGTAGGGCATGTGTGCTTGCTGGGCAGAGAGGCATGCCTCATAAGGTTAGCAGGAGGATCAAATGTGATAAGCCACATACCGTTCTAACTTCTTTGGGCTCAGCATTTAGTAAGCCCTGAATATGATTATCCACAAATAATCAAACAGTAAAAAACATATTCTGGGCTAAACAGAAATTATTTCAATGTTATTATTTCATACCCGTGGTTCAAAATGCTGGTCAGAGCATAGGTACACATGTTCCTAACTGTCCATCCTAGACAAGGAATCCTCACTTTGCTTTGATTTTCTTGCCAATTATGTGAGAACAGCAACTGTGCCTGCCTCATAAGGTTAGCATCCCCAGGGGAATGGCCATGTCACAATCCCTTCTCTATTATCCTCTTAGGATTTTGTGCGTGCACACACACACACACACACACACACACACCTGGCATGTTTTCAAGCTGCTGAGTCCGGACCTGAACAATTCGACTGACCATGTGGGGTCCAGACACCTTAACCATACCACCAGCTGGCCCCCAAGGTATTCTTATTTTAAAAGTGACCAGGTATACACAATCTTAATCCAAATAAATGACTCCAGTAGTAGAGCTTAAGACAGAAAGTTAAGATTCAGAATGCTGAGACTCTTCAGAGAGCACCTAGCCAACCTATTTTCCCATTAATACACGAATTTAAAGTAACTACTAAGAAAGGCTGAGATGGAATGTAACTTTGCAAAAGTCAAACAGCAAATCAGGTCCAGAGCCCAGTCAAAAGCCAGGACTCCTGTACCAGTTCAATGCTCTTCTGTGGCATCACCCATAATCAAACAGGGTAAAAAGCACATTCTGAGCTAAACGGAACTCATTTCAATGTTACTATTTCACACCAGTGGTTCAAAATGCTGGTCAGAGCATAGGTACACACGTTCCTGTGCATCTTAGACAAGGAATCCTCCCTTTGCTTTGGTTTTCTTGCCAATTATGTGAGAACAACAACTGTGCCTGCCTCATAAGGTTAGCAGGAGGATCAAATGCGATTAGCCACATACAGTTCTAACTTCTTTGGGCTCAGCCTTTAGTAAGCCCTGAATAAATGTTAGACATTACTATTATTCTCACTATTATTACTATTATCACTAGTAATAGTTCAAATAACTAAGTTAATATTTCTACTTTAGGGGGTAAAGGTATAATAGAAGCACTTTCAGTCATCAAGTTCCCCTCCCTCTTTTCCAAAGGCAACCTAAGACAGTCTCAGGAATGAAGGTAGTTAGAAAGTTAGTGTTAAGAACGAAGAAAAATCTCTTCCAAATAAAAATGCCTACTGAACTTTTCATTCGGATGTTCAAAATAATATCAAAACTTCACCAGAGCCAGCAGGAGGCGTGGTGGTTAAGGCGCTGGACTCCAACATGGCGGACCATGGTTGGAGACCAGGACCTGAAGGCTTCAGGATCATGTAGGATGCATGTGTGTGCATGCCCAAAATCCCAGGAGGAGAATGGAGAAGGGACTGAGGTGTGGCCATCTCCTCTGGGGAGTGATTTCTCACTGCCTCTCTCACTGTCTCTATCTCTCTCTGGCAAGTACACACGTGTTATGGCAAAAACCTAAAATAAATAAATAACGATAATAATACCATGCCTTCTTTCTCAGACCTTGTCTTTCTCACTTACTATATAACTCAGTTACACGCCTGACCATCTACCTAGGCCTCTAAGCTTCTCTTCCATATCACCCTCTACTTTGCGATCAAGTGCCACCAGTCCTTTCACTGAAATCGCTCTCTGTAGATCTTTCTTCTCTTTCCCCTTCACCATGTGGTTTGGACGTTTCAGGTTTTATCGTTGCTGTTGTGGTTTTGGTTTTGGGGTCTGGACCACTTCAGTGGTCTGACATCTGAGCTCTCTCCTCTTTATAATCCTTTCTATCTCTAAAGTCACTATTGCAAAATATGAATTAGGTTAAATCATTTTTGTCATTAAAGGCTGCATAACTTCTCTTTTGTAGGATATATACAAAACCCAGGCTCAGTGATATGCCCCCTGCCCCCAAGTCTCCTCAGAACACTTGGGGGTCCTTTGAGCATGACCTTACCATTGAGTGTGTGTGTATTTATGTGTGAGTTCTTCTTTATGTTTTAAATTTATCTTTTCACTTTTTTAATTTCTTTTTTTAGGTTTTTGCCATAGGGCACATGTGCTCAACAGAGAAAGACAGAGAGGGAAATGAGAAAACATTCCCCCCAGGGGGGAATGTCATGTCACAATCCCTTTTCTTCCAGGCCCCTCTCAGGATTTTGGACACACACGCACATGTGCCTGGCATGGTTTTTAAGCCAGCAGGTTGAAGTTGGTTTCTAAAATGTATATTAAAAAGTTACTTTCTATATGTATATGACTATGTTCAATGACTATGCTAGTGGCTTTCAAAAGCTGTGATGCATACGTGCAAATGACAAAGTCCTCAAGTTCCCACTTAAGTCTGTGAAATGTTCATCACTGCAGAGAAAGCCACACCCTCCCTGCCTAAGGGAGATTCTGTAGGTTCTGCATCCACTAGGCATTTTAAAAACTCTTGGAATCCTGCAGCTGTAGTTAAGGACACTTTTCCCTCACACAAAGTTCTATGGCCTAGACTTGAGTAGTAGGTGCTCAATAAACGCTGATTTGATTTGCAGGGGATTTGAAAGCAAAGTGCATTCCACATTTTAGACTAATTGAACTCAGTGGCTGGTCATACTTAATATAATAGCTCTAAGGCTCAGGCAAATCAATGCGTAGACTGAACAACAGCCAAATGTTCACTCCCCTGCCTTGTTCCAGAGGCAATGCTGACCTGCTTCTTGATCCCATACAGTTTCTGGGCATTTCCACCTTCTCTGTGTACCCAGAACGGAGGGGAGCAGTTGGCAAGTGTTGTTCTGAGCCTGTGACACATTGGCCCTGTGTTTTGAAGTTGGTGTAATTAAGGATGATGATGTGATAGCTGAGTTGCATTGTGAAAATGTCCTACTTTTCCTAAAGCCTCCCTCTGTATGATAGGTTAAATGGGATCTGGCAGAAGGGAGAGAGAGATGCGGGCTGGGATGTTGTAGCATCCTTTCATTTCCAGTTGTGGGACTTTATATTAAAGGGAGCCCAGAAACTTTTTTGTTTTTTTACTAAAATGAGACTTTAAAAAAAATAGCTTCAGCAAATGGCTTCATGGAATGTCCATTGAACAGTTCTGTCACAATGTAAGAAACAGGAAAGGGTTAAAGCATACCCTCAGCTCTAATTCGTTTTGGGATAAGAAAAAGACAGCAATGCCTCGGAGAATAAATCATTAACTAAAAGCCAAACTGAAGCACCCTGGAAACCAGCGAGACCGGAAGGCAGCCTAGGGATCAGGCGGCTGGGATTTGCCTGTTCCCTCCGATGACTCCTGGAGCGAAGCATCCTACAGGCGGGAGGAACCCGCACACTGAGCTCCCGTCCATTTCACTTTTCAAACTTGAAGTTATTTTTAGATGACCCAAGCCCGCTAATCCCAAGCAGGACAATTCTCTGCCTGCTGCGCCTCAAAGCACCTTCCTCCTCCCTAGCGCTTCCTGTTCAGCACTGTGCAGAAAGGGGTCTCTCCGTTTTCTTCTTTGCGCCCAACGTTCGTCACCCTCCTCTATCTCCCTAAGCCCCAGTCCCAGGGACCACAGGCGACATTCTTTCTTCCACTTATGCACCTGCTGCTGCTGCTACTAGGAAGGGGAGCCCAAGCCACTAGGAATGGGGAAGGGGCTCCTTGAGATTCGCGCCCCCTAGAGGGGTCATGGGAGACCTCTGTCCCCACGGCCGCTGGGGGAACTGACCACCGGATCCGGAGACACCCTCCTCCCACCGCCCCCACCGCCCCTG
>NW_006159732.1:2785613-2822815 GCF_000334495.1 Tupaia belangeri chinensis
GGGACAAAGCGGCTCCGGGGAGGGGCCGAGCCCGCGGCTCTCACAGGAGCCAGCCGAGATGGGCGCGCCCCCAGCTCCGACTCATCGGGCCAACCTCCAATCAGACCCCGGGAAACCGAAAGCCCCAGCCCGGCCTCTCTCATCTCCTCCCTGCTGACCCTGCGCCCTTCCCCGCCCTCACGCACCTCACCTCGGGGCTCCCCCCTGCCCTGAGCCCACACCCCGTCCCTTCCGCTCCAGACGCAGGGGACCGGGCGAGAACCCTCTGGGAACCTGGCTCAGGAGCCTGTTCACCGCAGAGAGAGGCTTCTTGGGGGTCATGGCCCGGGTAGGGGCCTCCTTGGCGCCCAGGGAAGGGGGCGATTCCGAAGGGCGTGTGGGCAGCGACCACTAAGGAGAAACTGCGGGTGCAGAAACAAACTGTGGGCGGGAGTGCCGGGAGCGAGAACCTTCTTACAAGATGACCAAGGCCCGGACTCTGGCTAACTGAGGAAATGTCCAGAAGCCCCTAGCGGGTCCTCCTGGGCTTCTGCGCTGTGTAGGCGAGGGCGCCCCCTGGCTGGAGCCCGAGCGCGCCCGGCCCGCGCCGCTCAAGGTGCCCTGCGCCGGCTTCACAGCCCTGCCAGGATTCGCAGCCATCAGTCCTGGGGACGGAGGGTTGGGGCTCCAGGGACTGGAGAAGTAGCACAGGGGGCCAAAGATGAAATCTGTCGCTCAGTAAAGTTAACCTGGTGAAGTCCCTATTTTGCAAGAGAAAGCAAGTCAGAGGGGCCAGGAGCCCTGTGGCTTACAGGTAGCAGACACAGGCGGCGCTGAGTCTCATGCGGAGAGTATCAGTTTCACAAATGATCACACTAGGGAAAGTGGGGGGACACTGACGGAAGCGGGGTGCAGACCAGCGTGAGATAGGGGAGTGAATAACAGTTTTTAATCATGTTTGTGTTCTGTCATCTAATAGCCTAATAAACAGGCCTTTCCTTCTTTTTTTCTTTGTTTTTTACATTATTTTGTTTCCTGATAATATTAAAATGGCATTGAAGCAATCCATATGCCTCACAATTCTTTGCTTACCCAGATACGACTTTTTTTTTATCCTTTTCCTTTATTTTTTTTTTAAACAACGTAACAAAAAGTTAGACCTTGGTGCTTCTCTTTGATTAATATAAAAAACACGAATTTCACAGTTGAAAATGACCTAAAACTTCTTGTCTGGCCTTCTTCTGGAGGTATAAATCATAAATATCCATTAATTGAGATGAATTACTGTTTGAGGTAGAATTGTCTGACAGAGCGTTTTTATATTGAGCAAGCACTCACATCTCTGGAAGTTTCTCTCATTGGTCTAGAACACTCCTTCAACCCTCAGAGACCAAGTTCAATTCTTCTTCCAACTATCCCTCAAGGATGTGAAGCCAGCTCTCACTACTAAGTCATTTGCTTCAAGCACCACCTCCACCCCCATCCCAGGTAAAACATCCTCCACCCTTTACACAAATGTCACTTGCAGTAATTGGTATACTCTTCACCAACCTGATAATTTTCACTTTAATAGTCTATTTACTTGATGACTACACATTCATAAACAAAATATTCTGGTTATAGAAGTAAACTAGTCATTGCAGAAATTTTGATGAGGTGGAAAAACACACGATTTAGTGTCAGGGTTCTGTGACATAATACAGGTAAAGGGCTGAGCAGAGAGACTAGTGCACGGTGACATTATAAGTCAGCCGCTACAGAATGAACATGGTCACTTTGTATCACCCAGACGATAGGTATTTTTACTTTTGAAGATGGTTGTTGTAAGTTCCCACAGCTACTTGTCCCTCCTTTCATTGCCAAGAGAGATTCTGTGTTTGTCTGCTTGTGTGAAAGACGAGGGTAACAAATGAGGCAGAGGGAAGAAAGACCACATTGGCTTCACTTGGTTTACATTTGGAAAAAGCAAACTTACTAGCACAGTAAGTGTTAATGGCAAGAAGAAACCAGGGAAAAGGAAGAGTTCACGGAGGCTGAGTTTGGAGAAGAGTTTGGGAAACAGAAGGATTGGGGTTCAAGGGTAGCTAACGTTAAGTGTGATGGTAAAGAAGACTACAAGTTTTGTTTGCTAATATTTATCAAGCACTTCCTAAATGTCAGGCTCCATGCCAAGCACTTTTTATTTCATTTATTTACCCCTCACAGTAGCCCTGTTAGGTAGGAACTATATCCTGTAGAAAAGAAAACAGAGAAAGATTCAATAAATGACTTGCCCAAGCTAACCAATGGAAGAGCCGAGTCCAAATCCAGACAATCCAGCTTTGGAGCCCCTCAAGAGAGTAGACTGCCTCTCAATGGCTGCCCGATATGTTATGAATATAAAAGTCTTTTGCTTTATTTCCTTTTCTTTATTATCAGTGTTGCCAGAGGGCACACTTGCTCAGCCAGAAGAGAGAGAGAAAGAGAGACAATGAGAAACTATTTCCCATCGGGGAATGCTACTATCGCTTCTCCACCATCACTCCCTCTTTTCAGGATTTAGAGGACACCCAAGTGCCCAGGGTGTTTCTCAAGCCGCCAGGTCCAGGACTGGAATCACAGGGTTGGCCATGAGGGATCTAATAGCACACTATGGGCTGGTCCATGTCTTTTGATATTGTAAGAGATTATAATGAGAATAAAAGTACTTTTCAGTTATTTTGAGACTATAGTGCTGTTTTGTTGCTACTGTTGTTCGTACCAGTGTGCTGAGACTGGCTCCCGAGGCAACTTGACTTTATATAGGTCACTTCTATAATGATCTGTAGGTAGCTAGTTATTTTTAATGAACTTGGATTATTATATGCACAGTGTTTGATGACTTAAATGTAAGTTTCTTTCTTTCATGAGCAAGAGAGACAGAACCCCAATAGGGGCTTGATGCTGCAGTATACCCCCAGCTTTAGCCTGCCCTGATCACAGAGCCTTACATGTGCCCTGCCTACTCAGGGAAGCTTCCAGAGGCAAACGTGGAACCTTCAGCTTCACAGAATGTCAAGTTTTACCATTGCGCCACCACTCGACCCCTCATTTTTCTAAGTAAATATTTTCTTATGTCCTTAGTTGGTTTCAGCATTTAAATGCTTTAACTTGCAGGAAAATTTACGTAACAAAATTTCATTTTAAAGGCAATGGTTTAGTGTCTTTTGGTACATATACAGTATTGTACAACCATCACTATCATCTAATTTCAGGACATTTTCATCACCCCCAAATAAACCTCATAACCACTAAAGAGTCACTCCCCATTTCCCACCACTACCGAAATTCTCTGGCAGCCATTAATCTACTTTCTGTCTCTCTGGGTTTTCCTAGTCTGGACATTTCATGTGAATGGATCCATTCAATATGTGGCCTTTTTTGTCTTGCTTCTTTCACTAAGCATGTTTTCAAGGTTGTCTATATTGTAGCACAAGTAAGTACTCCATTCTTTTTTGTGGCAATAGTATTTCATTATGTGGGTACACCACATTTGATTCACACATTCATCAGTACATGGCTATTTGGCTGTTGTGAATAAAGCTGATATGAACATTCCTGTTCAAGTTTCTTTTCTTTTTTTAAATCTTTCAATTCTTCTTTTTTTTTAGAAGTGTTTGCCTTAGGGTGCATGCTCTCACTGGGAACATTCCTGTTCAAGTTTCTTTTCTTTTTTTTAATCTTTCAATTCTTCTTTTTTTTTTTAAAACTGTTTGCCTTAGGGTGCATGCTCTCACTGGATAGAGAGAGAGACAAAGACAGTGAGAGGGAAAGTGAGAAATCACTCCTCAGGGCAGATGGACATGCCTCACTGCATTTTCATCTGGGGATCTAGAGCATGCATGCACACACACTAGGTTTGATTTCAAGCCATTGGGCCTGGGATTTGAACTGTGGTCAGCCATGTGGGAATCCAGTGATGTAATATCATCTGCTAGCCCCGTAAGTTTTTTTAATTTTTTTTATTAACATCGATTTTTAATTATCTTATTTATATACTTAATTAAAGTGCTGGGTCATATGGTAATTTTATATTTAACTTTTTGAAGACTAGCCAAGCTGTTGTCCACAGTGGCTGTACTATTTGACATTTTTTTAAATAATTATTTTATTTAACTTTATTTATTTATTTATTTAAATTTTGACCAGAGAGAGAGAGTGGAAAGTGAGAAAGCAAGCCACCAGATCCGGGACTCGAAATGCTTGTTATTTTCCTTTATGTATATAAAAAAATTATAGCCATCCTGATGATAAAATGCGGTATCTTCTTCTAGTTTTAATTTTCATTTCCCTAATGACTAATGAAGTTGAACATCTTCTCATGTGCTTATTGGACATTTGTATATCTTCTTTGGAAAAAGAGCTGTTGAATTCTTTCAGATTTTGTTCAAATAAACTTTGTATTTTAGAGCAGTTTTAAAGCCACACACACACAAAAAATCGAGCAGAAATGCACACCCTCCCCCATTATCAAAGTCCCGCAAAGAGAGGTACATTAGTTACAATGGATGAACCTACATGCACAGATCATTGTCAGCCAGTCCACAGTTTACATGAGTTGTTCACCTCGATGTTGCCCATTCTTTGTGTTTTGATAAGTGTAAAATGACAAATAGCCAGCATTATAGTATCACAGTTCACCTCGATGTTGCCCATTCTTTGTGTTTCGATAAGTGTAAAATGGCAAATAGCCAGCATTATAGTATCACACAGAATGGTTTCACTGCCCTAAAATCCTCTGTTCTTTGCCTATTGAGTACATCCTCCCCACTAACTTCCAACCACTGACCTTTTAACTATCTCCATAGCTTTGTCTTTTCCAGAAAATAATATAGCTAGGATCATACAGTCATCTCAAATTGGCTTTTATCACTTAGTAATATGCATTTAGGTTTCCTCCTTGTCTTTTCACAGGTTGACAGCTCATTTCTTGTTAGTGTTAATAGCATTTCTTTGCCTGGATGTACCATAATTTATCTATTCATGTACCTACCATAGGACATTTGGATTGCTCCAAGTTTTGGCAATTATGAAAAAGCTGCTATAAGTATCTGTTTGCAAGTTTTTTTGTATATATGCTTCATCTTGTTTGAGTAAATATCAAGGAGTATGATTACTGGATCAAATGGTAAGAGTGTGTTTAGTTTTGTAAGAAACTGCCAAAGTAGATCAGCTCATGGCTTATTGGTTAAGGAGGCTGGATCCCACAAGGTTGATTGCAGTTCAAGTCCTGGCCCCAGTGGCTTGAAAAACATGTTGGGCACCAAATTCCTGAAAGGAGGAAGAAATGGAAAAAAAAGAAATTGCAGTGTGACTATCCTCTATGAGGAATACTTTCTTACTCTACACTCTGCCACCACCCCTCCCCCCCATCTCTCTCTGTTGTTGTTCAAGTGAGTGCACCCTCTGGAAAATTAAAATATTTTTTAAAAAAAAGAGAGAGAGAAAAAGTACACTTAAAAAAAAAAAAACCTACCAAATTGTCTGCCATAATACATTTTCATCAGAAAAATGAGATTTCCCGTTGTTTCACATCTTCGCCAGCATTTGGTATTGTCAGTGTTTTGGATTTTTACCATTCTCACAGGTGTGCATCTTATCATTTTAATTTGCAGTCTCCTACTGATGTGATGTTAGCATTTTTTATATGATTATTTGCTATCTGTGTCTCCTCTTTGACTAGGTTTCTGTTCAGATTTTTTTGCCCATTTTATTTTATTTTTTATGTATTTTATTTTTCTTTTTAAAGATGTTATACATTTAAACACTGCATATCATTACAGCAGACCAAATGAATTTTTATAACATGATTATACTGCATATTAGTCTAGTCAAAGACATTACCATAAACATTATAATCAACAGATTTTTAAGAGTACTTTTTAAGCATTTTATAACAGTTTTTTATTAGGCACGTCTTTTGTAAATACTTCCTCTCACTTGGTAACTTATTTTCACATTCTCTTATTAGGTCCTTTCGCAGATCAAAATATTTTTATTTTTAATGAAATCTAGCTTATCAATTATCTTTTTTATGGAATGTGCCTTTGGTGTTTTTATTTCAATTAATGGAAAAGTTTATTATTACAGAAATAAAGAAAATGGGTGTATCAGCATTAGCCAGGCCTCATAGGTAGCTATAACAGTGTGGTGAGGGTAATGGGGCTCACCATTAGGTTCCATAGGAGGATCTAGAGATTGAAGAATGTGTATAATAACACACATAGAGCTCATTTTGGCCAGACACCATCATAAATATTTTGTATATTAATTAACTTAATCCTCCTATCAACCCTAAGGTAGGTACTATTATTAATATCTCCATTTATACATAAGAAAACCGAGAAATGTGATCCCAAATCAGCCAATAGTAAGCAGCAGAGAAGGCATTTTGAATTCAGATGGTTTGGCTGCCAGGTCTGTGCTCATGGCTCTTATGCAGTACTATATGTTATGGCCCAAGATCTGGTAGGGAGAGGGCTCTAGGCCCTTTGGTATTGTTTCTAAAAAGTTAGAAACTCAAGGTCACCTAGATTTTTTCCTGTGCTATATATTAGTCTTAGAGTTTTTCATCTTAAATTTAGGTATACAATCCATTCTAAGTATGAAAGGTATAAGCTCTTTGTCTGGGCTCCTTTCCTTGTTTTTTCTTTTTGCCAAAGAATACATGTGTTTACCAGAGAGAGAGAGAGAGAGAGAGAGAGAGAAAGAGAAAGAGAGAGTATTCCCTAGAGAAGCATAGTCACACTACCATCCCTGTCCATTTCTCCATCCTCTCTGGATTTGGGACACACATGAACATGTGTCTTGCTTGTTTTTCAATCTTTCAGGGCTAGGATTTGAACCACAGTTGGGCATGTGAGCTCCAACTTCCTTAATCACTAGACTACAGGGCCAGCTTTTTTGCTTTTTAGTTTTTGTTTTTCTTTTTCCTTATGTGAAGGTCCACTAGTTTCAGCAAAATTTTATGGAAAAAAAAAGTCTTTTTCTCCATTGTATTACCTTCAATCTTTTGTTAACTATAATTTGACTATATTTGTGTGGGTCTATTTTTGAGCCGTCTACTCTGTTCCACTGTATCTATTTGTCTGTTCTCTCACCCAACCACAATCTCAATTACTGTAGCTTTATAGTAATCTTAAAGTTAGGTAGTGTCTGGAATTGTTCTCCTTTGTTATTATATGTTGAATACTCTGGATTTTTGCTTCTCCATATAAACTTTGGAATCAGTTTGTCAAAATCAATAAGGAATTTAAAGGTATTTTGACTGAGATTGCATTAAAGCTCTAAATAAAGTTAGGAAAAACTGACATCTTGAGACCAGTCCATGGATTGGTGGTTAAGGCAGCTGGATCCCACATGGCTGACTGTACAGTTTGTCTCAAACCTGGAGACCTGGAAAATATGCTGGCTGCATTTGTGTACATGTCCAGAATCCCGAAAAAAGACATGAAGTAAAAAGGATTGCAGTGTGACCAAGTGAGATTCTCTCTCTCTCTCTCTTTGTGTCACTGGTGAGCATATATGCCCTCTAACAGATTAAAAAAAAAAAAAGACATATTCATGATACTAAGTCTTCCTATCTATGAACATGAACTGTCTCTCCATTTATTTATTTATTCAATTTTTTACTAGAGTTTTGTTTCCCTGTTATGGATATTGTACAGATTTTGTTAGAGTTATGAGTAAGTATTTAATTTTTATTTTGCATTTTTCCATGTGTTAATTGGGGTGCATATCTTATGTGTGGAGTTGCAGGAGTCCTATGTATCAATTCTTTATCAGGTATACTATTATACAAATATTATTTCCCATTCTGCTAGTTGTCTTTTCTCTTTCTTGGTAGTGTCCTCCCTCTCAAGTAAAATAGTTTTAAATTTTGACGAAGTCTAAATGATCTGTTTTTTTCTGTTTTTACCTGTCATTTCAGAATCAACAACAATATTTCTAAAGAGACAGAGACAGATACAGGCATCCCAACAAGATCTTCACATCAGGATACACCCTCAGCTTCAGCTTCCCAAGATCACAAGCAGGAATACAGATACCTATGTGTACAGGGAGATCTCAGAGCATAAACAAGGAGCCTTTCCATATGTACTCAGTATTGCATTACCACTATGCCACCATGGCTGGCCAACAATATTTTTGTGACTACATAGTATTGAATCATATAGATTGTGTACCTATTATATTAGAGGTATACATAAGTATTTTTTGGTCTTTGTCCATATTTTAATTGAGTTTTGCGTGTGAGCGCGGTTGTGTGTGTGTGTGTTTACTGATACATGCTTATAATTGAGTATGAGTGTGTACTTACTTTCTGGTACAAAATATTCCAGGTTTATTTTGTTCTTTGTCAGCCCAAGCATTGCTGTTTCTCCAAAAGTCTGTGTTTTCGCTGTTGTTCTTATTTATATTTTGTTTTGTTAGTGGGGAATAGTAATTGGAAACCCAAAACCTGGATGCTAGGCATGGCTTATTGCTGTTTGGGTGCTAGTATTCCAAGGTCCTCTTGGTAAAAGGACTGGGGAATATACATCTGTATATTTTGTATGTACACAAATATATATATAAACATATGTGTAATTACTGATGTATGTATACAAATTTACATCTTTATTTCTATAGCTCTAATGTAATGAAAAATATGAGTTTACAACAATCTTCTGATTTCAATTCAACAGCAGAGGTTTAATCTAGACTTCCTCCTTTTCAAATGTGTTTCTTCCCTCTCTGCCACTGGAAAAACGTGACTCCAGTTATTCTTACTATTTTTGTTTATTTTTCAATCTCAGATAACCTCTTTGTACCTTCTACTATATCCCTTTGTCAGTCCTCTCTCTTATGCCTAACCTTTGTAAATCTGCCTTCAACAAGAAATTAAAAAAAAAAAAAAGAATGTAGGAAAGATGAAAGAATTGAAAAGAACAAGGAGAAGAGGAAAGAGAGAAAGAAAAAACCTTAAGAATTGGATACAAATATCTATGTGTCTTCTGATCAGAGCAGAGTAAAACTGAGCAGTCACATTTATTATCCTAAACACTATTTCTGTTCATTCCTCTTAAGTGCTAATATGGTTATTTTACTGTCAAATCACTCAGCTGATTTATTTTTAATTTGCTATCAACTCTAATATTTCAGTCTTTTTCAAATATTTTCGGCTAAACAATATCTATCCCAAAATTCTGTTCACATTCTATAACCTGTACAGTAAGTTTATTATACAAATAATTCTTATTAGCATGATCTCATGATTCCATAAGATAATTCAATCCTCAAGTTTTGCATTTGATATGTTTAATAATTATTATCCATCCAGATTTATGTCACTGGCAAATTTTCTAAGTATTCTGCCTGAAACTTTACCCAAATCATTGACAAAAATGAACAAGATTAGAGCCTGAGGACAACCACTTGAAACATCCATCAATGTCAGTGATTTGTCGAAGAACCAATGGGGGTTACACTCATCTTGAGTGAATCGGAATCTCTGGAGGGTTTTCCACAATGTGTATTTCCTTCTGTGGTTCTAATATGATCCTAAGATATCCATTATTCTCCTTTGTCCTTCCACTGTGTAGATGTCCTTGTAACTGACATTAATCATGCAAGTACATCAAATCTCTTAGGTCTACCTGGGAAAATAGACTGAACACTATTAAATTCTCTATGAAATCAGAGATTCTTATTTACTGATAATTCAAAGTAACATGAAAGAATTAAAATGTATATTTATCTTTACATGCCAAACAGTTATGTACTCATTCAACACATATTTCTTGAATATCCACTATATGCTTGATACTGCTATAGGTGCTAGATATACCACAATGAATAAAACAAAGTCTTTGTTCTTATAGAACTTATAATTTTGAGTGAAATATTTTCCTCATTTGTTTATTTATATAATTTTTCTAGATTTAAAGAAAAGTTTAATTCATCAAGTGTAGATTCTATTACAAGTCTCTAGTAATCCTGGAAGTATTTCATGTTTTCCAAAGATATGTACTCAGATATTTCTAAGAAGGTACTGTAGTCTATGTAGTTTTTTACAAGGGGGAGAATCTAAGTGTTTGAATTTTTGAGGAAATTTGAAGACTACCCTATCAGGACTCTTAAAACTAATCACAATATTAAATATGCTTTTCAGTACTTATTAACTACCAATGACTGTTTTCTGCAGTTTGTGTATATAAATTAACACAATCCTCATATTGCTCAGTGAAATACAAACAATTATTATTTTCATTTTATAGATGAAGGAATCAAAGCACAGGCAGATTTCACAGCCTTAGTAAATTAAAGCAGCATAGAACCTAACTAGCATGGTTCAAGACATTGGGGTCTCATTTTTTTTTTTTTTTTTTAAGAATTATTTATTTATTTAATTCTACTTGTTATTATTTTTCAATTTGACCAGACAGAAACAGAGAGAGAAAGAGAAAGCAAGAAAGGAAGCCGTCAGGTTGGGATTTGAACCATGGTCAGCCATGTGGGAATCCAGCATCCCCCAGCCACCATGCCACTTGCCAGACCCAGACCCTGGGGTTTCTTTGCACAAGAAAAGCGACAATTTTCAGCCACTATGCAAAGCACATTAGGCCTTCCTACTCCTCCTTAGTGTACCGATAGCTCTTCAGTACATATGCTCGAGTATACTGCTTGCCACTTAATATTACTTCTGAATTACTTGAGGGGTAAAACCAGAAACTCATTTTACTAGATGCATGGAGTAGGTTTCCAATAATTGTTGATAGAAAATTTAGACTTATGATTTTCTCAAGATCAAAATATGGTTTGTGAAGCCAGCCAGTGGCATGTTGTTTAAGGCAGCTGGATCCCACATTACCAACTGCATGGTCAGAGTCCCGGACTCCGTGACTTGAGAAATATACCAGATGCACATACAAGTGTGTCCAAAATCTTGAGAGGAAAATGAAGAAGGAATTGTAGCATCGCCATCCTCCTGGGGGGGGGGTTGATTTTTCACCCTACCCCCAGCAAGTGCACACACCCAATAGCAAAACCATATATATCTACAGATACCTATATCTGGGTGTAGATCTATGTTTGTGAAAAACTCAGACTAAAACTTTAGTCATCTCAGTTTCAGTTTCAATTAACTGTCTTCTTACATCACGCTGGTCCACCTGGTGCCACATTTACTACTAGAAAAGAACCTTGTAGTCTGTAGATTTTAGAGCACTCTGAGGTTTATATTAGCTGGAGTGCCATAGGAGAAAGATGCGCACAGCAACCTGTGCATTACAGTGGTAAAAATTAAAATGGGTTGAATTTAGAATTAAAATAAGCAGGAACAGGTCATTGGACTAAAAGAATTACTATGGATATTCATCCTGAGTTTACAGTATTTCACATAAAGTTGTGGAACCAGAAAGGAGGGAAGAAACACTTCTCCAAGGATTCTCAGTTAATCTGTTTTAATTTTTTTCTTGGCAGCATTCAGAGTAGGGTGGAAAGGCGAGAAGGGGTCACTGGGGCAAGGAAATGGGTGAGTGAGCCTGTGGGAAAGTTTTCATTGTACTCAACTGCTCTAGAGATGATGCTGGGAGGGAAAAAGAAGAAAAGAAAAACAGAACCTGCACACTCCCTGAAAACTCCCTAACATTAGATGACTGTTTCTAACAGTTGGAGAACTTTCCAGTGTCAGTGTCCTCATACTCTAGCCAAGAACAGGCTTATAGCTGCATAAGTGGGGGCTCCTTGTTCATTCCAGGAAGAGAGAATACACACTAGGGGCAAAGAGGGGCATCTTAGGAAGAGGAAGGTAGCCAGGGCTTCTTATAGGATTTAGACTAAAGTGGTTCCAAGATGAGTTTAATGAAGCAATGTCTAGATTGGACTCTGTGGACAAATCAGGGTAAGTCTTTGCTTGAGTATGTTAATAAACCTTATCTATAAGCCAGGAGGAATGAAGCAAGCTAAAGTACGTGGCAGTTACGGCACTGGATTCCCACATGGCCAACCACAGTTCGAGTCCTGGACCTGGTGGCTTGCTTTTTCGTTTCCTCTTTCTCTCCCTCTGTCTCTCTGGCAAAACTGAAAAAGACATAATAACAAACAATTAAATTAAATAAACAAATAAATTTTAAAAATAAACCAGGATCTTTGGGTTTTCTATTTGTAAATCCTACCCTCTGGAGAACTGTCTCCTATTCCTCGATTTCTCTGCACCTCCAACCTTCCCCTCCTCCTTCGATTTCCATGCAGCAGTAAGAGCAGTTTCCCTCTATGTGGCTTTCCCTCTTCATTTCAGCATGACACATCCACTATTGTTCAGATGGCAGAAGAAAACTGCCTGTCTCTGATTTCTCTTTTTCCATCATTACAGCATGCCATGCCCAAAATAGACCAGTCTGCCTTCACGGTGGCTCCACGTGCACCATTCCAGAATGAAAGTCACCGTTGCCAGTGTTGAATCGCACTTGGCTTTAGAGTGTCTAGAGTGTGTAAAGTGGTACATTTAAGTGCTGATAGAATGGCATGCACAGGAACAGCCACAGGGCAGCCAAGTTGATCTGCATTTCTTCTACAGAATCAGGAATGCACAAGGAGCTACAATACAGGAATTGTCTGTTAAACTAAAACTCAGGAATTCCGTGGTTTGTCCAAAAGGGAGAAAAAAAATCACAATAACAAACCAAAAAATACATGGGTTGTGTTTTATTTTTAATGCTCTTCTGACTGTCTGCAGGGGTGGAAAATGTCTCTATAAATAAGTTTTTGTGGTTCACAGTGTGGAAAAGTTAGATAAGTATGACATTACAAGCCACCTAATGTTGCATTATTTTAGCCTGCAAATAAAAGCAAGAGGCTTGACACGAGTGTTGTAGTAATGCAACACTCCATAGGTCCCAGGGTGAGGAAGGGCCTACCTCAGGGGTCTGAAGGACTCAGCACCCTTGAGTTCTTTTTCCAAGCACCAACTTACTGGGACCACCATAATTTGCCAGACATCAGTCATACTTCTCCAGGTTTGACAAGGTGACAGACTATTCTGATAAGGTCATTTGAGCTGACATGCTAGTAGCTGGTAATAGAGTCTCTGGTTACTCTCAGATAACATCTGTATCTAAATAGGGCCAACAACCACAATTCACTCTTCTCCTGCTAGCCTCTTTCTGTTTCTGGAGCAGGCCTTCTGCTTCCTGTCTTCCATACCATACACTGACATTTCCTTCTGCCTGGAAAAAAAAAAAATGATGGAAATTCTCAGGCCTACCCCAGATCTATTGGCTCAAAAGTCAGAGGACCCAGAAATCCTTGTTTTAAATCTGTGTTTTAAAACTAACCCTCATAGAAAATCCCTAATAGGGGATTCCAACACATGGTAAAGCGTGTCCTGAGCATTTTACCCAAATAAGCACATTTAATTCTCACAACAGCCCTCTAAGGAGGGTAATAAGATTGTCCCCATTTTACAGGCAAAAAAACTGAGACACAAAAAGGTTAAATAACTTGGCAGAGGTCCTAACCTGGCAAGCATTATAGTTAAGTGTTTGAATCCAGGTCATCTGACTCAAGAATGTGGATGTTCTACCACTCAGCTGTTGCCCTCTGAAGAGTTGTTTCCAGGAAGCCTTTTGTGATTCTAAATGCCCAAATCTCACCAGACAATGCCAGTAGCCCCCATATCACTTTCATTTCACATAATGAATGTGTTTTTCTTATTTTTCTATCCTTAGTGCCCAGCACTACACTGCAATAACTAAACTTTGGTGTACGATGAAAGAATAAATAAGTGGATGAACTGATCAATGAATCCATAAATGTCTTGATTCAGAAGTAACTTGACTAGCATTTTCTGAAGAGCTTTAAGAACGTGCATATGTTACAGGGTCTTACCCCTCACTTACTTAATGAGAATCTCTAGGAGTAGGTTCCGGGAATCTGTATTTTATAATTGAAAATAGAAATAACCTTAGTTTAGGAAGAAGTTGTGCTCACCATGCTGGGTCTGGACACATGGAACCCCTGCCTTAACTGGCACTGACAATTTCAACAATTTCAATTTGGTAAGACCAAGTTGAAAGCATGAGGGCAGAGAGAGACTCTTTTGATCCTTAAATCCTGCTCTGTAGAGAAATAGCTTACCTTAGGGCCAAACCTTCCTGGAAGAAAGTCTGAATGTGTATCGTATTTTGGGTATATTATATGACAGTCCTCAAGTAAGATTAATATAAAAAATGTCTACAGTAGGTTTCCCCAAGCTGTACATGGGACATTTTCTTCCCCTGGTACAAAAAGTCCTCAGTGTGTAAATCGGTCCTATTCCAAAAATGCATTTGTAAGTTGAGTTGTTGTTTGAAGCCCAGAAACAGTTTCCCACAGAAGTAATATTAGAAAAGCGGGTTTCATTCCTCTGCCAAAACAAAAAACCTGATTTAGGAACACTCAGTCTCTGAATAGCCATTCAGATAGGTTACATGGACATCCATGGGAAATGTGACTGGGACCCGTTCAGTTTGGAACTGGGGATTACAGGAGCACAGTGAGTCCTCAGTGAGACTGGACCCGCATCAGGACCATGGCTTGGTTCTCCCTCCTCCTCCAGTACACACATTCGGTATAGGGGCGTACAAACATGCACGGTTACATGGTAGAGCAAACTGCTGTTCAAGGAAGACTCCTTGGGTTCTAATGAAACCTGAGTCCCCTTCACTGCATAGTCCTTTACCGGAGAGCTCCATGGATCAGGGATAGATAAGCAGGAGTGCTTGTACCCTGACCCGTGATGTCCCCTTCCTGATTGTTAGAGACACTACGCAATCTGTAGTTTCAATTTCAGAACAGCTGCAATCACCTTCTCTAATATATACAGAATAATAGTTTGGGGACAAACATGGAATAAGTGCCATAAATAAAATTTACTTTGATACCATGGAAGAGAATCAAATGTCTAATTTTCCTTGGTTATTAATTAATAGCAATGTGACTGCAGGCTAACTTTCTAGGTCTGTTTCCTCATTTGTAAAATGTTGGAGAAGAGTTGTCCTTTCTAGATCTACTATTCTAGAACTCAGTACAAATAATTTCCACTACACTTGGTGAAAAGATTGGCCAATTGGCTAACCATCCTCCAACCTTATCTGCACTTGGCAGGGAAATATTGAAACCTCATCTTGGCTCAGGCCTAAAGGCAGACTCCGAAGAACCAAGGCTGGTATGTTACAGTTTCGCTTCATTCTTAGAAAACTGAAAAATTTACTTCATTCAATTCTTACTTGCCCATAGCCAGATATCATTTGGGTAATAGCTTGTTGAGTTTAAGCCCTGTATCAAGGAGACATTTCTCATCGTACAGCAAGTTAATAATTGGCATGGCAAAACAATAAAAACCTTGCAGAATTTTGACATGGAAGGTAGAAAGAGAAAAGAAAGAAAGAATTTAAGAAAAGTTGTAGTCATTGGGACCAGTAGTTAGCGTAAAGGCTATTTCACTGGACTCTCATGTAGTCGACCGTTGTTCGAGTCCCGGACCTGGTGGCTTAAACTCAGGCAGAGTTCATGTGCGTGCGTGCCCAAGATCCGGAAAAGAGAATGGAGAAGGGATTGCGGCGTGGCCATCCCCCCTGGGCGGTGATTTCTCGCTTTTATCTCTCTGTCTCTCTCTGTCTTTCTGGAGAGCACACACACCCTATAGCAAAAATCTATAAAAGAAAGAAGTTGTAGCATTTCAGAAAGAAATTTTTAAAAGGGATCAATACAATTAATATTAATGTATCATCATAGACTTGAACTTATCTCAGAGTAAAGTATATTGTTTCTTTGATAGGACTCACCCTAATCCTTTCTAGAGGAAACTAAGTGAGGAAATGTGGGTGTTAGCAACCAAATATGGGATCGAATTGGTGATAGCTTAGAGAACTTAAACCCAGGTACTTCATTTCAGCTTTAGGCTGATGTGCCCTATGATATGTGTAGCATGTGGTTGAAGTAGGCATTAGGAATTTTAAGAAAGTCCAATTAAGGCCAGCAGGTGGCATGGAGGTTAAGGCACTGGATCCCACATGACCAACAGTGCTTGCTGTTCAAGTCCTGGACCGGGTGGCTTGAAAATTACACCGGGCACACATGTGCAAATGCCCTAAGTCCTGAGAGGAGACTGGAGGGGAACAGATCACATTGTGAACATCCCCCCAGGGGTGATTGCTCACTTTCCCTCTCTCTCTCCCCCTCTCTCTCTCTGTGGTGAACACACACCTGATAGCAAAACTAAAACAAATAAATAATTCTCTTTCACTGCTGTATATCTTGGATGAGATTCAGTTCCCCGGTCATGATTAAAAAAAATTTACTTCCACTCCTTTAAAAAATTTTGAAGGAAACCCAAACAAACAACCAAAAAAAGCAAAAATTATACCAAATAATACACAGCAAAAATCCCCAAACTTTGATATCTTCCTAGGCTGATAAGAATACTGGGGAGATGTCTGAAGTGGGGAGAAAAAATAAGTCTGATTTTAGAACCTCTGCCATTTTCTGTCTCAGAACCAGCAATTTAATCTAAATAATGTTTTATAGGCCTCCCACTGGGTCAGACACTACACTGAGTGTTTTATATGCATTATTTACGTTAGCCCGTAAAGCAACCTAGTAAAGTATGTGTTACTTTCACTTTGTTCAGGAAGCATTTATATTGTTAGTCACAGAAGGAAAAAATAAGGAGTATATGAGCTAATGGCTTTTTCAAGAATAGGACTAAGCATACCCTCAAACCCCAATCACTGAAATAGCCCAATATACCTATACCAGGAAGAGCTTTGGATTTAAACCCTTACTTTACCACATCTTTTGAGTTCAAGAATGCTAGGCAGTTTTGTTTGTTTGTTTGTTTGTTTTTCACCCAAAATAAAATAATAGGGCCAGTAGGTGGTATAGTGGCTAAGGTGCTGGACTCCCACATGGCAGACCATGGTTTGGGTCCCAGACTGGGTCACTTAAAAATCACACTGAATACATATGCATGCATGCCCAAAATCCCAGAAGGAGAATGCAGGAGAAGGGATTGTGGCATGGTCATCCCTCCCCAGGGAGGTAGTTTCTCATTTTCCTCTCATTGTCTCTCTCTTCTCAGTGAGAGCACCTGCCCTATGGCAAAAACCTTAAAAAAAAAAAAAAAAAAGGAAATAATATTGCCTACCTTTCAGATTTGTTGTGGGTGTTCAGTGAGAACCTCCCCATGACAAATTTAAAACAGCACCTCCCACATGGCAGTATTTGTTGATGCCTAGAGATACCCTGGGCCAATCACAAGGATCATAGATGGCCCTAGGACAAAATCAGAGCAAAGGAGACAATTCATTCTTATTCCCTGTGACTAGGCCTGGTTTCTCAAAGTGCAGTCTCTGGACCAGCATCAGCATCTCCTGGGAGCTAGTTAGAAATGCAGAACCTCAGGCCCAGCCTCGGATCTCCTGAATCCAATTGTGAAGCTTAACAAGATCCTCAAGTGATTCATGTACACATTAAATTTGAAAAGTTCTCCACTCAGGCACACACAGCTTAGCAATTCTCTTTGGCCTTCTTACTGTGCATGCCTGGAGGCTTGTTAGCCCTCAAATTTCAGGAGAAAGATAGAACTTCTCAAGTTCATAATATATCAGGCTGTTGGCCGCGTGGTGCTTTTTTTAGACTCAAATCAAACATCATGGAGAGTCATCCTATCTCCCTCATATCATTTTAAGGGAGAAATTCCTTACTTTTACTTTTCTTTCTCCATTGAAGACTAGGTCAATGCTGTTCAAACTTCTTAGACTAAAATTCAAACTTCTTAGACTAAGAAATATATTTTGTTGGGACTAGCAGCTAGCGTAACGGCTATGTCGCTGGACTCCCATGTAATCCACCGCAGTTCGAGTCCTGGACCCAGTGGCTTAAAACTCAGCTGGGCACGTGTGCGTGAGTGCCCAAGATCTCGAGAGGAGGATGGAGGAGAAGGGATTGTGGCATGGCCATCCCCCCCTGGGGGATGATTTCTTGCTTTCTGTCTCTCTGTCTCTCTCTGTCTTTCTGGTGAGTGCATGTGCCCTATAGCAAAAACCTCTCCAAAATATATATATATATATATTTTGTTAACATGCACACACATATATTACTGAAATAAAAGTTTCATAAAGAATATTTTTAGGGACCAACAGTTACCATAATGGCTATGTCACTGGACTCCCATGTAATCGACCTTCTGGTTCTTGTCCCAGACCCGGTGGCTTAAACTCACGTCAGGTGCATGTGTGTGTGTGTACCCAAGACCCGGAGAGTAGAATGGAGGAGAAGGGATTGTGGCGTTGCCATCCCCCTGGGGGGGGGGATTTCTCACTTTCTGTCTTTCTGTCTCTCTGTCTTTCTGGCGAGCGCACGTGCCCTATAGACAAAAAACCTCTCCCCCAAAAAAAATTTAAAAAAAAAAGAATATTTTTGATAGTGGCCCTGTAGAGCAGCAATTAGACTGCATGGAGGTAGTTGGATCCCACGTGGCCTACTTCAGTTCAAATCCTAGCCCTGTGGCTTAAAATATATGCTGGATGCATGTGCACGTGTGGCCCAAATCCTGACAGGTTGCAAAATGAAGGAAAAAGGGTTGCGGCATGATCACAAGAGAGAAGGGTGGTTTCTCTCTTTCTCTCTTGTTCTCTCTCTCTTATGCTCACACCCTCTGGCAATTAAAAAAAAAGAATATTTTATTTAGTATGAGAGGTGGACTCTGATATATTTCAACATTGCTCAGTTTTATTTTATGTATTGTTACCTGTGACCCGTAGAATTAAAGGACCACTAATGGGTCATGATAATCTGTAAAGCCCTGTACATCAATATTTCTTTCAGAGGAACTATTACGTACTACATTTATAGTTGAGTCTAATGTCTCCTTCCCGTCTATAATAGATCCAGAGGACATGGCCCAGTGCATGGCACATGCAGGCTTAGCATTGCTGAGTGTAAAGTGAATGGATGGATGGATTTTATTATGAGTTATTTTTGCAGCCCATCATTCTCCTCCCCTTAACTCCTTGGTCTCACTGCCATAATTAATTTTTAAAAATATGAGGGCCTGTTTATGTTATATGCAATCATTTATCAGCCACTGGTCAACACTATAAACCTAGGACTTGAATCTCTGCTCACAAGAATTTTCAAATGAAAATTTGCTCTATAAACTATCATGCTTAATCATAAGAAGAAAGGACATTTGTGAGTTCAAAGGATAAATAGCTTAGTTCTGATTATTTTGGAGCCTTGGGTTATTGTTGTTTGTGGCTAATATTTTATTAGTCCTCCCATTATAAATGAAATGGAGCTTGAGTGACCATAGCTGGGACATATTTAGAATGGCCCGAGTCAGGGAGCTGCCAGGCTGCTATCTGAGCCTCTCCGTATTCCTCTGCCAGTTCATCTCCATTCTTTATTTCAACACCTCTGCTCTTCCAATATGTGAGCTCTTAGGCAGAGGTTTATAATGCCCAAGAGGTTTACAATGGGGAAAATGAAAACCAACCACATTCACTTATCATTTATACTCTAGGCGTGGACGTGACTAACGGACAGTATTTAAAATGGTCTGGCAGTTTGAGACAAGGTATCAGGACCTTCAGATCTGTCTTAGCAAAAATTGCACCCCTGAGTACTGCCCCTCTTCCATTCATAACAGGTAAATGGGAAAACAGGAGCACTGGTAAGTCTGAAAGAAATAACATCTTTTCCAGTTTTACTTTTCACTTCAGTAAAACAAACTATAATACTTAGCAATCCCGTTACATCTTCACAGTTTCTTCTAAAATATCACATTTATATATACACATGAGACTCTGATTGTCTGGGTTATGACATGGCTCTTACTAGCTAAGTAGCATGAACACCCCTGCCTTAATTTTCTGCCCACAAAATGGAGATAATAATTGTACCTACCTCATAGAGTTGTTGTAAGGAAAAAATAGGATAATACATAGAAACTTCTAATACTTAGAATTGTGTTTGGCACCTCAGTAAGAGCTCAGCAAGTGCTGACTATTTTTAAGAGTATTATTATACACAGAAACTGTATACACACTTGTCATTCCTTTCCTACTGCACTGGGACATTTAAAGTAATGAAGACTCTCCAACATAAAATGCCATACATACTAACTGCAATGTGGTATTCTGGATGGGATCTTGGAACAGAAAAGGATATTAGTGGAAAAACTGGTGACATCTGAATAAAGTCTGCAGTTTAAATAATTTAGAACCAATGTTAAAGTCTTAGTTGTGACAATGTACAAAAGATATGCAAAATCTTCACACTAGGAAGACAAAGCGAGATGCATACAGGAACACTTTGTAGCATCTTTGCAACTTTTCTGTAAATCTAAAATTACTCCAAAATAAAAAGTTTTTTTGGGGGAGAGGGGTGTTTCATTTTAATGTCAAATGTAGTTTGTGAACCTGTAGCAACTATAAAGTTGTACTAGATATTGTAGAAAATCAAGAAAGAAGAAAAACAGGATATTGTCTTTAGGGAGTTTATAATCTCAGAATGAGAACAGGACAACAGTTAACTTACTATAAACTTACTATAATAAAAACTTAATAGAAGTGGAAACAAACTCTTGTCAATTTTGTATTAAGGACCAGCTACATAAATGCCCTATTCTCCATGATTAAATTCAGTGTTTAATTAATAGAACTGAGGAATTCCTACCTGCTCCAGTAGTTACTCTTTTTTTTTAAGAATTATTTAATTTACTTTATTATTATTAATTTTTAAAATTTGCTATAGGGAACATGCACTCACCAGAGATAAAGAGGGAAAGTGAGAAAGCAAGCTGCCAGGTTCAGGACTTGAACTATGGTCAGCTGTGTGCCAGTCCAGAGCCCCAAGCACTGTGGCTGGCCCCCACTTATAATGACTCTCTATGGTTGGGATTTCAGTGGTAGAATTCCCTCCCCTGGAGGTGCTGATTCCTGATTAATGTAGATGTAAACTTTATGCATTTATTCCTTTTTAAAAAATAGGCTGAGAAGTACAGGAGAAACAGCATGGACCTTGGAATAGAGCAAAACCGAGATCAAATCTAGGTCTTCCTCTCCTTAGGCAAGTTAATCACGCCTCATTTTCTACTATGAAAAGGGGGAAGAACGTTGAACTTGTTGACTGTTATAATGATCAAGTTAGATTATGTCATAAAGACTCCTGGACTATAATAGGCAAGGTCTACTATTATTATCATTAGAAAATTATTCATTACGTATACACTCTGGCAAGCACCGTCAAATTCTTATTCAATTTTCAAGTCCTTGTTTAACTTCTCCAAGAACTTACTTTGGAGAGCCTGAGACAGCTGTTGTCAGAAAGGGGACAGAACCCCTGGGGGAAGCTGGTAGAGATTAGGAATTCATATCACAGACTTTGGAGCCATTCTGCTTAGGTTTAAATATTGGCCTCTCTGTTTACTATGTTGCTACCTGTATGACACTAGGCCATCAACCTCTCAATTCCTGTTTCCCTATCTGTTAAATGTGAATAACACCACCTACCTAACAGAGACACACTACAAGGCATTCAAGTACAAGAAGCCCCTGGAACAGTGCTTGGCACATAGCTAGCCTGCAATAAGCAATAGCTATCATTCTTAGCCATTACTTGATAACCATTTCCTCAGTTTGCTAGATGTCTAACACTGGATTTTGTTCTGATATATAAAAACAAGTGTTCGGGGAAGGAGAGGCCCTTTCCTGTAGTCCCAGGGGATGGATCACAATTGGTATAAGCCAATCATAATTCCAGCGGAACTCAGAACGAACTGCGTTAATAGCTTCTAGGGAAATTTTTTCCTCCTTAAAAACAAACAAACAAACAAACAAACAAACAAAAGCATAAGCGTAGGTAGAGCCTTTGCTTCCTGCATTGAATGTCATCCCAAGGAGAAGTGATGGCAGCCATTATATGATTATGAAAGGAGACAAGAGAACTGCAAAGGGACTATCTTAGAGCACAAGGAGACATCTACATGATGTCAAGTCATCAATCTTTGCCCATCTTGTTATGTAAAATAATAAATGTCATTATTGGGCCAGTCAGGTAGCTGGATCTCAGGTGACTGACTGCACGGTTTGAGTCCCAGACAATGGCTTGAAAAGCATGCCAGGCGCATATCAAAATCCCAAGAGGAGAATGGAGGAGAAGGGATTTTAATGTGGCCATCCCCCGCTCTGGAAGAGATGATTTCTCACTTTTGCCCTCTCTCTCTTTCACTGGTGACTGTGCATACCCTATAGAAAATTATTTTAAATACTAATAAAATAAAACAAAATAAAAATGTCATTATCTAAGCCACTTCTAGTCAGATTTTCTTTTACTTGCAACCAAAAGCAATGCAACTAACAAGGGAAATGACTGAAAGTGAGAAGTAGGTATTATTGTTCCCAGTATTAGGATGAGAAAACTAAATTTTAGAGAGATTCATTTTTCACAGAATTGTATAGCTAGTATAGTGGCAGAGTGTAAAGGGGGTGAGTAAAAGATATTTTTTTCTCTCTCCATCAAATACATTTTTAATTTAACTTGTTATTTACATTTAATTACTGTACATCTTTACAACATACAACATGGCTTTTCCCAGCATAAATACTGTGCATATTAGTCAAGTTGAAGACATGTCACATACATCATCAATAGATAACTTTTTATTTTTTCATCTATTAAATGTTTTATATGTTTTTTCCCTGATCCCTTGAACACATTTTTTTCCAACCCTTTATTTAAAAATCTATCTGGTTTACAAAAACTCTCATAGACCCTTGGCATCCCCTGGCCTCAGGGTTGGGTAGAACTCCCAGTGGATGGAGCAAGATGAGCTCCTGCCCTGAAGCTGGCATTGCAACATACACAGTTCTAGGTTTTCAGGGAAAGATCGGCCACTGGATAACTTAGAGACCAGTCTAGTAAGATATAACACTTGCAAGAAGGCTGAGTTGAAAATTTTAACATATTTGAAAAATCACAAAGTACCCAAGCTATTGAGTAATTGATTATTAAAACCACTATGAGTCTAAGGAGATCATTGTTTTGATATCAACATTTCTTGGTAGCATAAAAAGACAGGGTCAGATAGGAAAAAAATAGAGTTGCCCAATGTAAACTCTTCCTTTCTTTGGAGCGTATCCCTGCATCTTTATTTCCATGAATAACTCGGCCCCACCAGCATGCTTATAGTTTTTCAACTGTTCATTTGCTCATTCTTTTATTTATTTATTTGGTCAGTGGATATCTTTGTCTCTTTTTTCTCTCTACTAGAGAAAGTGAGAGGTTTTTTATATAGGGTACTTGTGCTCACTACAGACATAGGGAGAGACAGCAAGCAAGAAAGTGAGAAATCACCCCTCAGGGGAGATGTCCATACCATAATCACTCTCCTCCATTTGTCTCTTGGGATTTGGGGTACACACACACTTGTGCCCAGTGTCAGTTTCAAGCCAGAGGGTCTTGGACTCTAACCACAGCCTGTCATGTGGTAGTCCAGAGCCTTAGCCACCATGCCACCTGCTGGCTTGGTAAGTGGATATCTTAAAATGACTACTATTTCTTTATCAAACTAGGCACAATAGATAATATAAGTATCCACTGGGACCAGTAGATGGCCTGGTGATTAAGGTGCTGGATTCCCACATGACCAATTGTGGTTTGAGTCTGGGGTCTGGCAGCTTGAAAATCATACTAGGTGCATATGTGTGAGTGCCCAAAACCCCTAGAGGAGAATGGAGGAGAAGGGAGTACTACATGGTCATTCCCTCTGGGGGGTGATTTCTCACTTTCTTTCTCTCTGTATCTCTCTGTCTCCCTATGACAAGCTTATGAACCCTATGGAAATATATAGGTGTTTATATATATATATATATATATAAACACACCCACTGATGACTAAAACCAAGTATAATACTACAGCAACAGCTATGATTTCCAACAATGTTTCATATATATTATTTTTAACCCTCTAAACTGTTTTTCAAGGTATCATGATCATTTTCAACATTGCAGCTGGTATAGTGGGTTTTGGAGAAGTCAAAGCAATTTTCCATAGGGCTTTACAGCTAGGAAAGAACACAGTTGGCTTTAAACTTGGGTCATTCATCTGGAAAAGGCTGAGCTTTTCAATAACTTGAGTGTAGTGACTATAGCAAAGGGGAGATGAGTGCTTTGGACCAAATGTTGTTGAGTTTAGACCCATAACTATGAAAAGGAGTGAAGCTCAGGCATAGACCTAACCCTGCACAGGCTCTATGGTCAAAATGACAAAGACATGTGGCAGATGGGAAAGAAGTGAGTCGGAGTGGATAACAGCGACTAAGAGGGGAGAGCCAACAGGAACCGTGAG
Source organism: Tupaia belangeri chinensis (assembly GCF_000334495.1). NCBI lineage: Eukaryota > Metazoa > Chordata > Mammalia > Scandentia > Tupaiidae > Tupaia > Tupaia belangeri. The sequence goes on from NW_006159732.1 coordinate 2,809,984, forward strand.
TAAGCACAACTTAGAGTTCACTCAGGTGTTCGCCATCTCTGTTGGCTATTAGATATGAGAGAGAGAATGAGACTACTTTTTTTCTGAGAGAGAGAAAGAAAGAAGACAAGATGGAAAGATATACACTAGAGGGACTTCTAGTTCTCTTAACCCTGCCTGCCCCTTTAGCAACTGAAGAACACAAGAGGGTCGAAAGATGTGAATTATTTGGCCAACATAAATTAGATGCTAATACTTAATAAGGTATTTTTTTAAATAAATTTCTGCATTTACAGTATCTTTTGATAAAACTTAGAATATGTATTTCTATTTTTTTGAAGTCCTCACTTCTAGAAAGTCATAAGAAACCAAGAGCTGAATAATGTTTAGATGGCAGTAGGCCCACCCATGCCCTACTGTTCCACTCCCAGCCTTTGCCACTCATTTATCACACCTGCCTGGGTGCTGTTGGCATTTGAGTTTGCTGCTGCTGATAATCACCCAAGCATCAGCTGCAGATCTCTTTGGATACTGGGATTATTGCTGGTTTCTAAAAATGTTTACCTAACTGCATTTTCTAAATTTCCTACAAATATTGAATATGTCTTTTATAATACAAGAAAATGTGAATGTTATTTTTAAAACTATCAATCCCACAAATATTGAAGGAGAAGCTGTGGCTTGGCAGGAGCCCTGTGAAAAGATCCAGGGGTTTTATTGAAGTCAGGCTCAATGTGAGCCAAGATCATGACACAGCAGCTAGAAAACAAAACAAAACAAAATCCTAACAGATCATTGGAGGCAATGGCCCCATGGTGCTCTGCGAAGGTCAGGCCTCATCTGAAACATAAGCCACATTTTATTGGAGAAAATAATAAACTAGAAAGTGTTTGCTGCTGGGCAACCAGCATAGAAGGGGTCTAGAAGTCAAGTTATATGAGAACCAAGAGAAAAATGGATATTTTTAGCTAGGATTTCTTTAGAAAAACCAGAGACACATGATAGCTCTTTTCAGGATTTGGAAAGATAAAATGTGGTTTAAGACAGTGTCCTTTTTTTCCAATGTCAATGTAGAAGACAAGGAAAATACCAGTAAGAGTGATGGGGAAGGAGACTCCACTTCAACATTAAAGAGAGTTTTAACAATACTAATTGATCCTACTGGTTGTCTTGTGAACTAGAAAGTTCTACTTAATGAGGACTCTCCAGGCAAAGACTGTATGGCAGCCTAATTCAGGTGGAAGGTAGTATCAGGTGACTTTAACATATGTCCAGATCCAAGGGTTCTTTCTTCCTCTGGTTAGGAACCACTCACAAGACTACTGATGCCAATGAAGTACAGACCACTGGGATGAGGACAGAAAAATCGAATGCCAATCAACCTTCAGGAAGACATGAAGTAAGACTAAGAATTTTCCAGAAATCAAAATAAGCACAAGGTACATCAGCCATGTCTACATAAAAGCACAGAAATGCCTTCCACACACCCTATAAGGGAAGGACTCAGAGAGTTCCCGCTGTTAAATTATAGGTTATAGCATCAGCATCACCAGGAAAACAATAGGTTTAAATAGCAGGTCTAGATAGCACTGGGCATTTGCTTCAGTGGTCACCGTTCTAATTTTATTTTCTTATTGAAACCTAAACCATAGAATCTTGTGAAATTGTAAGTTGCAAAATCCTGTAGCCAATACTCTGTCCTTGCTCAAGCACAGACTTGCTGAAGGTCCCCAAAGGGGGATCTAAAGGCCCCCAGTTCTTTCCCCTTCAGATAGAAGAAAGTGAACCAAACAGTAGAGACCCCTGTCAATACCCTCTCTAGTGTAAGAAGTTTTCTGGAAAAAGCCCTGAACAATAGAAATGTCTGACTCTCCATGCAGGATGATGAGATGAATGGTGCCATGGACGGGTGCCACAGGAACTGAACCTGAAGCTACAGATTCCAGGTGTCTGGGAGTTAGCGGCAGAGGTAGAGTGGTCATTGGAGTTTCCAGTGGAGCTACCTCTTAATGAAGTTCTTACTCAGCTGTCTTTGACCCCTACTCTCCCCCTAAGCATGGAAGTTAGAGGAGTAGATAAACTCTTTCGAATCGGTTAGAGCTGGGATCAGAACCTGACATAGTGCTATCTAGTTACTCTCTCCCTGTCTTCCATCTATTCCTATCCCCTTTCCTGGCTCTGTGCTCTGGCTGTGATCCTAACTGGCTGACTTCTGATTCCCAATGGGAGGCACTGGAAAAATCGGGGGATAAGGGAGCTAAGCCAAAGGATCTCATTCCGTTCTGTTATCCCTCTGCTGTAGATTCTTGTCAGTCAGAGTCCCCTCCTTCACTACAACTCCTGTCACTTGACCTCTCCTATTAGGATTCAGCTCTTGCTCCTCAATCCTAAAAGTTACCATGCTGTGCCTGGATTTCCAGTACCCCCATAGCCTTTGCTGGTTCCCTTAACCTTGCTGGCATCTCTACAGATAATCCCATCATTAGCACATAACCAAATAAGGTAGATTCTGGTTTTCTTTTTTTTTTTTTTTTAGAGGTTTTCGCTATAGGGCGCGTGCGCTCACCAGACAGACAAAGATAGAGAGACAGAAAGTGAAAAATCACCCCCCAGGGGGGATGGTCATGCCATTCTCCTCTCGGGATTGCATGCATACGCTCCCGGTGTGAGTTTTAAGCCACCGGGTCCGGGATGCAAACCGCGGTTGACTACGTGGGAGTCCAGTGACATAGCCATTACGCTAACTGCTGGTTCCCAGATTCTGGTTTTTTTTTTTTTTTTTTTATTTGCCAGACCCTGACTGATACAGCTTCTTCCTGGACATGTGTCCTTATGGCCTAAATGATGTTGAGTCTCAGTTCATTTGTAAAATTGAATACATTTCTTATAATAATTTGTTGTTTGAGCCTCTGTCTCTCATTGTAAAAACTCCTTACATTTTTTGGAAATAAATACCCTTTCTATAGAATAGTTTGAATATAAGACAGCATATAACCAAGATCTGGCCAAAAGAACAATAAATCTCCTTGTCAACAAGAATTGGATCCCAGATGGCCACATGATCTAATTAGAGCCAATGAAATACTAAGATTCAGTTCTATTGAGCAGAGGTATTCTTTTTTTTTTCCCTTAGACCTAGAGCTGTAAGGATATAAAAATGGAGCTGCTTGAAGTCACAATGTGAACCTGATCATAGCCAACAGAGAATAAAGAGGGAGAAGATGAAAGAGCCTGTTTGGACAACTGGTAATAGATATGTCTGTATGATATAAACTAAGCCTTTTTACTGATTAAGTTAACAAATTCTCTTTTCGCTGAAAGGAGTTGGAGTTGGATTCTGTGTCATCTGCCACAAAGAGTCCTAACCAATATAATAACACGTATTTGGAGATGTGCGGTGACAATTATGATTAAGATATATAAAGCATCCAGCTTAATACTAGCACAGAATTCATTATCACTCTTTCAAAGGTTCAGAGACCTTACTCATTAAAAGAAATAACTGTATCACAGACATTTTGAATTAAAAAGAAATAGATTTGGAATCATCTAGATCTGAATGGCAAGTGTTCCATAAGGCAGTGAGAACAATCATTATTTCCTGGGTGGCCTCAATATGGCATGCTAGATCTGCAATTATGAACTATAAGCTGGTCTGAGATTCTATAACCACCAAAAGAAGATACTACAAGCATGATTAATTTTATTTAGAGAATAGATCTGATTGACCTCTAAGTATTCTTATTTCTGGGATATCAAGGAAGAGGTTGCTGAAGATAGTATATTGTATGTAGGAAAATTTGGGTGGTGTCACTCACCGTAGTAGGATAATTTAAGGCCTCCCTACTGTTTTAAAGCTTTTTTAGTTTCCATCTCTTTTCCAGTTCATTAGATGATTACTTCAAACTTATTCTCTTTCCTGTTTTCCTAGTTCACTTTCTAGATGCTTTATTTATTTTTTTTTTAATGACAGCATTGTTATAGTCCATTTTATGTTCTCAGACTAGAATGAGAATCTGGGGAAGACAGGACAACATGGTGTTTATCCTCATAGCATTTTCTTTTCTCATTCATTCATTCTTTCATTGATTGAATAAGTGTTTCTTTATTACCCACTCTCCATCAGGCATAATGATAGACATTGCAACTATAAAGAAAATAATCACGGGTCCTACATATATATTATCTAGCAGGGAAGGCCAAGGTAAATGAATGAACTAATAATTTCAATTGCATCACAGGTGCTCTGTCTTCAGAAAACATTGGTGGAATTGATTGATTTGAATTGGAGGGTGAGTTCTGCTTCTAAAAGGTTAAATTGTCTTTATCCAGATATTCAAGTGAGGGTGTTCTAAATGTAGCTGAAAACTTCAGATCAGAGGGAAAAACTCAGTTACTGAAGCTGATTCTAGAGTTATATAGGAAAAGAGGACATTTGCAAGCCAAGAGTAAGAAGGCAATCTTTGAGATACTGTTCAGAAAGGGGGAAAGAAACCATGTCGCAGGTTCTAGGGCACAGATAGTTGTCTTAGTCCATTTGTAGAAGAATACCTGAGGCTGGGTAGTTTGTAAAAAAAGAGGTCTGTTTATGTCATGATTCATGTGGCTGGAAAGTCCGAGAGCATAGGATTGGCATCTGACCAGCTTCTAGTGTTTTTATAATATGGCCAAGAAAAGTGGAAAAGAATGCAGGTATCTAAAAAGAAAGACTTGGAGTTGGTCAATTTGCTTTAAAACAATCTACCCTTGTGGGAACTGATTAGGAAGAACACACCCTCTCCCAGTAGTTATTAATCTATTCATGAAAGATTTACACCTATGTCTCAAATACCTCCTACTAGGTCCCACCTCCCAACACTATCACATTGGGTATCAAGTTACAACATAAGTTTTAGTGGGGGCACTCAGATGATGTCGGTAATATTGTTAAAATATGAGAGAGAAGACACATGTTTCTGGCATTGTCTCCACACAGAATACGTACATTTTACATAGCCAAAATATTAATTCATTTGATTTATGGATCAGAATTTAAGTAGCCAATTCTATCATCTTTAGGTATTTATATATAGAGAGAAATACTATGTAAGTATATACTATATGTATATGAAATATATAATATATAATGCTTACTACAGGACATATATATATATATGTATATATATCTGTATATATGTATATATATAAAATGTTTGCTACAGGGCACATACACTCACTGGAGACAGAGAGAAAGTGAGAGAGAGAGAGAGAGAGAAATCCCCTCATTAGGGATGGTCATGCCACAATCCCTTCTCTTTCATTTCTTCTTGTGGGATTTTGGATACATACACACACGCACCCAGCATGTTTTTCAAGTCGCCAGGTCTGGGATTTGAACCATGCAGTCGATCATGTAGGATCTAACCACCTTAACCACAGTGCCACCAGCTGACCCTGTATCAAATTTTTAATGTTATATATAACACCTCCTATAAATTCTTTTCTACAGGGAGATAGGGTGTTGGGGCTTTTGGTCTTTATCTGCCCCTTGCTTCCCATTTCAGTTGAAAATTCTTCCTGCCTAGGTACCTGAGGTCAAACAGAAAATGAGGGTGTCTACAAGACCCAGACTGCTTAGTAATGACTCAGGGAAACACTGCTAAGAAGAGGCTTCAGCAGCTGGTGTAAATAAAACTTCATGGCTTCATCTGCATAGACATTCAATCCACAGCCCTTCCCCATGTCCAAACACATTTTGGGTGTATGTTGGACCCCAAGATCCACAGCAAACTTAGGTTCTGTCCTAGCTCAGGGTATTATAATAAACTATCAAGACTGGGTGGCTTAACCAAGAGAAATTTATCTTCCCACAGTTCTTGAGACTGGAAGTCCTTGTTTGGTTTGCCAGCATGGTATGGTGAGGGCTGTCGGTGGTTTGCAGGGGACACATGGCAGAGAAAGAGAGAGAGTTCTGGTTTCTCTCCTTTTTGCTGTAAGGACATTACTCTCATCAGGGCAGTCCCACCCTCATGACCTCATCTAAATCTAGTTGCCTCCCAAAGACTCTACCACCAAATATCATCACATTGGGAGTTAGGGCTTCAACATACAAATGTGGGGGAGACACAAACATTCATTCCATAGCAAACACTAATACTTTCTACTCTTTTTTTTTTCCTTGTCATTTAGGATATTCTAATTTAAATTTTCATGTGATTTCACTTCAGTGTTTAGGCAGAAGGCAAGGGTGTGGCCAGTGCAAGCTGCTTTTCTTCAGATCTCTCCCCTGATACTCACACACAGAGTTGGCCCAGGACCTTCCTACCTACTGACTTCCTTTTTTCATCCAGGGATATCTAGAGAGAGCAGATCATGGCAGTCTCAGACTTGGAAGATCCTAAAGGAATACTAAGTAATGATAATGATGATAGAGGTAACACTTCTTAAGTGTACGCTCTGTGTATACCAGGACCGGTTCTGAGCACTTCACATGGAGTCCAGAATAATTCACTAGAACTCTTTGAGAGCAGAGATACCCAAAAGTTAAAGGCTTGTCTGAAGTGACAGAATCGAAGTGGTGGGTCTGGATCACATGCACTTGGCTCCTGAGCCACATCCAAAACCCAGGTCCATACCACGGGTGCTCCAACTACCACCTCCCCCATAGCCTATCTCCATGGGCTCTCTGTACCATGCTCTCCTTCCCTAACAAATACCACTTGGAAGCCCTTCTGCTCTGAGGGGTGACCATCCATTCTCTTGTCTGGCAAGAACACACCTACACTGAGGATGGGATGGGACTTCCAAAGGCTGGAGGAACACATTTGCTTTTGTCAAATCATGGCTAACTTTGTAAAAGTACTCATAGCACTGGCTCAAAACCTCCTTGTTCTTGGAATAAAGTACAACTATTTATTTTTCTATAAAAATAGATGAAATAAAAAATGAGAGAAATAATTTAATACTTTATTTTACAAAATTAAGTAATCAAATTCCTGCTAAACGGAGAAAGTGGCCAGATTTCCAAATGTTCTTAACACTATTTTTAGTACTTTAAAAGCTCTGTACACAATCTCTTGGCCTTTCCTAATTTTACTGTTTGAATATTTAGAATAGAAAATGACATTTTTCTCATGTTTTCATTCTCTTTATTGACTCATTGGAAAGACATTTGATACTTCAAACTGCCAAATATGCTTTTGTTGGTTTAGTTGTTTATCAAATAATACTAGAACATTTATAAATGTTATACAAATGCTTAATTGCATAAAAAATGTTTAGCATATTGTAAATGCAAATAAAAACAAGGTATAAAGTTCTTTATGATTTAGTATCTTTTTTGTAAAAAGAGTAAAAATATGTACAACGACACACAGAAGACAGTAATACAGTGAAAAATAATCAGAAAATGATAATCAGAGATTATAACTGAGAACTTTATATAAATATTGAGAATACAGGAATATTATTTTTCTTTTCTATTTTCAAAATTTTCTTAATTACTTTTATAATGAACGAAGCAACGTACTCTTCTTTATAATAAGAAACAACACTTATCAAGTGTCAGGCACTATTGTAGGTGCTTTACATGTATTGATTTGTTTTAATTCTCAAATCAATTCTTTGACATGGACAGTGTTATTACCCCCACTTCACAGGTGAGGAAACTGAGGCAGATGGTGGTTCTACACTGCTAGGCAGCTGGGATTTAGGCCTGTGTTCTAGATCATTTTAGTGTCCAGATTTAATAAAATAATAAGTACCCCACATAGCTACAGTATGTCCTACCATAGGAAGATGTCAATCCTTATGCAATTTTTTTGTTTAAAGTTCTTTGACCTGGAGCCAACTTTCATCTAATGTTGGTCAAGTGATCCACTCATATCTCCTGGGTATTTAGCTTATGATTTCTCCAAGACACAAAACACTCAGACATAAAAGGACAGCTAACATCACAAAGCGGCAGATGCCAAATTCCAAATGTGAGTGCTTTTGGGGTCAGAGGATGGGGCCACTGTTCCAACTGGCTGAGTGCTCAGGAGGCCTTCAAGAGGAGGAGGCTGAGGCTGGACCTCAGAAGCTGGAGAGGAGGTCAATGTAGAGAAGGAAGGTTAGACACTAACTTATTGCTGTTGATGACAACATGGCTTTCAAAACAGCACATGCATTATTTAGTATTCAAAAACATTTTGTTAATGTTTATAAAACTCAACAATTTTCACATATATTTAAAAACAGATATAGATGCTTTTTGTACATAGAGCTGCCCAGTTGTTCTATGATGGATACCATCTGTTTTCTTCTTCTTCTTCTTCTTCTTTTGGAGAGGTTTCAACTATAGGGTGCGTGCACTCATCAGGGAGACAGAGAGAGACAGAGAGTCAGAATGCGAGAAATCACCCCCCAAGGGGGATGGCCACGCCGCAATCCCTTCGCCCCTCTGTTCTCTTTCTTAACCAGTCTTAGCTCAATATTGATAAGGTAGTCCATTTATAGCTTTTAAATACTTAGCTTGCAATTTCACTTAGAAGGCAGAACATTGATTTATAAATCTTTCTCTCTTCTCTTTGATTATGTATCTGTTTATCTGTATATCTCTCTCTTCCACTCTATTTTCCTGTATCTAACACACATACATTCTCTTCCCCCAGCCAGTTTTATCGAGGTATAATTGACAAACAAGAATTATATGCAGTCAAGTATACAAAGTGATTATTTAATATACATTGCAAAATGATTACCACAATCAAGCTAATTAGTATATCCACCCTCTCACTGAGTTATCCTTTTTTTTCTCATGGTGAGAACACTTAAGATCTACTCCCTTAGGAAATTTAAAGTATAATACAGCGTTATTAACTATAGTCACCATGTAATATGTTAAATCCCCAGAACTTACTCATCTCATAAATAAAAATGTGTACCTATTGACTAATATCTCTTCATTACTCTCTACCTCCTCCCCCACCTGCTGGACCCTGGCAACCACTTTTCTACCCTTTGCTTCTATAAGCTCATGTTTTCAGACTGCACTTATAAATGAGATCATGCACCATTTACCTTTCTGCTTATTTCATTTAGTATGCTACCTTTCAGGATCATGAATGTGTTCACAAATGGCAAGATTGCCTTATTTTTCAAAGGCTGAATAATATTTCATTGTATATATAGGCCATATTTTCTTTATCCTTTCATCCATTTGTGGACACTTAGGTTGATTCCACATCTTGGCTATTGTGAATAATGCTGTAAAAATCATGGGGTGCAAATATCTCTTCAACATACTGATTTCATTTCCTTTGGATTTCTTTCCCCTTAGGGCAAGTGTACTCAATGGAGAGACAGAGAAAGACAATGAGAGGGAAAGTGAGAATTTACTCCCCCAGGAGGGATGGCCTCACCATAATACCTTATCCTTCATTCTCCTGCTGGAACTCTGGGCACACAGACACATGTGCCTGACATTTCAAGCTGCTAGATCCGGGACTCGAACTGCTACTGACCATATGAGTCCAGCACCTTAACCACCATGTCACCTGCCTACCCTCCTTTGGATATCTTAAGGATTTTATTTTAAAATTCCAAGAAATAAAATTCCTAGACCAAATTTTTGTTGATTTTCAAATATGCATTGCCTACTTACTCTGTCAAAATGTTTTAACAACCAATACTTTTCAGCAGTCCATGAGAGCATCTGTTCCCCCCCCCCACATTGGTATAGTAATTTTTAAAGATGTTTTGCCAATTTTATAGGCAGAAAGTAGTATCCCATTTTTCTCATTGGTGTTCTTTAATTACTACTGAGGTCAAATTTCTAGTGTCATTTATTAGCTTTTTAAAAAAATATTTTTGCCATAGGGCATTTATGCTCACTAGAGAAAGAGGGGACGGGGGGAAAGTGAGGAATCCCTCCACCAATGGGGGATGATGATGCCACAATTCCTTCTCTTTGTTGCTCCTCTCTGGGTTTTGGGTGCACACACATGTGTACTTGGCTGTTTTTCAAGTCACCAGGTCCAAGACTCGAACCACTAAGTCAGTCATGTGCTATCCAGTGCCTTAACCACCACACCACCTGATGGCCCAACTATTTGTACATCTTTTATGCACATTTCTTAGCCAGTTTTTATTGGGTGATTTTCTCATTAATTTATAAAAGATGTTTACATATTGGGTCATTGGAAAAGTCATGACATGTTTTTCTATGCAAAATGCATCATGACCTTTTAGATGACCCAATAGTAAAGCAATTAATCATTTGCCTGCACTATAATACTACAAATATTTTCTGCCAGCATACTTTGAGGTTTTTTATGTCCTTATATTTTACGTCTTCAGGGACCCTTAAATTTATTTTTTATGATACTGAAATATCAACATTAAGTTTTGTCATGCAGTAAAATATTCCCTAAAAATTGTACAGGGACAATAGTGTTTTCAGAATCCATTAAGTTTTGTGAAATGGTTGAACCTAAATAACAACTATGTTGATTTTGCACTACATTCTTCTCCACCATAGGCCCAGGCTCCCCTCCGACACCTTCTGCACAACCCCGTGGGCCTCCACTGGCTAATCTGGCCTGTCCTTTATATTCCAGAGCCTTAGTGTCTTTCTATCTCTCCAGTCACCAACAGCAGACACCACCCTCACTTTTAAGCTCATATTTTTGTTTTCTCTAGAGGCTTCGCCCTAGAAGCATGGCAACATAGGATACTCAAAGATCTAAAACCAATCCTCAGAGACTCTTACCATTCACAAGCCCAAAGTATACAAGCTTCCTGAACCTCTTAGTAGACATTTTATCCAATTTAAAAAATGTATATTGTGGGACCAGCAGTTAGCATAATGGCTATGTCACTGGACTCCCATGTAGTCGACCGCGGTTCATGTCCCAAACACGGTGGCTTAAAACTCACGCCGGGCGCGTGTCCGTGCATGCCCACGATCCCAGGAGGAGAACGAAGGAGAAGGGATTGCGGCATGGCCATCCCCCCTGGGGAGTGATTTCTCACTTTCTATCTCTGTGTCTCTCTCTGTCTGTCTGGCGCGTGCACGCACCCTATAGCAAAAAAAAAAAATGTATATTGTAAAAGGTAATAACATCATTGATCAAGAAAGGTACATGCAAGCTGGCTGGCCATGGCAGTTCAGTGGTAATACAACGCTGCAATGCAGAAGCCATATGGGAAGGCCCTAGGTTCACCCGAGGTCTCCCTGCACATTCCAGGTGTGCATATTCATCCCTGAGATCCTTGTTGGCTAAGGCTGAGGAGAAGAATGCATCATGAAGACCCTGTTGGGAACCCCTCTCTCTCTATCTCATGGGTGAAATAAAGAAACTTCAAAAAAAGAAAGTTACATGTAAGCAAAACGAAGTCTTCCTGTTCTCAGACTCCACTTCCATTTGGCATTCCAAGACGACGATGATAAATACCATAAAATTCAAAGGTAGATGAAAATAGATGCTTTGTCAGTTATGTCAATTGTATCCTTCCATTCCTCCTTCTTTTCTCCTCTCTCTCCTTTCTTTCTTTCCTTCATCCTTCCCTTCCTCCTTCCTTCCTGAAAGTAAGAAGGCATTGGAATAAAAGAGAATGGACTTCCCTGGTAAGCCTTATCAGTATCAAAATATAAAAGTGAGGATGAGATCAGTATTTGGTCTCATCAAGATGAAAAATCTGCCTGAATCAGAACTGAGGGAGTAGATCTACCAATGCAGAGAAGTCAGGTATGGCTGAGGGGTGAGGCTGGGTTTGCAGGGCCCTGAGAGCCCAAGAAGCATTGGAGCTGATGCAAGAAATCCAACATATTCAAAGACATGCCTTCAAATATGGTTAGGGAATCAAGGCATTTTCATTTCCTACTCTTTAAATAAAATGGACATTCCTTGTTGACTCAGGTTTATAATAAATAAAAAAAGAAATTGACTGGCTTAGAGGTTTTAAAACATTCCAGACTTTGTTTATACAGGGAAGGATTTTTCAAAGGTCAAACTTCTACTGCTGTAATCACCTTTATATATCTATGTTCAGTATTATTCTAGTTTCATAAACAAGCTTAAAATAGGAGTTGATACCATAACATTTTTTTTTTCTTTTTGGTTTTTGCCATAGGGTGTGTGTGCTCAGTGGAAAAAGACAGAGAAAGGGAAAATAAGAAATCACCCCCCAGGAAGGATGGCCAAGTCATAGTCCCTTCTCCTCTTGGGATTTTGGGTATACATGCACATATGCCTGACATGATTTTTAAGCCACTGGGTCCAGAGCTTGAACCATGGTCAACCATATGGGAGTCCAGTACTTTAGCATTGGCTCCAATACAATAAGATTTTAAAATGGGGATGAGCTTCACACTTTTGTATATCTATAGCCAAGTTTTTTTGTTTTGTTTTGTTTCTCAAGCAAGGGTAGTACTTTGGGGAAACTTTTCATTCTATGAAATAGGTTTAAACACTTCACAGGGATGGTTCCAACTAGTTTTTTATAGAGAGTCAAGAATAAAACTGTCTAAGTATATGCATCTACTGAAAACTTGCTTACAAATGTGAAGTGAAAATAGCTTACCATGAAAAAGTAATATTTCATTATTGGATTAAATATATGTTTATAATACATAAGAAAGATATATGGCATATATAGCCATGGTTTTCTTCAGGGACAGAATTGCACATGAATTTAGTTTTCTTATGCTCAAGAAACTAAATTTTATATTTTATATTTTCAAGTGTTTCCAGAAATATTATTCCTTGAGTGATTTTTTTTAAAGTTAATATCTAAAGGAATCAGAATTTGGATACATATGAGGTGCTAAAAAATGTGTTTTTTTTTTTTTTTTTTTTTAGGGGTTTTTTCTATAGGGCATTTCGGTTGCCCC
>NW_006159732.1:2823197-2830364 GCF_000334495.1 Tupaia belangeri chinensis
TTGGAGAATTGTGGAGGTGTAAAAAATTGTTTTTTTTTTTTTTTTTTTTTAGAGGTTTCTGCTATAGGGCATATGCGTTCGCCAGAAAGAGAGAAACAGAGAGATAGAAAGCAAGAAGTCACCCCCCTCAAGGGGGATGGCCATGCTGCAATCCCTTCTCCTCCATTCTCCTTTTGGGATCTTGGGCATGCACACACGTGTGCCCGGTGTGAGTTTAACTAACCCACTGGGTCCAGGACTTGAACCGCAGTTGACTACGTGGGAGTCCAGTGACATAGCCACTATGCCAACTTCTCGGAGATACTAAAAAATGATGAAGTTTGAGACAAGATCAGAAAGAGATTTCATCATTATGTAAGAGGGATGAAGAATTATCAATATTTTTCATTAAAAGAAAGAATTGAAAGTAAAATTATAATCTAATTGTTCTCATATGTAAATGAATATGATGATCTTGGATAAGTTATCTAAACCTCCATGCCTTATTCTCCCATATATAAAATGAAGAGCTGGATAAATTAATGTTCCTCCTAGCTTGAGAAAATTACTATAACTGATCTCTTTCTTGATAGTCATGGGACTTGATGAACTAATAATGTCTGTCACTTTTCTATGTTGATGCTTGAAAAAGATTCTGATTCTTGCTTACATGCCCAGAAAAACCAAAACCAAAACCAAAATAAAAACACATTATTAAAGAGACTTAACCATAGTCTCTTTAATAGGCAAGGACAGCCACAAGGATTTCTCTTATAAATTGGATGTTCCTTGGGTCCTGAGATAAAGTCAATTATTGTAAATGCTAAGGAAAAGCCAAATTAATCACTAATTTTTCTAATTTCAGACAGAATAGTACATTCTTATGTGAATTCCTTTTTCCTTTTGTTTCAGGAAAGTTCATCACCCTTGGATATATGCCCAGTGAATTATTCTTTGTCCTTGGTGTCACTGTTTGGCAACGTTAAGTTCATAAGATGAGAAGATAATGGGAACTTGTGCTCCTACCCATAGCCTTTCATATGTCTTTTCATTATGACTTTGCTCATGTGTTATTTTATCTGCCATCTCTGTCCCAAGTCTTCTCATCTTTCAGACTATAGTATTCAATTTCCCCATGAAGCATCAGCCAAAATATTTTGACCATGACAACTCCTTTACAGGAATTTTTGTGCACTTATTTTCAATACCAAAATATTTCAATAATTTAACTCTTATGGTATCTTTCTATGGTATTGTCTACTTTTTCGCAGTAGCCTTTTCACTCCCGCTAGAATATAAAGGCTTCAAGAATAGAAACAAAGTCATTAGCTTCTCTTGCTGTTCTAGTAATGCCCAGCATATTGGTCAGATCATAGAAGACTGCAAAACACACTCTGTGATGAACGAAAGAGCCACCTTTTACTGATCAAGTTTACTTTTGTTAGAACCAGAAGTCCAATATAATTCATGCAGCAGGTTTAGAAAAAGGTAAACACTTGGCACTGAACATTTAACCTCATGATTTTTATGATTCAGGAAAGGAGGATTTTGCTTCATCATCACAAATGCCAACCAGCCTTTCTCCTTGAAGTGTAATAAGAGCTTGATGGAAACAGGAACAAATAGGCTTCTTATAAAAGACTTAACAGAGGGACCAGCAGTTAGCATAATGGTTATGTTGCTGGACTCCCATGTAGTCGGTAGCAGTTCAAATCCCGGACCCGGTGGCTTAAACTCAGCCAGGTGTGTGTGTGTGTGTGTGTGTGTGTGTGCCCAAGATCCCGGGAGGAGAACAGAGAAGAGATTGCAGCGTGGCCGTCCCCCCTGGGGGGTGACTTCTCGCTTTCTATCTCTCTGTCTCTTTGTCTTTCTGGCGAGCAAACACGCCCTGTAGTGAAAACCTCTCAAAACAAACAAACAAACAAAAAAAACTTAACAGAAAGAAAACTGGTAAAGAATAGCACAAAAGTAAGATATCTGAATGCCTTTAATATTAGAAAAGTGAGACTGCGACTGCGCTACTCCGCCGTTGTCTGTGCTCCATCAGCTGCAGCCGCACAATGAACCCCAGTATGAAGCAGGAACAAGAAGAAGCGAAAGAGAATGTAAAGAACAGCTCCATCCAGAGAAGAACTCTAAAGATGACTCAGCCTTCCGCAGCGGGATCTCTTGTCGGAAGAGAAGACGAGTTGTCCAAAGGCTTATCCAAAAGGAAACATCAGAATGACCAGTTACCAGCTAAGACTTCCAGCTCTAGAGTTGTTACCGGTTCAAAATATAGTGAAAATAAAAATCTCCAAGGAGTCACCCAAGAAGCTTTTGATCTTATGATTAAAGAGAATCCATCTTCTCAGTATTGGAAAGAAGTGGCAGAAAAGCGGAGGAAGTCTCTAAGAAGCATTTCAGGAGGATCAGAAACTTCTTAAAGAAATTGAGCAGGACAGTGAAATCGTCCGCCTGAAGGGGAACGAAGAACTGGCAGAAGTAGCAGAGTACACGCAGAACATGGCGGAGGTCATCGAGAGACTGACTGGTGAATTTCTGAATAACTTTGATTCCCTGAATAGTCAAGAATTTTATTCTGGGACCAGCAGTTAGCGTAATGGCTATGTCGCTGGACTCCCACGTAGTAGACCGCGGTTCCAGTCCCGGACCCGGTGGCTTAAAACTCACGCCGGGTGTGTGTGCGTGCGTGCCCAAGATCCCAAGAGGAGAATGGAGGAGAAGGGATTGCAGCGTGGCCATCCCCCCTGGGAGGTGATTTCTCACTTTCTGTCGCTCTGTCTCTCTCTGTCTGTCTGGTGAGCGTACATGCCCTATAGCAAAAACCTCTCAAAAAAAAAAAAAAGAATTTGATTCTGAAGAAGAAACTGGTGAGGATTCTGAAGTGGAAGACTCAGAAACTGGCACGCATGCTGAAGAAATTGTATGTTCCTCTACAGATGCCAAGCCATGTATATGAAGTTCCTTACTATTTGACGTGTGATATGTACTGCCAAAGTTTACCTCCATTTTAGTTCTTTGTAGTAGAGTGAATAAACTACATAATGCACAGGCTGGGATAAAACTTCTCAGTTTGAATCCTGGGGCCTTATTGTATTAAAATACAAATACTATGTATTTTAAATCTACAATATTTTATGTAAATAGCATTTTCTTAGTTGTCAGGCATGACTTGTGTATATTATAAATAAACTTGAAATTTCAGTCTCCTGTTTAAAAAAATCAGAAAAGAGAGAAATGCTCATAGATTTGGAACTGTAGTCAAATCAGAAAACTGCAAGATATCTTAGAAATAATCTGTGAAATTGTCCATTTACAGAAGAACAAAGTAAAACTCAGAGAGTGACTTGGCTATGGTAGATTAAAAGTATAATCAACATTGAAACCCAAGTGTGATCTTATAAGTCCAGGATTCTTCTTACTCTGATCATAATTTATTTTTCTTGTAGTATCCTAATTTTTAAAAAATGTATTAAATAGTTGTACCCATTGCCTATCAGGAAGCAAAGCATCCTAAAAAATGGTAAAACATGCAGTAAAATGTTCTCGGTCCCCTAGTTCCCATGATGTGCTACTTTCTTCTCTTCGTGCCAGTAGTATGTTTCCGTTTTTATATTCTACAGCTTTAAAATAAGCATTAAGATTAAAGCTAAACAATCAAATGAAAAGAACATACAGCTAGTTCAGCTTTGGGTTAATATTAAGAATGACTCATGAGGCAATTCTTGAGAACTTACAACATTGTGTGACATGGTACTAGCAGGCTT
Organism: Tupaia belangeri chinensis; assembly: GCF_000334495.1. Classification (NCBI taxonomy): domain Eukaryota; kingdom Metazoa; phylum Chordata; class Mammalia; order Scandentia; family Tupaiidae; genus Tupaia; species Tupaia belangeri. Next base: position 2,826,947 of record NW_006159732.1, read on the forward strand.
AAAATCCTCATGGACATTCTCTAAGGCCTAAAAATATGTTTCATTAAACAATTCTCTAAGATGGAGTTCTCGACTTAATCGAGTATTACCAAAGCTAAATTGTTGCATTTTTGGTTGTGTGTGGTCCACTGGAAAAGTTTAGTCATTTAAGACGTAGGCAGGCCAACTCCTTTCACGACACTGTGATGGCAACAATAGTTGAAGATGGTCCACAATTATTGCCATACAGCTGATGTGAGGAATTCAATCATCATGTATCGAGATTTTCTACATTTTCAGAATGTTTTAGGGTGCTAAGGAGAGACTCTTTCATTGGCCAGGGGCTCCTGTTAGCTTGCTTTGTGTGAGCTAATAAAGCAAAGTATTTAGATAAGCCCTGGCTCAGAATGTTGTGTATTCTATGTGGCATTGACTGAATAGCTCACTTCACACCTATAAAATAGAATACCAATTTCACTTCTTCATTAATTGATTCAATAAATCAGTACTCCATGAGTTATCACTGTAGGAACAAGCAGCAAACATTTAGCTTTTCCCATTAAATCTCCACTGAAGGATTAAAATTACTTTTAAAAGGAAGAATATACAGTCTTCAAGCAAACATTTCAGAAAAGGGTTAAATGACACTCTCCTCCTGTACCTTTACTTTAGCTTGTCTCCTCCTCAAAATGTAAATTAATAAATTCAATTAAAAAATAACAGGATATGGGACCAACAGATGATGTAATGGTTATGTCACTAGAATCCCATGTAGTTGACCATGGTTTGTGTCCTAGACCTGGTGGCTTAAAACTCACTCTGGGTGCATGTGAGTGCATGCCCAAGATCCTGAGAGGAGAATGGAAGAGAAGGGGTTGTGGTGTGGCCATGCCCCCTGCAGGTGGTGATTTCTCACTTTCTGTCTCTCTGTCTCTGTCTCTCTGGTGAGTGTACACACCCTAAAGCAAAAACCTCTCTCTTAAAAAAAATAAAAACGGGATATGACTATATGACTATAACTATCTCCATTTTTAGATGAGTAAAGTGGAATTTGGAGAGTTTGAGTAATTTTCCTAAAATCCCTTTCAGTAAGTGATAGAGTCATGGAAGTAGGTGTATTTGAGGCTCATGAAGCTTCTGCCATAGTCTACTGCTTGTCTTACATCAACAACAGCAATAACAATAACAACAACAACAAAATAAAACCAGATATGCTTGGTTGTTGTTCACTTTAATGAAGAATGAGAGGAAACTCCAATATAGGTCACTGCCAAACCAGAACAACTTAAAAAAAAAATCCCAGTAGCCAAAAAACTAAATGTGAGTAAGTCTCTTGCAAGGTCAGTGGATCTAGTCAAAGTGAGTAATGCATATAAATATATGTAGAACTCACTTTAAGTTTCTAGTAAATCTGTGGAAATATTCCATTTTGGAATTGCAAAAATTATTGCCAAAGAATTATCTTTCTCTTTTTCCCTTCATGCCAGAGCATCATATTTTATGTTATACTAGTATTTCCCACTTCCATCTTCAGACCCCTGGTGTAAAGGATACTGAGGCAGAGCTCCCTGCCCCAGCTCCAGCCCTGGGACCCCCAAGTCAGAGACCCCTATCTCTGTCAGCAAGGAACTCCCTCAGCTCTGCAGCCACCCCACTTCCATCTTCAGACTCCTGGCATAATAGATACTAAGGCAGGGATTCCTGCACCAGCTCCAGCCCGGGACCCCCAAGCCAGAGACCCCTATCTCTGACAGCAAGGTAGGATTTTCTTTTCTTTTCCTCTATTTTTCTTTATATATATATATTTTTTATTATTTTCTTCCCACTTATTTGGTCCTCACTTCCTTTATTTCACCATCCCTGGTGGTTTAGATAGGTCTAGAATTACAGTTCTGAAATATCTTAGTATTTCAAGACTCTCTGGGATCCTCCCTTTTACTGAACCACCTGTGAAAAAGGAGATACTTTTCTTTGTACACCTGAAGAGAATACTCCTCCTTGGATCACATTGCTAAACACAACAGAAGAGAGACTTTGGCAGTTTTCATTCCACAGAAAAAAAGGAAACACACTTGATCCTATTTGAGGAAACGTTCTCGTAAAAGGTATTCCAAAGGGAACACATCTCCCAATGGTTAGAAGTAGAAGAAGAACCTCAGGTCTGAATAAAGCAGGAAATATGTCTCCATCAAAAAAACACAGTGACTCCCTTCCATTTCTTGAAAAAATAGAGGATGTTACCAAAATGTCCAAGACAGAATTTAGAACATTCATGGTGAACACATTCAGGGTGAACAAATACTATCAGCTGGAACAGAAAAGAGACAACAAACTACAGGAGATTAGAAAGTCCTTCCATTATATGAAGGAAGAAATGGAAACACTAAGAAAGAATAAGATGGAAATATTAGAGGTGAAGTCTGTAATACAGGAAGTCAAAAACTCTTTTGAAAGTATTAAAGTCAATTAGACCATGATGGAGATAAAATCTCTGATGTAGAAGATAAAACTTCTGACCTAGAGAAAACCACCAAAAAGATAGAGAAAATAACAAAAAAAAACATGAGGATAACATACGTGAAATACTAGATTCCATTAGACGTCCTAACATCCAAATAATTGGTATCCCAGAATATGAAGAAATTAATAAGGGCATGGAAAACCTATTCCATGAAATCTTGGAAGAAAATTTCCCAAGTCTAAAGAGGCACTCAAGAATCCAGACCCAAGAAATACAAAGGACTCCAAATAGGATCAACCCAAGAAGATCTTTCCCAAGGCATATCATAGCCAGATTGGCAAAAACCACAGATAAAGATAAGATACTAAAACTGGCAAGAGAGAAATGACAAATGACTTACAAAGGTCACCCCATCAGGCTAACACCAGACTTCTCGACAGAAATAATGCAAGAAAAGAATGGGAAGATGTATTGAAAGTGTTAAGAAAGAAACAATTTCCACCAAGATTATTATATCCTACAAGATTATCATTTGTATGGGAAAAAAAGTTTAAAATCTTCTCAGACAAACAAAACATGAAAGAATTTGCTAGCATCAGGCCAGCTCTCCAAGAAACCCTGAAGTACTGTTCCAGGAAAACTAAAGAAGTAACAGCCAGAACAAAGGAGTAAAAGGCAACTAAGACAATGGCCAACTTAAATGTCAGGACAGGTCCAGTAACATCGATAACTACATTGAATGTTAATGGATTAAATTCTCTAATCAAGAGACACAGACTGGTTGAATGGATTAAAAAACAAAAACCTTCTATCTGTTGCCTACAGGAAACCCACTTCATGGATAAATACATACACAGACTGAAAGTGAAGGGTTGGAAAAAGCTTTTCCATGCAAATGGGAGCCAAAAAAGAGCTGGAGTTGCAATACTAATTTCTGACAAAATAGACTTTAAAACAATAACTGTTTGAAGAGACAAG
>NW_006159732.1:2834350-2913897 GCF_000334495.1 Tupaia belangeri chinensis
AGATGACATACAAATAGCTAAAAGGCATATGAAAAAATGCTCAACATTCATATTTCTAAGGGAAATGCAGATCAAAACAACAATGAGATACCACCTAACCCCAGTCAGAATGACTAAGATTTAAAAAAAAAAATGATAAGTGATGGCGGGGGTGTGGTGAAAGGGGAACTCTCTTATACTGCTGGTAGGAATGTAAATAGGCCCAGCCACTGTGGAGAACAATTTGGAGATTCCTCAAAAATCTACAAATAGAACTACCATATGATCCAGCAATCCCACTTCTTTGTATCTACCCAAAGGACAGAAAAGAATACTTAATTGGAAAAGTGCTTGCACATCGATGTTTATTGCGGCACTATTCACAATTGCTAGGTCATGGAAACAACCCAAATGCCCACGAACAGATGAATGGATAGAAAAACTGTGGCAAATATACTCAATGTATTATTATTCAGCCCTAAAAAACAACAAAACCCTGGCTTTTGACAGGAAGTGGATGAATATGGAAGACTTACTACTGAGTGAAGCAAGCTAGGCTATGAAGGAGAGGTATTGTATGTCCCCACTAAAAATATACTGAGTGTCTGCACTCTATGACTGAAACTAATTCACTTAGTGAATATCCTTTAGGATATAGAAACACAGTATATAGATGTAAATACCAGATACAGTATGTGTGCAAGACGAGGGTCTGAGGAAGGACATTTAGAAGAAAAATAGGGAGGCAAAGTATTAATGTCACAAAGAAATGTGGTATTATCTATTGAAGATATTTTGTAGTTTTATCAACTGTATTAGGGAGAAAGTTTCACCTGTTGAAATATCCATTTTGTAAGACAAATAATAATGTGATTGAATGTATAAAAGAAAATGAAATGAAAAATAAATAAAATTAATTAATAAAAAAATAGTATTCCCCATATTGTAGTTTGATGTTAAGTATAGAGAAAGGGAGAAATAAAATTTTTAAAATAAGTCAAGAAAACTTTGAGGTACATGTAATATATGTTATTCCAACTTAGGACCTGTCCAAGACTTTAATATACCAATGTTCATGGACTAGTTTCCAAGTGTATTTGACCACAAGACTTTTTAAAATTTTTTGTCTTGAGAAGTTTATCCACGATCATCTGATGTCTACAGGGACATGCTTTAGAAAATGCTGTCCAGGGACCAACAGATGGTGTAAGGTTATGTCACTTGACTTCCACGAAGTCCACAGTGGCTTGAATCCAGGACCCGGTGACTTAATCTCATGCTGGTTGCGTATGTGTGCATGCCCAAGATCCTGAGAGGAGAATGAAGAAGAATGGGATTACAGAGTGGTCCTCCCCCCTGGGGGGGGGAAGGGTGATTTCTCACTTTTGGTCTCTCTGGCAAGCTCACACGCCCTATAGCAAAAATCTCTCCTAAAAAAAAATAGAAAGAAAGAAAATACTGTCCAATTTAATAATTTTAAAATTGGTTTTTCAGAGACTCTAAAGTCTCAGGATTTGGGTTTTGCAAAATCTAGGATAGGAACTACAATTTTAAGTTCAAACTCTTGTAACTAATTAATAACTTTAGAAAATATTGCTATGTTTGCCAGTGGCATGGTAGCTGAGTGGCTAGATCTCGCATAACTGATAGCGAGATTTGAGTCCAAGATCTAGAACTTGGAAAACATACCAGGTGTACATGCGTACCCAAAATCCTGAGAGGAAAATGGAAGAAAGGGGATTATGTTGTTGCCAATCCCCTAAGGGGTGATTTCTCACTTTCATTCTTTCTCCTTTTCTGTCTCTCTCTGGCAAGTACATGCACTCTATAGCAAAAACTAAAAAAAAAAAAAAACTTTCAAAATGAGCTAAATAGATTCCTTTTTTGAGAAAGATTTTTTGCTATAAGGTACACATGTTCACTGGAGAGACAGAGAGAGAGAGAGAGAGAGAGAGACAAAAGTGAGAAATCATCCCCCCCTCCCCCTGGGAGTATGGCCATGCCATAATCCTTTTTCCTCCACTGGTCCAGGACTTAAACTGTAATCGATTATGTGGGAGTCCAGCAATGTAACCATTATGCTATCTGCTGGTCCCAAGTTAAATAGATTTCTATTAACATAATTGAAATAAATCTATACAGTGCTTCTTGAAGAAATCTTCAACAATAAGACTGGATTTTGACTAACGAAGTGTGGTTAAAGAGATGCATGTGACTTCTTTACCTGGCATATAACAAATCTTCCTGGACCAGCACATGGCGTGGAGGTTAAGGTGGCTGGACCCACACTGGCAGACTGCATGGTTTGAGTCATAGACCCATCAGCTTGAAAAGCATGCCAGGCACATGTGTGTACCCAAAATCCTGAGAATGAAGGAGAAGGGATAGCATTGCCAACTTCCTCCCAGAGGATGATCTCTCTCTCTCTCCCTCTCTCTATTTCTCCCTGGCTAGCATACGTAATTTAAAAAAACTAAACAAATATGTCTCCTGTGAACCATTCTGCGTTCTTCCTCCTTCTTGAAGCAGGATTCAGGTCTTCAGTAAATGACTCTGAGTTCCTAAGGGATGGTAGAGCCATAGATGGAAGAAGCCTGGGTCTCTGAATGACTGTGGGGAAAAGGGTAATCTCTTACCAGCACAGTGCACATTGAAATGTAAAGATAGTACATAAAAACTTTTACAATGCTAAGTCACTGAAATTTGAGGCTACTAGTTATAGTGGGTAACTTACCCTGTATGTTTACAAAAAAGCTGTGTAACATAACTTAAATGTCGTGTTGTTATTTGGACCGGATTTAAATAAGTTCAATATCACTTAAAGATTATTTCTATTCCCAGACCCTGAAGAAAACTAAACTGAGTTTTCTTAGTTTGGAGTGCAAGTACCATAAAATGGAATGAAACAAAATTAATTTAGACCAGATTAAAAATATATTTGATTTAATTTACTAAAGCCCATGTATCAATACAAAGAATGTGATGAAATGTCTTTATATATCTTCAAATTTTTATGTTCTATTTACATGAATTTCCAAGTGCTTTGTCCCAATGAGCTTGTTTTATCCTTCTGAGCTTCTTAAGGAAGTAGTTTTATATTTAATACAGTATGTTTGATTGTTGCCAAGCACCCATTTGGTACAAATTAATAATAAAACAAGCATTAGCTTTAAAAGCCAAAAACATAGTGGAGTTAGGGAGAGGGGCGCTAGAATTACTGCTGCCCTCTGATTTGAAAAACAAGGTTTTACACGTGAAACTCCAAAATAGCTTCTTTTTTTGTTCTTTTATTTTTTGGCTTCTGCCCTAATAAAGTAGAAAGTAGGAATGTGAAGTTGAAATTTTTATGTGCTCAGAGGTTAGTTAACCTCAGATTCACATTCTAGAAAAGACAAAAAGAAAAAAAAAAGAAAAAAGAAAAAGACAAACCAAAAACACTCATGTATAGAGAGACCAACTGGCAGGTGAGGATGGATGACTGATCCAGGATTAAGCTGAATGCAATATGAAAGGAAAATAAATAACTTGGCTGTATCATATTAGGGCACTTACAGATGAAACCCAGGATCAGTTACTGAAGGGGAGATACATATAAGAAATAAGCCTTCTCATGTCTTCTCATGAAGACAATTGCTAAACTGAAGATATAGCAATTTATGAGTAGGTTTAAGTATAACCACTTTCTGTCTCTCTGGTGAGCTCGCATGCCCTATAGCAAAAATCTCTCTAAAAAAAAGAAAATACTGTCTAATTTAATAATTTTAAAATTGGTTTCTTAGAGACTCTAAAGTCTCAGGATTTGGGTTTTGTAAAATCTAGGATGGGAGCAACAATTATAAGTTCAAACCCTTGTAACTAATTAATAACTTTAGAAATGTTCTTTTTCCTTTTGGCCAGATGACAAAGTAACATAGCATGGGAAAAGAATGCTGAAAATTCAAGTTGGGGACTAAGCCATCATTTTTGTCTTTTATGTTTAGTTTTGATTGTGACCTCAAAAAGAGCATTTTCATGGAAAAGGCAGTTTCAGGATTTATTTTGGCTCCTTCCACAGCAAAAAGCAGAGGAGCAGAGGCTTCTAAAAAAATTAGTTAAAAAAGAACTGAAACTATTCACAGCAAGCTGGCTAAGGAGAATGTGAAATATCAGGGTCTCAGATAAGAGGCTTCATCATCTAAAACCGCCAGACAAGAAAAGCAAAGTAGCAGTGTCTCCAACTACTGCAAAGAAACACAACGGGGTTTCTTAAAAGTGAAACAAAACAAAACAAACCCCAGAAGTTCCTGGTCTGACAGTTCTGAGAGATGAATATTGACTTCAATTTACAGGCAAGTGTAAGAAGCCAGGAACTAACCCGAAATGTTTTTAATCATTAAGTGTCTTATAACTGTGTAACGTTTGGCAGTCAACAGAGCTCACGGAAGGATGTGACCCAAACTTTAGGGTGAGGTCTTAGAAGCTAAGAAACTGACTGAGAGAGGTTGAGTAGAAACAAAGCTGGGAGGTGGATGAACCGGAATTAGGAGAGAGAGATCTGAGTCTGAATTCATTTTCTTTTCACTGCTCTGAGCTGCCTTGCCCTTCATTCCCTTTATGACAAAAGATGCTAAAAGCTTTTTAGCAGTAATTTATTAACCCCACAGATTCTTTCTTCAATGGGCACCTACTGATGCAATATTTATTACACAATCGTGCATATAGCAATTCATCGCATGTGAGTTTTATGGAGAGTCTTAGAGCGCCTCTATGGAGCCCATGTGTCTCATGTTACAGAGAAGAAAATGAGGCTCATAGGTGTGGCTCAGCTATGCAACGGAGCATTTTGTTTAGAGTTCCTCCCTCTGAGCCACACTATTCAGTCCAGCAAAAAGACCTCCCTTCCATATCCTGCACTGTCACAACAGATGCCTACTCTGTTGAGCATTGCTGAGAAAATCAATGCCCTAGAGCTTTTGGAGTTTTATTTTTATTTTTATTTTTCCTCTTGTGAAAATCCTGCTTCTATTTCTTCTGATGGGGACATAAATGGAAAAAATATAGCGCTTTTGCTTATGTCCACCAGTGTAGGCAACTATAAAGCAAGAATCCCTGGTTTCTGACCTGAAGTCATTCAATCAAGTGCTGTAAACCATTTCAGGATGCTTGTTTTATGAATCGGTTTGTCACATTTCTTGGAACTGCGGATCAAAATCAATATTTCCTTATTGAGTACAGTTCTTATTTGTTCTTGAAACAAGAAAGGTAAAGCATGGAAAGTGCTGACCCAATGCCAAACACAAAGTAAAACTCAATCAATATTTAACATTAACTTAAAATTTGTTTTGAGATATTTTTGCTACAGGGTGCATGTGTTTGCTGGAGTGACAGAGAGAGACAGAAAGATAGAAAGCAAGAAATCACTCCCCAGGGGGCATGGCCATACCACAGTTCCTTCTCCTCTATTTTCCTCCCAGGATCTTGGGCACACATGCACATGCACTTGGAATGAGTTTCTAGCTCCAAGTCCAGGACTCGGACTGTGGTTGACCATGTGGGAATCCAGTGCCTTAACTACTATACCACCTGCTGGCCCCCAATTTTTAATTGTTTTAAGAATGAAAATCTTTTTTAAGTTTTGCTCATTTAGTTTTTCCTTCAATGAGATCATGAGAGGAAGAGAGAAAGAGAGAGACTCTCCTGGAACAGGGTTATCATGTTGCTATCCACCCCTAGCTTTAGCCATCCCTGGATTATGGACATACATGTGCCTGGTATGTTCAGGGAGGTCTCCAAATGCAAACTCAGAACTCTCCCATGTAGGTCAGCCTCACAGAGCATTGCATTATTGCTATGCTACTGTCTGGCCCTTAGTGTTAACTTATGTCAAGACATATAAGCCTTCAGGATATTCTAATACAGCAATTGTTCTGTTTCTTCATTCCTTTGCTGGACTAAAAGAATGAAACATGACTGTTTCTATCACTTCCTAGAAATATTTTAAGCCATTTCTGCCCTTATAATTTAGGTAGTCTGTAAATTTTATGAGACATCAAGACCAACTCTGGAAAGCAAGGAAAATTGAATTTCATGAACACTGTGGTGAAGCTTCAAGAAACAGGCAGCAAAGAGGTTCCATCTAGACTAGAAAGACCTTTCTCTGTATTGTCAAGGGATGAGATGCTGAGCCTCAGATGGTAGTACCTCCTCTGGGTTCTGGAAGTGTGGATGTGATGCCTCCCACCAAGGGGAACACAACTCTTTAGCTGTTCTTGGATTTTGACAGTAGCAGCTATTTCAGCATCTACGATATTTGCTGATATTTGTATTGTGTCATTTTCTGTATTTGATTTTATTCATATAGTCATATCATAAGGATGTGTGTCCCATATTTTAGAAAGCCCAAGAAACATGTGGTGTGTGTGCATGTGTGTGTATTGGTAGGAATAATGGATAGTTGTTAAAAAGGAATCAGAGGGGGACCAGCAGTTAACATAATGGCTATGTTGCTGAACTCCCATGTAGCTGACCGTGGGTCGACTCCTGGACCTGGTGGCTTAAACTCACGCCGGGCACGTGTGCGTGTGTACCCAAGATCCCGAGAGGAGAATGGAGGAGAAGGGATTGCGGCGTGGCCATCCCCCTTGAGGGGTGATTTCTTGCTTTCTGTCTCTCTGTCTCCCTCTGTCTTTCTGGCAAGTGCATGTGCCCTATAGCAAAAACGTCTCCAAAAAAAAAAAAAAAAGGAACCAGAAGGACCAGCAGGTGGCATGATGGTTGAGAAGCTAGACTCCTACATGGCCAACCACAGTTTGAGTCCTGAACCCAGCAGCTTAAAACTCAAGTAGGGCATGTGTGTGTATGTGCCCCAAATCCCAGGCAGACAATGGAGGAGAAGGGATTGTGGTGTGGCCATCCTCCATGGGGGAGGAGATGGGGAGTGATTTCTCACTTTCTCTCTGTGTCTCTCTAGTGAGCACTTGCGCCTTATAGTAAAAATTTCTCTCTCTTAAAAAGAAAAAAAAAGACAGAGGCTGACAAATTCTAGTAAAAGCAGTATTTCACAGAAGCTGATTGCCTGTGAGAATCTGTGAAAGGCTGAGTCCTGAAATGTGTGATGATGTGGTGAAGCCAAGGGAGTCTGGGCAGAAGGTGAACACAGGCTTCAATGTTCCCAGCCTTGCTGAATGACACCTAGAAAATGTGGGAACTCATGAGGTTTCAGTCAAGAGCAATGATGCCAGATCTGGTCTTGAAACATTGGTGAGTAGAGGCACCTTTTCTTTTTCCTAGTTAACAGCCTTAATTCTGTTGGGAAGGATAAGGGGCCCTCAGAATTAATAGTTACATACAATTTGTACCTGGACCTCAGAATCAGAAATCACAATATTTTACAGAGTATTTTAAGAATTGTATATATTTTCACATCTGTCTTATGTTCTGAGAATCATACTTACCACTTTTTGTAATAGCCATGTTTAGCAGCTTTGAGATAAAATTGATATGCCACATAATTCATTCATTTAAAGTAGAAGATACAGTGGATTTTAGCATATTCACAGAGTTGCACAATCATGAACACATTGCATTTAAAACATTTTCAATGAAAATTTTATGTATATGATACAGTATTACTAAATATAGTCACCATGCTGTACATTAGATTCCTAGAAATTATCCATCTTAAAACTGAAATTTTATATCCTTGACCAAAATCTATTTGTTTGTTTGTTTGTTTGTTTGTTTTTAAATTTGACCAGAGACAAAGAGAGAGAGAGAGAGAGAGAGAGAGAGCAAGCAAGTCACCAGGTCTAGGACTCAAACTGTGGTCGGCCATGTGGGAATTCAGAGCCTTTAACCAGCATGCCACCTGCTAGTCCCCCTTGACCAATATCTCACCATTTCCTCTTCATCTAGTCCCTGTCAGCCATCATCTTTACTAAGAGAGAAGACCTTAAATATTCTCACTAACCCCCCAAAACAACAACAAAACTCCCCCCCACAAAAATACACAAATAACTTGGGTAAATATGTGGAGTGATAAATGTGTTAACTAATATGATTGTGATAATTATTTCACAATATATACAAGTATCAAAACAAAACAAAACAACAAAACAAACCAATTATTTAAAAATATATATATTTTTTCAAGACCACCAGTGTAATAGTTACGTCACTGGACTACCACGTGGCCAACCACAGTTCAAGTCCTGGACCCAGAGACTTGAAACTCACATCAGGCATGAGTGAGTGCATGCCCAAAATCCTGAGAGGAGAATGGAAGAGTAGGGATTGCTGCATGGCCATCCCCCCAGGGGGGTAAATTGCTCTCACTTTCTGTCTCTCTCTATGGTGAGAGCACGTGCCCTAGCACAAAAATCTCCCTCATAAAAAATTTTTTTTCACTGTACTCCAAAGAAACCCTATGCCTCTGAGCTGTCACACATTCCAACATCCCATTCCCCCAAGCTCTAAGAAATCATCAATCTACTTTCTCTGTTTTCCAGGTTTGTCTTTTCTAGATATTTCATATAATGGGTTAATACTGTGTGTGGTCCTTGCACCTTTTCTCGCTTAACATAATGTTTTTAAGCCTCATCCATGTGGTAGCATTTATCAGTACTTTATTTCCGTTGAGCAACTTGGAAAAGTTCCCATACTTGAAAAATGATAAAGTTGGATTTTGAATGCAAATGACTGGATATCTGCTAGGGCTTGAATATGATTTGTCTCCCACAAAAATTGTGTTGAAGCTTAATCTCAGTATTACAATGTTGAAAATAGGGCCTTTTAGGAGATGATTAGGTAAGGGCTCCAGTCTTATGAACAGATTAATATCATTCTGATAGAAATGGATTTATTCTCACAAGAGTAGATCAGTTAACACATGAAAACAAGCTCAGTCCCTCCCCTGACTCTTATTTAAGCATGCTATTGCCATTTTACTGTGTGATGCCTCGCATGATGTATAATGCAGTAAGAGACCCTTACTAGATGCCAGAACCATGTTCTTGGACTTTCCAGCCTCCAGAACCATGAGATAAACAAACCTCTACTCTTTGTAAGTTACGAGTCTCTCCAGGAAATGGACTAGGGCTGAAAATGATTACCAAGAAGGGGAGCCGTTTCTAGCATCGAATACCTTAAAATATGGAAGCAGCTTTAGAACTAGGTAAAGGGCAGAGGCTAGAAGAAGTTGGAGGAGCAGGTTAGAAAAATCCTATATTGCCATGAACAAAGCATTAAAGGTGATTTGGGCAAAGATTTATAAAAGAAGAATAATAAAGTCTGGAATTTCTTAAAGATTGCTTAGGATCATGGACAGAACGTTGATAGAAATATGTACAGTAAAGGCCACTCTGATAAAGTCTCAAATGAAACTAAAGAACAAGGTATTAGAAATTGGAGTGTTATAAAGGCCTTCATTGTTATAAAGTAGAAGAATCTGTATGAATTGTGTTCATGACTGAAGGCTTTAGGAAATGCAGAACTTAAGAACAATGAAGTAGGAAATCTAGCAGAAGAAATTTCTAAGCAGCAAAGCATCCAGGCTGCTGCATGGATACTCTTAACTGCTTACAGAAAAAGGGGACCAAAAGGAAAACTTAAAGAAGGAATTGATAATTTGAAAAAAGCAGAGTAGAACAATTGGGAAAGTTCTCAACTTGGTCCAGTGATAGAGAACAAAAGAACAAACGTTTTCAGGAGAGAAAGCGAAGGATGTGGCTCTGCAGCCATTTGCTGAGGAGATTAGTACAGATGGAAGAGATCATTGGAGCAATGAGAGAATAACCCTGAAGGCATTTAAGAGATCCTCTAGGTCACCCTTCTCATCACAGAGCAGAGGTACAAGAAGGTAGAATGATTTCTGTGAGAAAGGGCCAGGATACTCTCTAGCAGCTCAGGGATTGCCCAGGGGTTTCTCAGATACCTTTTTCCCAAATCCCACTTCGGTGCTCACTGGCCATCTTTGCTGTGGCTCAAGTGGCTCCAGGTTCAACTTAACTCACCCTCCAGAAAGCACAAGCAGTAAGCCTTGGCAACATTCATGTGGTGCCCATTCTACCGGAATACATACAAAAGCTGTGGAGCCATGGCTTCTCTACCTGTATTTCAAAGGATGTTGCAGAACACCTGGAAGCCCAGGAAGAAACTTGCTGCAGGGGCAGAACCACCACAAATCCCACCCCTCCCCCTCCCCCCCCCATCATCCTGCAACAGGGCAATGTTGAACAGAAATGTGGAATGAGAACTACCACATAAAACCCCCACTAGGGCAATACCTAGTAGAGCCACAGGAGTGATGCCGCCTCAAGGACACCAGAACTTCAGAGCTACCAGCATGTAATGCCGGCCTGGAAAAGCTACAGTCATCAAACTCCAACTGTGAGAGCAGCCACGCAGGCTGTGACAGGGCTGCCGGAGGCCTTGGAGACTCAACTCCTTTCCCAGTTTGTCCAGGAGGTGGCACATGGATTGAAAGATTATTGTCCAGCTTTAAAAGCAAATGTGGATTTTCTTGTATTTTGGACTTCCTTCACTCCTGTTCATTCTTTTTGACTTTTCTCTTTTGGAATGGGAGTGTCTATTCTATGCCTGTCTCACTACTATATTTTGTAAGTAGATAAGTTTTTAATTTGTTTGTTTATTTCGGAGGCTCACAGAAGAAATTCACCTTGGCATGAATTCTTTTTGAGCCTCTCCCTTACTGATTTAGATGAGACTCTGGACTCTGGACTTTTGACTTAGTGGTAGAATGAGTGAAGACTTTTGGGATATTTGGATGGAGTGAATGTGTTGTATGTGACAACATGATTTGGGGGGACCAGGGCCAGAATGTTATGGTTTAAATGTGTCTCTCAAAAGTTTATTTGTTGGAAACTTAAATCCCGGTGCCCTCATTAATGAATTAATGGATTCACAAGGTCCCTCATTCATGGATTAGTGGATTAACATTGCTGTCATAGGATTGGGAACATTTTCACAGGAGTCTCTCTCTCCCTGGCTCACTTGCTTCGTCTTACTATGCGATGCCTCTTGCCATCTTACCGTGCAGCAAGCAGGCAGGAACAAGATACTGGAGCCATGCTCTTGGACTTCCCAGCCTCTGAAACTTTGATCTAATAAACTTCCTTTCTTTACAAAATACCCAGTCTGGGGTATTCAGTCAGAGCAACAGAAAAAAGACTAAGACAATATCAAAGTTACTATTCTGAACTTTGGTGTTGTACTCCCTGTAAGGATAAGCACATTGTCCAGTAACCAGTTAGGTGCTCAACAATTGTTTCTTATGGTTGAATGTCACCTAAATGAATTAATAACCCATGTGGCTTACTAAGAAACTATTTTGGGTGGGAATCCTTTTCTATTTAATAAACCAATTAATCACTCAGAAAATAAAGTACAACAGCTAATAACAGATTTCTAACTGCAAAGTTAAGACTTTAAAAGTCATTATGGCATAGAATTTGCATAAAATAATTTTCATAATCACATTAACATTCTTGGCTGGTATCCAACATGCTGAAACTGTGTATATATGAAATCAGGATAAAGGAAAGAAAGTTAAAGGTCTCTAAAAAGAATAGGAATCAGAAAATTTCAGTCCTGAAATAGTTCAGGTAGGCCAGTTTATGCTGTAGTAGCAGCCATCAGTATCTTTCACTCTGGTTGTATGTCCAGAGTGGATGGTAGGAGTGAACTTTTTCTCCTTACTGATATTCATGGACACAGGGTGATGGGGATTCTAACTTCCTGGTGCTGAGTAACCCTTCCACTATGGCCTCAGAGGGATAGGAGACAAGGCCCATAAATATTCACACATCAGTGTTTCAGCTTACAACTGACACTCGTGACCTCTACTTACAGCTTCATTGATCCTACCTGGTCACGTGCTCCTGTGTAATTGTCACAGTGCTGAGAAGTGTGGGGAACCATCTGCCAGTCAGAGGGCACTAGGGCTGGTTCTGTGGTGCAGTGGCAATATGCTGTTCTTCAAAAGAAGGTGGAGCCTGCATGGCAACCAGAGTTCGGATTCTCATAGGCAGCGTGAATCACTGGCTTAGTCACTCTGCAATGTGCTGGACATGTCAACATATGAGATAGGCAGGAGGATTGGAGAAAGGGAATTGCAGTGTGACCAGAGAAGGATACTTCTCTTTTTCTTTTACTTCTTTTTCTCTCACATGCACAAGCATGTCCTCTATCATGAATAAATGTCTCTGCTGCACAGAGTGTACGTAGTTGTGTTTTTCAAAATGTGCTTCTTTGACTCCTAGGGCTCTGTAGAGCTATGTAATGGATTCTTAAAATAATAAAGTATAATTAAGTCATGAACATGAAAACCACTGGTGAATTTTATCAGCTTTTATGCACCTTTTTATTGGAGAAATTGATGCATTAATGTGTCATGGAAGAAAATTTTCGTTGCCAATCGATGTTGGAAATTTACTTGTGTTCCATTTTTTCCCTCCTGTCTTAAAAGCACCATTCACTTAAGCAGTTTCAACCAGAGGGTTGTCTTCATTAGTTATTGAACATATTATAGTCTCCTAACATGACATTTCTCCTGCTTGGATTTTAGTTTGCTTTTTTTTTTTCTTTTTCTTTTTTTGCCCTAGGGTTCATGTACTTGCTGGAGAGCCAGTGTCTGAGAGCAAAAGTGAGAAATCATTCCCCAGAGGGGATGACCATATGGCAATCCCTCACTCCATATTATGTAGACCTCTAAGTTCAACAGCTTTTACCTAGACCTTGACAAGCACTTGACACCAGTATACCTCCTTGACTTCTATCTGAACGAGGACTTTACCATCCTGCGAGTCCATACAAGACTACTCTGCAGAGACATTGCCTTTAAGATCACTAACTACAAGCACAAGTATTACCACTGCCAGCTCGCCAGTGGCATCTTTGAGCACTGTCTCACGTGCTCCTGTGTAATTGTCACAGTGCTGAGAAGTGTGGGGAACCATCTGCCAGTCAGAGGGCACTAGGGCTGGTTCTGTGGTGCAGTGGCAATATGCTGTTCTTCAAAAGAAGGTGGAGCCTGCATGGCAACCAGAGTTCGGATTCTCATAGGCAGCGTGAATCACTGGCTTAGTCACTCTGCAATGTGCTGGACATGTCAACATATGAGATAGGCAGGAGGATTGGAGAAAGGGAATTGCAGTGTGACCAGAGAAGGATACTTCTCTTTTTCTTTTACTTCTTTTTCTCTCACATGCACAAGCATGTCCTCTATCATGAATAAATGTCTCTGCTGCACAGAGTGTACGTAGTTGTGTTTTTCAAAATGTGCTTCTTTGACTCCTAGGGCTCTGTAGAGCTATGTAATGGATTCTTAAAATAATAAAGTATAATTAAGTCATGAACATGAAAACCACTGGTGAATTTTATCAGCTTTTATGCACCTTTTTATTGGAGAAATTGATGCATTAATGTGTCATGGAAGAAAATTTTCGTTGCCAATCGATGTTGGAAATTTACTTGTGTTCCATTTTTTCCCTCCTGTCTTAAAAGCACCATTCACTTAAGCAGTTTCAACCAGAGGGTTGTCTTCATTAGTTATTGAACATATTATAGTCTCCTAACATGACATTTCTCCTGCTTGGATTTTAGTTTGCTTTTTTTTTTTCTTTTTCTTTTTTTGCCCTAGGGTTCATGTACTTGCTGGAGAGCCAGTGTCTGAGAGCAAAAGTGAGAAATCATTCCCCAGAGGGGATGACCATATGGCAATCCCTCACTCCATATTATGTAGACCTCTAAGTTCAACAGCTTTTACCTAGACCTTGACAAGCACTTGACACCAGTATACCTCCTTGACTTCTATCTGAACGAGGACTTTACCATCCTGCGAGTCCATACAAGACTACTCTGCAGAGACATTGCCTTTAAGATCACTAACTACAAGCACAAGTATTACCACTGCCAGCTCGCCAGTGGCATCTTTGAGCACTGTCACTCTAGGTGGTGATGAGTCTCAGGATGAATTGGTAGATTTACAACCTCATGAGGCAAAAGTACATTTTGGATCAGATCTGAGCAAGTCCAGAAGACAGCAATAGGTTTCATAAATAGGTCACCCCTATTATACTGATACATATCTTTCAATTCACACCTTTAACTGTTAGGTATGACTAGCTCACAGAGGAGGGAAAATTGGGGTTCTGGTTAACATATAGGTCTAACATATCAACATAGTTTGATATGTGGGAGCAAACTTAAAATGGAACTTCTGTTCCATTCAACTACATTTAGGGGTTTCCCAAAAAGACAGTGTGAGTGAAATTCTCATACTGGGCAGAGTTTTGGACATTGCTTTTAGCCCTCTCTTTTGTGCAGAGGTATAAATGTGCATAGACTCTTGAACAGTAACAAATTGATTGACTGATTGGTCAAGAGGCCTAGAAAAAAATGTGAAAGATCAAAGATAAGGAGAGACTTAAAGGAGTGAGCACAAAGTATGGAGAGCTTTATGTTTCACATTAATAATCTCCAGCAAAGATCATCCACTGCAAAGAATGCTCTCAAGGAACCAGCAGTTAGCGTAATGGCTGTGTCGCTGGACTCCCATGTAGTTGATTGCGGTTCGAGTCCTGGACCCGGTGGCTTAAACTCACGCTGGGTGTGTGTGCATGCATGCCCAAGATCCTAAGAAGAGAATGGAGGAGAAGGGATTGCGGCATGGCCATCCCCACTGGGAGGTGATTTCTCGCCTTCTGTCTCACTGTCTCTCTCTGTCTGTCTGGTGAGCCCATGCGCCCTATAGCAAAAACCTCTCAAAAAAGAAAGAGAATGCTCGCAACAACCAGAGGACAGGGTGACTCACTTTACAGTGGATAGTGCCTCTTTCTTCTACCATTTCACTGCTTGCTTAATGGACCCATGAATGGTGTGCCCATGATTGAAAAGATGCAGGCTGTGCTTTTACCAAAGATGATAGAGCCACTGCCACTACTGAATGCCTGGTCTGCCAGGAGCAGAGGATAGTATTGAGTTCTTAATATGATACCATCTCTCAATGAAAGGCAAATTGCTTAGAACTCTTCTACCCTGGAGAGGCTAGCAATTTATCCCAACTTCCTATGTATGTTTGCTTTCACTGTCTGCAGTGCTCTGTCACTGGCTGTTTTCAGCTTGTTTGAATAATCCTACAAGCTGGCAGAGAACTGAAACCCACTACTGCGTAACAAGCAGAAATTGTGCCAGGTTTCTCTGATAACGAGCATTATTTGGCTAAGGGAGCAGCTAGGAGAGTAAGGAGGAGAGCAGGTTGTTAGGCCATTTGAGGTCCTCCCTGGTTCAGATGTCAAGGCAGCACATATGATGGGGTCCTAACTATAGGCTTTCCACGACAGCACCGCCAGAACTTTTACAATATACTTACTATATCAACATGGATTTTTTTCATAACATCAGAACACAGGTATTCTTAAGCAAAGGAAGTTCTGTAATGGGCCATGAAATTTGTTATTAACATAGCATCTGGAAGCAATGAAGATGCTTGCTTAGCATATCTGCAGGTTGGGATTCTGTTTTGTAGGATGCATTATGCATCCAATCCATCTAATCCAATGACCAGCATTGTCTCTATTAACTAGGATGTCTCCAAGAGCTAGAATACACAGGTCTAGGAACACAGGGGTTGAAATAGAATTGACCATTGTATAAATTACTTCCAGAGACCTACTGGAGAAATGTGTTTCCTTTTGCTGAATCCCTAAGCTCTGTTGGAGTAGGTGCCTTAGTACCAATGGGAGAAGGGGATGCTTTAACCAAGTGACACAGTAAGGTTTCCACTGAACCTGCTGAAATTGCAACTCTCTCTCAGTCTCCTGGGGCTCCTCATGCTGGCTCCCTCACTCTCTAACTTATCATGTTTGAAAGCCACAGGATAAACAACTTATGTTATTAGTTGTACTGTGCTTGCATGCCTGTTATGTAATTAGGACTTTGTTGTTTTATGCCATTGCATGTAATGCACATTACATGCACCAAGCTGGGCATGTGAGACAGTTTGGTTTCGGCAATGACCCACTATTGCCTACAACCCCTTTAAGAGAAAGAAGCACCTGATCAGCTAGCCCTACTTAGCTAAATAGGTCTGATCTGCTTGGCCTTAGTTCTGCTTAGATAGCCCTGCTCAGCTCAGCCTTGGTTTGGCTAGCTCAGCCCTGATGGCCTTGGTTTGGCTCAGCTCAACTCCACATTGTTGTGGGTTTTATAAGTTCTGAGAGGGAGGAAGCATTTCTGAGTGCTCTTCATGCACATTGTAAGCTCCAAGAGGGAGGAAGCACCTTGTGATGCTTCTAGAGGTCCGTGAGCTTACCTTGAACTCAGCAATAAACATGACATCGGTGCTTCACATCTTTAACTCTTTGTACCTCTGTTTGACCCACCTTCAGAAGAGGAAAGAACCTCACAAAACAGGACTATAGCCTCTTAAGCTAATCTTTGTGACTTAGGCCTTTTACTTTATATTTATTTTTATAATTTTATTGTCATAGGTGTCTGTGTGCACTAGACTTCGAAAAAGAGAGAAAGCAGCCTCTCCCCATAATCCTCAATGAGGTATAGTCACGCTGCAATCCTTTTTCTATTTCTCCTTCTCAGTCCCAGGAGCCTTCCCATCAGGATTTTGGGCACAAGCACACACATGAACAGCATATTGATTTCAAGTCACCAGGGGCAGGATTTGTACCATGATTGGTCATGTGGAATCTGGCTTCATATGTAAGCACTTAAGCACTGTGCTACCAGCGGCTCACCTTAGGACCTTAGTACAAATTATAGCCAGCCAGAGGGGTGCAGTGTGGAGCTGACTTAGTGTGGAGCTTGAGCAGCAGACTGAAGTGTATCAGATGTCTCTGGTACCTACACATCACATCCTCTCAGCCCACAAAGTTCAACAGTGTAGTGCAAGCTCAGACTTACCTCATGCTGACTTACATCATGGTGCCTTACAGTTTCTCTGGAAAACTGCTCAGTCCACAGACAAATGCAGTTTGGAAGTGCAGGGTTAATTAATATCCCAGGAGTAATTATCAATCAATGGGGAATAGGAGTCAGTCAGTAAATGCTCCTATTTCTTATTCCTCAGATGAACAATTCTGGGAGTATAGTATAGGCTTCTCAGGTGGTCCTAGTGAAACTGAGCTCCACTGCTACCATGTTCACCTTGACAGCATAACCCTAATACTGCACCTTAATTAAAATAAAAAATAAATGTATATCAGTCAATATACATTTATTAAAAATACCCTACAGAAGAAGTGCTGGGCATAGCAGAGTATAGAAATGAGTGTAAGAAATGATTCCTGTCCTCACAGGTTTTAGAAAACTATCAGTTATTCATACTTTTAGTATTAGACATGTTCATGTTTACAGTAAAGAATTACATTCAGGGACCAGCAGTTAGTGTAATGGCTATGTCACTGAACTCCCACGTAGTCGACTGTGGTTCAAGTCCCAGACCTGGTGACTTAAATTCAGGCTGGGCTCATGTGCGTGCGTGCCCAAGATCCCGAGAGGAGAATGGAGGAGAAGGGATTGCGGTGTGGCCATCCCCCCTGGGGGGGTGATTTCTCGCTTTCTGTCTCTCTGTCTCTCTCTGTCTGTCTGGCAAGCGCACACGCCCTATAGCAAAAACCTCTCCAATAAAAAAGAATTACATTCATAGAGTTTAAGAATTCCAATTGCTAGTTAATAATCATATTAAAAAAATAAAAAAAATTCTAGAAGTTATTATGCAGTATTTTTTAGTCTAAGATTTATTGACTCAAGATAGAAATTTACATGTTACCTTCACCATGAATTTAATATACTTAGAGTTTTTATTCAAATGAAATGATTTTTATTTAAAATTTTAATACAATTCTGTGTGAAATCAAATACCAACTTCTTTATAGATGTTTTGGTTTCTTTTAAACATCATTTATATATTTTTATAAGCCTTGTCTTCTGGTCTCTCTACTGCTTAGAGTGATATCAGATTCTTGGTTTACTCTCAAAAGATAGCAAATACATGCACTATTTCAACACTTTCTTGCACTAAGTTCTAAAGCAAAGTAAAGCAGGATGTTTTAATAGACTTCAGGTGTAGGCACTGCCATGTTAGTGGATGGGGTGTCATCACTCCTGCATACGGAATGGCCCTCTTGAGGCCCAGCAGATGTCATATTCTTTCTTTATATTTAATTCGGCATTGTCCTTCTGGATGGAGGATACCCACTGAACGCTGAGGGTGCTAAAAACAGAAATACAGAAGAAATATATAGATTAAGAGACATAATTCAACAGTTTCAGACCTATAGTTTATTCAACTATAATTTTCTCTAAACAGTAGAGTTTAGATTTTGAAGGCTGCATTCACAATTATATGTGTATCTTCATATGTATATATGAAGTATGTATCTTCATACATAGATATGTACTCTTTGGGAAAGAAAAGTTTTGTGCCATTTTCTAAGGATGCATGCCCCTTCCAAAGCCAATCAAACAAATAAGAATCCAATATATTAGCAAAAATGTGCTTGCTTTTACAAAAGATTGAATTGGACCTCTCATGAATGCTCAAAAGGAAATGGGCCTACAGTCAGAATCAGAACACTGCTGCTCCCAGTCATGATCCTTTAAAAATTTCTAGTGTTTCCTATTGTTTGGTTCATAGGCGAGGGAATTGAGACTAATTTTTTTTTTTTTTTTTAAGAGAGAGATTTTTGCCTTCTCCCTTCTCCTCTCAGGATCCTGGACATGTACACACATGCACCTGGTATGAGTTTTAAGCTGCTGGGTTTGAGGTTTGAACCATAGCCAACTACATGAGAGTCCAACTATGTAACCATTATGCCATCTGCTGGTCCCCATAGACTAAATTAATTTCTTAAGACCCTCTGAGGTAAAATAGAACTCTGGGTTGTTGCAAAATTAGCATTAGGAAGTCAAACATTTGATTTTTGCTACTACGGTAAGTAAATTCTTTTGGAGACAGTTGTCCATTGACTTCTCTACTTTTGACAACACTGTTTAGAACACAACCAGACCACCCATTTTCTCTATCACCTAAAGGAGTTCAGTGATTTGAAAGTCACTTCCTGCACTTTTTTTTCTCCTCATTTTCCAGTTTATTGAAAGAAGTTCAATAACTGAACAATTATTTTTAAAGAGAGATTTTTGCTACAGGGTGTGTGTGCCTACTGGAAAGACAGGGAGATAGAGGGAGACGGAAAGCAAGAAATCACCCCTCTATCCCCCAGGGGGATGGCCATGCTGCAATCCCTCCTCCATTCTTCTCTTAGGATTTTGGGTACTCACACACATGCCCATGTGTGAGTTTTAAGATGCTGAGAACCCTAACAATGATCAACTATGTGAGAGTCCAGCGACATAACCATTACACCATCTGCTAGTCCCAATAATTGAACAATTTTAATTGATCTTACTCTTCCAAAATAAGAGTCATAAAGGAAATGCTGTTTGAGATGGGAATTCATTTAGACTGTACTTCTTACAAATGGAGATACATTTATATTTTAAAATGTTCTTAGTACTGTCAAAACATAAATAAGATATGTAGAAATAGTGTAAGGGATTAAATACAGTGAACAGAATAAGCTAGGAAGAAAGTGCTAGGAAAAATCTTGTCTAAAGAACTGGCTAAAATTTCTGATCTCCGTGGATTTAACAAATGTCATCCTTCTAATCTAAAAAGACATCCCTGTGCACTCTTGCTGGTGGGAAAATAGTTGAATATTCAGTCAGTCATGGGCAAAATTGTGACATCTGACTTGGTGGATCAGGAACTACTACTTGGTGTCTGCAAAATCTGGCTCTGATCTTCATTTTGTCAATAACACAGTAGGTATTGGAGGACTTTCATGAAGGGTGTTTTGACACTGTAAGATTTTGAGAACTCTTTATCATTGATGTTATTTGTACTCAAATATTAAGTGCAAAAGAAATGTATGACTATCTGCACTCTATAGTAGAGACAGAAATATTGGAGGACATAAAAGCAGTAAAATAGTTATGGATGCTGAAGAAAGTGTGGAGGAGGGGAGAAGGGGAAAGTATAGGGAAGGAAATCAGGGAGAACAAATAGAGAGGCATGACATTGTGGGACACAGAAATGGTTTATTACCTGTTAATGATAACATGTATAGTATTCTCTTACTGGACTGATATAAGAAGTATTTCACATTTGGTAACTTCTCTTTACAAGCCAAATGATATATAGTGATCCAATGTTTAAAATAATAATAATAATAATAATAAATAAAATAATAAAAAAGAAATGTATTTGTAAGTAATAAAATACTTTTTATGTCATTTATTGAAATATCATCCAAGAGTTTGATCCCTCCATACATTATATCAAGAGTAAAACAAAGCACAAAATGTTATGTGACGAACCCTGAGATTATAGTGCTTCTTTTCTGAGCATCAACCCCAATTTAAATAGCATGTTTTATCCAGTTTTCAAAATATTTGGAATTAAACTGAACTTCCCTTTATTTCTTATGGCAGTGATCTTCAAAGTGTGGCATCTAGGCCAACAGCAACAGCACCACCTGGAACTTGTTAGAAATGCAAATTCTGAAGTCCCTTCCCAAAACAATTGGATCAGGAACTCCAGGGATGGGGCACAAGAGTGTGTGTTCTAGGGACCAGCAGTTAGCGTAATGGCTATGTCGCTGGACTCCCACGTAGTTGACCATGGTTCGCATCCCGGACCCAGTGGCTTAAAACCCACGCCAGGCGCGTGTGCGTGCGTGCCCAAGATCCCGAGAGGAGAATGGAGGAGAAGGCCATCCCCTCTGGGAGGTGATTTCTCGCTTCCTGTCTCTCTGTCTCTCTCTGTCTGGTGAGCGCACGCGCCCTATAGTGAAAGGCCTCTCGAAAAAAAAAAAAAAAAAGAGTGTGTGTTCTAGTGAGCCCTCCAGGTGATTCTAAGACTCTTGCCATTTTAAGAACCACTGATCCAGTAGAACAGATCTAACAGAGGAGTTAAATGATTGGATTTTCAATGGTCAGAGTTAGGAAAAAAGTCATGGCTTTTTCATTTCTGTTCACCGTTTTAACTGTTGGGTTAGTTTTCTTCCATGTCATTGCTTTCCAAAACTATCAAAAATTATGACTTGCATTCAAAACTAATGGTTCGCTTGTGGACCTATATACATTCCTTTCCAAGGAAATAAACCAAAGTCAAAGCCATGTGTATTTAACTCAAGGAAAAGGGTCAAAGTTGATAAATTTATTGAGCAGCTCTTAATAATAAAAGTGATACAAAACATTTCCACGAGGTCCTGGCCATGTGTTAACAAGGCCCATATATTAGACCCAGAATTAAGGTGCCTGAGTATCTTCTCAGTCTAATTCTGTCTAAGTGGCCTGTTAAGATCAGGCTAAGTGGGGACATCAATTTGATCATCTCTAGTAATTAAAACCAAGGGGTTAGGGTTTATATCAAATTTGAATATAATTATAATATTTGTAATTCTGAAAATACAGACCTGTTTTGGTACTGGGTCCAGGAGACTACAATCATATTTATATAGCAATAAAATAACACATACTTGAACCTCCAACAAAGCAAACCACCTGAAAGAAAAATATAAAATTGTTATTCGGTTGTAAAAGATGAATACATATCTACCAACAGAGAGTATTTCAAAAGCATCCATATTTCAGAGCAAATACGCTCTTCTTTATAATATAACCTTTTACTATTAAAAGGATAGAGTACATCTACCTGTGACCTGGTAGTTAACAGAGCCAATTATGCTTGCTCTCCTACCTTATCACCACCTAACGTCATGTGCCCTCGTAGAACTCTGCAAAGTCCCTCACCATGTGTGGCCTCTTGACCTTGGAACTCTGTAACTATGAGCTAATTAAAACTTATGCAGACCCAGGCTGGCTCCATGGCCTACTGATTAAGGGATTTAGACCCCACGTGACTAACTGCATAGTTAGAGCCTTTGCCCCAGTGGCTCGAAAAATATGCCAAGAGCATGTGCATATGTGCCCCAAATCCCAAAGGATGGAGAAGGAATTGCACTGTGACCATACTCCATGTGGGTGCTTTCTCCCCCTCTCTCTCTGTCTCTGTCTGGCAAGCACACATGTCCTCTATAAAAAAATTCAAAATCAATGATATAAGTCACCTAGATTCAAGTATTTTTGTTATTATTGACAGAATGGCTAAACCATGTATAATCCTACAATACCTTTCTATATTACAAGTAGCATTTGTGCGTCTGTATCTTTTATAGACTACAGTCTTCACACAGGAATTATGTCATTTTTTTTTTAAAAAAAAGGAAAAGATTTTTGCTATAGGGTGTGTGCGCTCCCAAGAGACACAAACAATAACAGAGAGGCAGAAAGTGAGAAATCACCCCCAGGGAGATGTCCATATCACAATTCCTTCTCCTCCATTCTCCTCTCAGGATTTTGGACAGGCATGCACACGTGCCCAGCATGAGTTTTAAGCTCCTGGGTCCAGGACTCAAACCATGGTCAACCACATGGGAGTCCAGTGACGTAACCCTTACCCCATCTGCTGGTCCCAAACCATGTCTCTTTATTCATCTTTGTATCTTCAATGTTTGTTGATAGAATGATCTGACATTCCTATTAGGTAATTACAGTATTCTCCCTTTATAAATGTTTTTAAAACACCTTAGCTATATTTTATTTCAAATGAAATTTGGAACAATCTAAGTGTTGTAATAATCCACTTGGATATCACATTAGTTCTTCAGGAATATTTACAATGCACATTTCATTCTACTTATTTATAAATGTTAAATATAATTTATTTCAAGACAGTATCAATTTCAATGAAATAGAACATGACCAATATTTTCTGATTCAGATAAAGTGTGATTCCAAGAAAAAGCAATCATGACAACTTGATTTGCAGGTTCAGAATTTCTCACAACTAAGTTTTTCTCAAATTTATAGCAAATTAGAACAGTGAAATAACAAAAGTGAAATAACAAGAGTCAGCACTATCCTTCTTCCTTAAATAACACCAAAACAGAATAAAATTCATAGTACAGGAGAAAGATCCCAAGAGAAAGAAAAGAAACTACAGTTGGTATTATTTATATCAGCGGTGGGGAAACCTGAGGAAGAGTAGGATGAGGGAAACGTAGTCTGGAGCTAAGTTTTGGATTTATTAGACACAACTTTCTAGAGTACATTAAGATGTCCAGTGAAGATGATGAGTGGAAGCTGAGTATATGAGCCTGGTATTTAGGAGGGATTCACTCAGGACTGGGGATATGAAAGACAGAAATATAAGAGTCATCACTATTCAATTATTTAAAGCTATGGGGCAAGATGGGACCACCTGGGGAATCAGTAAAACAAAAATGATCAGAGGGGCAACTTCATAGTGTAGCAGTTAATTACATGCATAGAGAATTGGATCCCACATGTCTGGCTGAGGTGTGAATCCCAGCCCTGCTGGCTTAAAGAACATAGGGGCGTGCATATGTGTGTGCTCAAAATCTTGACAGGATGGAGAAATGAAAGAAAAAAGATTACACTATGATCATGTCCCATTGCAGTGTGCTTTATTTCTCTCTCTCTGGTGAGTGCACTCACCTGCTCACAATACAAATTAAAAGAAAAAAAATGAAAGATAAAAAATAAAAATCTAAGGACATAGTTCTAGGACATTCCAAAATTTGAAGGTCAAGAAAGTGTGGAGGATGAGCAAAGGACACTGAGAAGTAGCCAGAGGGTAGAATAACAAGAGAAGTAGTGTCTCTGAAGCCGAAGAAGCAACTATTTCCTGGAAAAGGTAGTAAGCCTCTCTACTAAGAGGAAAACATGATCAGGAGCACTAACACATGAAGTTAGACATTAACGCTCCCACTTCATAAAATAACCACTTTTTCTCAGTACTTAGTCTCTTCCTGCAAGTCAATTAGATGAGGTCGTTCTTCTAGATAACTAAACTGACATCTTCTGTTCGGTAGAATAAGCGGTGACTGCATTATTCAGCGTTTACTTGGCAGTGCTAGAAACACACTGGCTAATTTTGCATGTATAAATGATAGAACTTTTACTGGTCCCATGCTTTATTGAAACATATACTATATTCTTATCATTGTTGTAAGTCCATCTTTACTATAAGATTCCTCTAGACCAGCATAGTGATTGCCAGCTTCACTGAGCTCAGCATCTGAGGGTAGGAGATCCTTGGCACTCTTCCTTTCAAATTCCCAGAGGCACTGAAACACATGATAAGGAAAAGTAAGCTTTTTGAGGCGCAGTGTAAGAGCCATTCCAGTGAAGAAGGTACAGAGGGTTAACCCGTCCCAAGACATAGACTTAGAAGGGGTTCTGGAACATGTAGGATCCAGCTGGAGAAACATGGCAGGTGCATGTGCACAAATGCCCAAAATCCTGAGAGGAGAATGTACAAGGGATTGCAGCATGGCCATCCCCCCTGGGGGATGATTTTTAATTTCTTTCTCTCTCTCTGTCTCTGTCTGTCTCCAGTGAGTACACATAACCCACAGCAAAAATTTAAAAAAAAAAAAAGCAAGTTGCTTATTACATGTAGAAGGTGAGGTGAGGAGAGATGGAGGTGAACAGAGCAGAAGGAGCTGGTTCATGGAGGGCTGAATGTGTCACATGACAGTCTTGAGCTTTTTATCCCGAAAGTGCTGCAGAGCCAGTGAGTGGATTCTACTAAATAAAAACCTATACCTAAGTGTGAAAACAGGGTTTCTGTAAGCATTATTTCACACAGAAAGTTCTCAATAAATACCTCCTCCATCATTAAAAGGGTTTGCTGAGCAAATAAGTAATGTAAACAAGAACAATATTCAAAAGCTGTTTTAAGAGCATGATTCTGAACATTTTAGAAATATCATGTATACATATATATATACATATATATATATTTTTTTTTTTTTGGAGAGGTTTTCGCGTGCACTCGCCAGACAGACAGAGAGACAGAGAGACAGAAAGCGAGAAATCACCCCCCGGGGGGATGGTCACGCCACAATCCCTTCTCCTCCATTCTCCTCTCGGGATCTTGGGCACGCATGCACATGCACCCGGCGTGAGTTTTAAGCCACCGGGTCCGGGACGCGAACCGCGGTTGACTACATGGTAGTCATAGCCATTACACTAACTGCTGGTTCCCGAAATATCATGTATATTTTTATTAGAAATATTTAGAAATGGTTATCAAAGACTGAGGTTTGGAGGAATTGGGAATTGTTAGTCACAGAACAAAATTTCTGTTAGACAGGAAGAATAAGTTCAAGAGATAAATAGTTTAAGAATAGTACATCATGGTGACTATGTTTAATATATGGCATCTTTAAATATTGCTAAAAAATGTAGATTTTAAGTGTTTGTACTACCAAAAAAAATGGTGAGATAATGTGTATGTTGAGTTTGATTTAGCCATTTCACAACATATAACTATGTCAAAATCATATAATTTTTATGTGTCAATTAAAGTAAATAAACATTTTCAAAGTTCAAGCAGAAAAAATACATATGTTAAAAAATCTGTAGAGGAAGTAGAATGAAACAAAGGAGTGATAATTTTAAAAATCAGAAATACTACTTGCTTATTCACTAAAATAGTTCTTCAAAATAATCTGTAAGGTAACATTTCCTGAATTAATTTTAGTCTTTGTGATGTTCTTAAAAATGATAACATTGAATTTCCCTTAAACATAAACTATAGGATGGGACCAGCAGATGGTGTAGCAGTTATGTCACTGGACTCCCGCATAGCTGACTGCAGTTTGAGTCCCAGACTCGGTGCCTTGAAACTCAAGTCAGGCATGTGTACATGGGTGCCTAAGATCCCTGGAGGAGAATGGAGAAGAAAGGCCATCCCCTCTGGGGCTGATTTCTCACTTTCCTTCTGTCTCTGTCTCCCCAGTGAGGGCACACACTATAAAACAAAAACAAAACCAAACAAACATAAACTATAGGATTACCAGGTGGTATGGTGGTTAAGGTTCTGGATCCCACAAGACTGGCCACGGTTTGAGTCCTGGACCTGGTGGCTCTAAAATCTTGTGGGGCAAGTATTCATGCATGCCCAAAATCCTAGGAGGAGAATGGAGAAGAAAGGATTGCTATGTGGCCAACACCTTTGGGGGGTGATTTCTCATTTTCCCTCTTTCTGTCTCTCTCTGATGAGTACACACACCCTACAGTAAAAACCTTTAAAAAAAGTCTTACTATTAATATTACATTTAGCATTAGTTTAATCATTTGCTATCTTAGCTAAGGGAAAAGTAAAAAGAATTAATAACACGGTAATAAAATATGTACTAAAACTATGACTTTCTCCAAATCCAAATATTGAGATTTGAGATATTCTAGTAGAACTGCCTTAATATTTTTTTTTTGCAAAGGCAAAAACTTTAATACCATTGTAAAAACTTAAAAAACAGTGTTTTAATCGATGTGGTGGCGTTATTCCCATGACCTGACTGGCAGCTTCTGGGAAACCAAAGTCTTTGGGTTCCGGGGGGAGTACGGTCGCAAAACTGAAACTTAAAAGAATTGAGTCGCAAAGCTGAAACTTAAAGGAATTGACAGAAGGGCACCACCAGGAGTGGAGCCTGCAGTTTATTTTGACTCCACAGGGAAAACCTCACCCGGCCTGGACACAAACAGGATTGACAGATTGATAGCTCTTTTGCAATGGCAACCCCCCAAAACAAACAAACAAAAACAGTTTTTTAAGTTTTTACAATGATATTGAATTTTGGTTGGTGTTTACATTACTAAACTGATATATAGTTTATATATATGTAAATATGTATGCATCTGTGACTTTAAAATGTTTTAAGTCAAAGAAAATAGGCTTCATAAATTGGTACATTTACAAAAACTCTTCAGAAGTACTTGAGCTCTGTTCATATCAGGAATTTTTTAAAATACTTCTAATGTCAAAACAGTGAGAATAATGAGGCATATTACTTATAACAGATTTGTTTTTTACACTTACATGAACAACATTACACTTCTACAAATAAAGCTCATTAAAATATAAACATGTTGGAAATTTCTTAAATACTTAGTACTTGCATATTTTCCCTGTTTATAAATAGATACTTGTACAAGGAGAGCTTCACAGCCATTGAGAACACAAAGTTCTGCAAAACACATTGTTAGTAATGTATATGGGGAGATAGAAAAGGCAACAATATAAGATAACAACATAAGGTAATACAGGATGAAACAGAGGAAACAAAATTCAGAGTCGGGAGAGCACCTGGAGTAATCAACATTGACTTTATATGGAGGAGAAACTTGAGCTAGATCCTAGCTTTATGTAGAGTGAGGGCTTTCCAGAGCCAGTAGATAACATGATTAAAGGAAGAAATGTACTTTTCTGTAGTTAGGGGGCAATAAGTGAACTCTCTGGGGAGGGCATGCCCAGATGTATAGAAAGGTACAACAAGCTATCAGATTACAGAGAGCCCAGGGTTCTTTGAGAAGTTTGGCCAGCAGGCAGTGTTGCTGAGTCTTAAAAAGAAAATGACAATTATAGTTAATTACTTAAGGAAAATTAATCTGCATGTAGTAAGTAAGATGAATTGAAAGACGAGACAATAAGAACCAGGGAGAAGAGCAAAGAAATGATAACAAATCACCTGATGCTGAAGCCATGAAGACTGGTTTAAGAGGAAATGAACATGGAAGTCCAGGAAAAGGGAACAGTAAAGGATAATGCCAAAGTCCAGGGTTTAGAGAATAATGATGAGTCTAAAAGAAACAGAGAGTACTCAGGAATGCTAGGATTGGGGAAAATCTATTGTTTTAATTCTAGATGTCTGGATTTTGAGACTGAATCATTCTTTCAGATTTAGAGATAAATCTCTCTTGCTTCCTCCTAGAAGTCTTTGAAGGCCATGCCAACACGAGCTGGAAAACTATCACTGCTGCCAGAAACAGGGCTCTGAAGTATATTCCTAGTTGCTACCAGCTGCAGCTTATGAAAATAGAATGATCTGCCCTGGAATTCAGAGAAGGCAGCATACATACTTTCAGAGGCATCATTCACTGAAGCATAGCTATTCAAGTTAAAGGGAAAGCATGTTTCCTACAACAAAGAGCATACTTTACACTACCATTATCAGATTAAATGTCCACCCTCTTAATCATGTTACAATGGCTCAGCACTTGAATTTTAGGGGGGTATAGTCAAATTATAAGAGTTTCATACCCCCAAATCACTATTAAATCAAGTGCCATGAAACCTTTATTTTATGATTTCCTCTAAGACTTGAATAGTTTTTAAGTCCTATACTAGGTCTCTGTCTTGTATATGGTATTAATAAGAACCTAATGTCATTCTTTTGCATGATATTGTATTCCTGGGATCACTTGTTAAAGACTTCTTTCCAATCAAATAGTCTTTTTATCCCAACAAAAATTATTTGGTCTTTGCTATGTTTTGAACATGTTCTCCCAAATTTCACATATTCAGGTTTGGTTTCTATTGTGATGGCATTAAGAAAGTGAAAACGTAATTCGGTTATCAAATTACAGATGAGGTCTTTGTCAGGTGATTAGGATTAAGGTCATCAGGCTGGGGCCCCTGTGATTCTTGGTGGGTTTATAAGAAAAGGGACTGAGCACACGGACACATGCTCTGCTTGTTCTGTCTCACCACTTGATAATCTGTGCCACCTTGGGACAATCCAGAGAGTCCTACAGCAAGAAGGCCCTTACCAAAAGTGGTCCCTGGATTTTGGACCTCCAAACTCTGAACAGACCTCTATTATTTATAAAATATCTAGAAGTAGGTATTTCTGCTATTAGCAACAGAAAAGAGTTAAAAAAAAAAAACACATGAATTTATTTCTGGGATCTTTATTCCATTCCATTGGTCTATTTGTCTGCTTTTATGCCAGTACCATACACTGCTTTGATTACTAAAGCTTTGTAGTAAGTTTTGAAGTCAGGAAATGAGTCATCCAGCTTGGTTTTTCTTTTTAAAGAGTGTTTTGGATCCTTAAGGTCCCTTAAAATTCCACATGAATTTTAAGATGGGTTTTTCTGTTTCTGGGGAGGAAAATCATTGAGATTTTGATGGGGATTACATTGAATCTGTAGATCTCTTTGGGTAGTATTGACATCTTAACAATATTAATTTTTCCAATCCATGAACATGGAATGCGTTCCTATTATATTTATTTATGTCTTCTTTAATTTCTTTCAGCAATGTAGCTTTCATTGTATAAGTCTTTCATCCTCTTGGTTTAACTAATTCCTAAGTATTTCTTGCTTTTGATGCTGTTGTAAATGGGATTGCCTTCACAGTTTTTCTACATTGTTCATTGTTAGTATATAGAAATAAACTTATTTTTTGTGTGTTGACTTTGTATCCTGCTACTTTGTTAAATTCACTTATTAGTTCTGACATTTTTTTTGGTGAAATTTAGGGTTTTCAATATATATGATCATATTATCTTCAAACAGAGATAATTTTATCTCTTTCTTCTCATCTGAAGTGAAATGTCCTTTACTTCTTTTCCTTGCCTACTTGTTCTGGCTATAACTTGCAGTATAATTTTAAATAGAAGCAGCAAGAGTGGGTATTCTTATCTTAATACTGAGTATAAAAAAATTTTAAGTCTTTCATAATTGAATATGATGTTTGTTGTGCATTTTGCAATTTTCTTGCTCAGTTATGTTGAGATTATTTCCTTCTAGATCTAGCTTAATAAAAGTTTTTACCATGAGAAGGTATTAACTTTTGTTAAATGCTTTTTTTTTTGCATCTATTATAATAACTGTGTAGTTTTATTAATCTCATCTGTGTCCTTTCATTTCAACTTGAAGAATTCCTTTTATCATTTCTTGTAAAGTATATCTAGTGGTGATTAATTACCTCAACTTATGTTAGTCTGGAAAAATCATTAGCTTTGCCAGATAAGGTACTATTGGTTTGTAGTTTTTTCTTTCAATTTAAATAAACTATTTTCTCCTGGTCTAAATATTTCTTCTGAGAAATTTGACAATAGTCTATTTATAATCCCCTTGTATATAACAAGTCCCTTTTTCATGCCGTGTTCACAATTATCTTTGTCTTTAACTTTGGAAAATTTGATTGTAGTATGTCTTGGTGAAGTCTCTTTGGGCTGAACCTCTTGGGAACATTTAAACTTTATAAGTCTACATATCTCTCCTAAGGTTTGGAGAATTTTTAGCCTATAATTCTTTAAATGTGCTTTTCTCTTCATTTCCCTCTCTCCTTCTTCTGAGACTTACATAATGCATATATTGATTCAGTTAACAGTGTCCCATAAGTTCTATAGGCTTTTTTATTTTTTAACTCTTTTTCATTATTCTTTTATTACCTCCTCAGATTGGATAACTTCCAAAAAAAAAAAAAAAAAAACTGTCTTCAAATTTGCAGATTTGGTTTCCTGCTTGATTGAGTCTGTCTTTTAAAAACTCTCTGTTGTATTTTTTATTTCATTTACTTGATTCTTCAGTCCCAGGATATCTGCATGATTCTCTTAAAAATCATTTCTCCCTTTGATGAGCTTCCTATTTGGTTTGTATATTGTTGTTCTGATTGACTGTTGAGTTGTCTGTTTTCTCTTATATGTCATTTAACTTCCTTAGAATAATAACTTCGAAATATTCTTCAGAAAATTAATAGATTTCTATTATGTTTAGGTTAGCCACTGGAAAAGTATTGTGTTCCATTGGTGGTGTCATGTTTCTGTGTGTGTTTTCATGTTTCATGTGACCTTGCAACAATATCTACATATATGACGAAGCAATAACCTTTCTGAGACATAGACTGGTTTTGGTGGGAAAGGATTTGTATGTGGATACAGGGATGCCAACTGGATGGGTGTGGTAATATAGTCTCTGTGCAGCTTAGGATGTGGAGATCTGTGGCAGCAGAGGGGGTGGCAAGGGTTTTGAGGTTCTGGGTATCAAAGGCTGCTGTGGTTTTCCTGTTCTTCTTTTCCCTAGACTCCTAAGACTTTGGGGATATCCTAGTCAAGCTGATTCCTTTTGGCACTGAGTTTATCACATAAACTGAAGCACTAGGTTCCAGGGCCAAGGCACTTTTGTGGCATTCTCCATGGTGCTGATATTCAAGACACAGGCATTCAGAGCAGCATAAAAGACGAGGTCCTAGGCTCGAGGGTGTGCAGAAATTCTACAGTGCCTGTGGCAGTGGGTGGGACACATACTCATTATGGCAGTGGGTGGCACCACTGCGTGAGACACAGGCATGGTTGTCTTGTTTTGTGTATATTCCAAATAAATAAAACTCACTTTTAAAAGTAAAAACTATTTAGAAAGTTATTAACTGATGGATGCCTTTGGTTGCAAGTGACAGAAAATTTATTAGACTGATTTCTATGTCGAATAGAATACACTGATAGATGTATCTGTAAAACTCAGAGCTGGTGTCCACCTCAGGAAGAAGTTTCTCTGGCAATTCTGTGATGTAATTGTGAAGCCACTTCCCCTGAGCTACTTTGCTTTATGTGCTAAACTTCACCCTAACATTATCTGATATGTTTGTCTCAAAATAGTTGCCAATAGTTTCTGAAGCCAAGTGCCTCTTCATTCACATCCTGGAAATAATTATTTTTGACTCAGAAGTCATAACAGAAATCTTGATAGTTAACTGCCCTTCTCAAAACATCTGTGAATACTTAAACCCTTTGCTATGGGAAAGGCAGAAAGAGACAGGGATGAAATATGCTGACTAGCTTAAGGTAAAGTCCTAACTCTATGGACCCTGCAATAGAATTAGCACCCCAGAATCTCACAAATATCTAAATAAAAATTAGGACCATTAAAAAAGAAGAAGGCATTATGTCATAGGGAAATAATAACCTATGGGCAATATTGTGATAGAGTATGGTTTGAATTCCAGTTCTCTTTTCCTAGGAATGAAACTCTTTCTGAATAGTGGAGATGATTTAATAAAGAACAGTCACTTAGTATGATGAAGTAAGCAAGCGCAGGGTGGAAAAAAGAATACCTAGCTGAAAATGTCCTTTCTCTCAATAGATACATATTCTATCCAAGAATTCTGAATTTAAAAAGTGTCTGGAGATCTATTTTGTAAATAAAAGTAAAGGGCAGTCCTTTTTTGAATTATTTTTGTCAAAAAAGAACATGTTTTATTTTATAAACACCTGGGCCTAAGTATCAAAAGTCACTCTTCAACTGTTTCCTCTGTTGTTGACAAACTTAAATCTTAGCCTTACTATGGAATATCAAAATGAAATGGTCAGGATAGCAATGACTGAATTTTACCAGTAGTTTCTGTGCTTCTTTGAGTGAGCAATTGCTTCTTAATAAAGCAGTAAGAAAAGAGAATGTATGGCTAAAAATTCATATGAGATTCTGGCAGCTTTTCTGACTCTTGGAGTTAACTACATTCACCATTCCAAACCTCATTTCTAACCCCTTTTTGTATACCCTGAAGGACATGTGCCCACTATAGTGAAAATGTTAGAAAACAATTATAAAACTAAATAAAGTTTAATGATATTTAATAACTGGAGTTGAAGAGATGCATTTGTTTATGTAACAAATACTTCAGAATAAATTAAATCCATGGGGATGTGAATTTGCTCATTCCCAAAGGCAATTAGTTATTTCTAAGTATAAACAGGACAGAGCTACTTATAGCACTTCTTAAATATAGGATTATGCAAAGATATCTTACTGAAAAAAGCATAATCATTAAAATGACATTATATTTACCATAAATATATAAAAACAAATGAACACAGAGCTTCTCAAATCCAAATATATACTTTTGTCTTGCTAACATTAACATATAGCACATTAAATTCCTCCAGGCGTGTAAACATTTTTTTTCCTCCTTACCTCAGTAAGATGTGCTTTATCTTTTCTTCTTAAAAAATGATGCATTTCTTTACTCTGGGAGAGGCATCTCCATCAGGATCCTCACCCTCTGTTCCCCCCTCAGCCTCAGAGAGCATTGGCATATGCCTGCATGTCCCGCATGTACAGTCAGACCTCAGGACATGAATCTGGGACCTTCCCATACAGCTTCAGCGTCACAAAGCTTTCTTTGAATTACTGCTGTACAAACATGCCTCAGCAGACATGCTTTCTTCTGTGTTACTTATTGATCATTTCCATCTAGTCCAAAAGCATTTTCTAATCTCACTTCTCCCAAATTCCTATTGTAGTTGTTGCATACATAAGTCATCTGGCATTTTTCTTATCTTATGCTAAGTAGGGCTTATCTGTCATGTTGCTTATGTCTTATCTCCCCAAACACATTCAAAGTAATTTGGGAATGTTATGTGTCTTTGAATCTCCCAGTTTTTAACAATGCAACTTGAGTTAGAATATAAGCTCCTTGTAGGAAAGGGTTTTCCAACATAACTCCTAGAATCCTACCCTGATATGTAACATACATTCAACAGTTTCTGAATGAAAGTATAATCATATTAATTCTAGATGCTGAATGGATGTTTGTTAGGTTGAATCACAGTGTTGCGAACTGACTGTTAGCTAGACTTATACTTTTAATTAACTCTCCAATTCTGTGTGATTTTCATTAGTTATTAAAGAGAAGGCCATAACTTTGTGGTCTAGCGCTACCCTAGAATACTTGGAGGATTCAAACACAAACAAAAAAGAGCAAATCACAGTGTCTATTCCTGAGAATCCATGCTTAATTTTCACCTCTCCAGTATTTTAGCCTTATTCTGATTATATCCTCACCTTATCTATGCATGCTTTTGTAAACTGGTCAGTTGCTAATAATTAGAATTGTTTCACACTGGAGTTTAACCCCTACCAATTCACACAATCAGACAGTCAGCAGGCTTAAAAGAATCAAGCTTGTTGGCTATGGTGTACATTCCAGAGAGGTGGCACATCTTTTTGTGATAAAATCATCAGCTCTCAGGGACACCCACTGAGAGAGGTTTTTCCCTGTCTTATTCATCAATCTAAATCTCAGTTTAAAATGAGATTATTCTCTATAATGAGACTTCATTTTTGCATGCTACTATTTCTGAAGAAGTCTGATAGTTCATGCTGCTTTTTCCTCAAAGTTTTCCTGTAAAACCATGAGACTTCTCCAGCAACAGAATTACTGTGAAGATTTCCCTTTATGTGCCACAAGAAAGTGTCTGCAAAGGGTTCCTCCTCCAAACCTGTTCTTTAAACATCCACTAGTAGGAGGAGAAACTATATTTCTATATTTCTTCCATTCTGATTTGGGTTGTTAGCTGATGGTGGCACAGTGTGTTTATTTAGTGAATTAAGCAAAATCCTCTATGTTTACTTGTGACAATTCTACCTCGGTGTTGTCTGAACTCCAAGAGGTAGCAGCTGCAAGGCCGTAAGAGTATGGGTTTATTATGAACTTTGGACATCAGCTACATTACAGGCAACTCTGACTCATTGAGTATTTTGTACATGAGAAAATAAACTGGCTACTTATACATGAATTAAGAATGAGGGCAATTTTCTGAGGATTATACTAAGAATCTGTGGGATTAACTTTCTCATGGAAAGATCTCTTCTGGTATACATTGTCCAAATGAAATCATTGGCTTTCCTGATTAATTTTCTATTTTATTTCTTTTCAGCAACACAAAAGTTTCAGAAGTTGGCTATTTAAAATTGAAAAAGCAAAACAAAACAAACAAAAAAACCCCCAGAAAATTAAGGAATTTAAAAATGGAAAAAATAGTAAATTAGACCTAAAGATATTTTTAATTGGCTATATGTTTCAACATTTATATTTAACCTGTAGATTTTAGTTATACAATATATACCGTACTATACCTGAGACTCAAGAGTTTCCAAAGGAAAAATCTTATCCCCCAACTGCTATTTCCAGATAGCCCTATTTTCATAATCTCTTCCAGTCACTAGAGTCAAAGCCAAAGTTCAGTTTAACTCTTTCCTCTCTACTGATCCCCATTTCTAATAATCTTTAATATCTGTTAGAACCTATCACTCCATGTTTCTTGCATAGAATATTAGCAGGACTACATAATCTAAATCATGTCCAACCCTAATCCATTCTACACCAAACCTTTAATACCTTACTAGTACCTTGTGAGATGCATATAACCTCCTAAACCAGGTATCAAGTGGCCTTCTCAACTGGGTCAATGTGCCTTTTCAGTTTTACTTCTCACTATCTGTAATCAGGTCCCAATAACAGTCAATCTACAAACATCTAAATGACATACCATTGGGCGTAATGACTTTTTACTCATTCTGTTTCCTTAGGTTAAAAGGTCTTCCAGTTCTTCAAAGGTCACTTTCCTCAGGTAAGATCATCCTGACCAAAAGTTCCTTCCATCTTTAATCTACAGTATGATGCTTTTGTATCTCTCATCTTCATTTCTTAAATTTACTTATGAACTCGATGTTCTCCTTGCCCCACTAAGTTATCTCATAAGGGCTGAGAACATGCCTATTTCATATCCAAAGCCTCTATAGTACCCAGGGTACTGCCTTTCACATTGTAAGAGCTCAATACATCCTAAAAACATGAGGTTTCTATATAAATAAGATACTACTAATTGAGTTGTGGAGTCATAGTCCCCTTTATTATGCCCAATGCTTTCAAATTCTAGCAAATGTTTCTTAGCTTCAGAAGCTATCATTGAAGATAGTAATAGCTCTTCTTAAAAATAACAGTTATCATGAGATCCTTGACCACTGGCCTATGTTATATGCTTCATTACTAAACATTTCAGTCTGTGTTTTAAAATCTAGCTCAAGAGTCTCCAAACCTTGGGTTGCAGACTGATGTTGGTCCCTGGTCTATTGTGGGGCCAGGCTATGGACTGGTGCCAGTCCTGTAGCCTGTTGCCTGCCCCAGCCAGGCTGTGCAGTGGAAGGTGGGCAGCAGGCAAGTGAATGAGGCTTTGTGTTTGCAGCCACTTCCCATTGCTCATATTGCCATCTGGGTTCCACCCCTGTTGGATCAGTGGTGGTACTGAATTTTCAAAGGAGTGTGAAACCTATTGTGTGTGATTGTTTCACTGTACACTGAAATATGGTAGTGGAAAGAGGGTTCATGGTGGCTGTGATGTGTTTGTGTCATCCTGGAACCACCCCCGTCCTCCCAATCCATAGAAGGATTGTCTTCCACAAAGCTGGTCCCTGGTGCCAAGAAGGTTGGGGATTGCTTTTCTAGCTCAGTGTCAAATATGATTATAGTAAATCCTTTAGTTGTTATTGGGAATATATACAAAGTAATCTGAAAAAAGTAACAGATACTATTTTAGATCATTGAACTTAGTAGGCAACAAAAACTATATATTTGCTATTGGTCTAAGAACTATTTCTCTAAAGTGAAACTAATATGAGAGGCAAGATGAGCATGATAGTTTTTTTTTGTTGTTATTTTTATTGTTTGTTACACTATGCCCCTAAAATATCTGACACTCAATTACAATGTTCAGCTTTGGACTTGTTTGGTTGATAGCCTGTTTCCAATCTAAACAGATGGAATCCTCAACTAAAATAGCTTAAGAAATAAATAAGGGAATTTATTATCCAAAGGATTGGGAAGTAGATGAGTTCCTCAAAACTGTTGAGTTCAGTGATAGTTAGACCAGGTCCTTTCCATATTTCTGCTCTGCTGTCTATTGACTACACCATCAGATGCCTTATTCCTCTTGAACTTGCTAGTATTAACTGTTTTTTTGTTCAGGTCCCATGAGAAACAATGAAGGGGGTCTATCACTTAACCATAACAGGAAGTCTCTCCTTTCAGTATGATTGGCCAGTTTAAGTCAATGACCTACCTTAGGACAAACATTATTTCTAGGGAAATACCAGACACCAATTTACTAAGGTTTAAATTTCCAGAATAACTTCTAAAAGGAGAATAGAATTTCCATAGTTGGCTAAGACTAAAAACCACTTTAGATGAGGTATAAATGACTAAAAACATTTTGATACCAAAACACACACAAAACAGGAAAGATAAAATGGATGCTGTGGAGTAAGTAATAATTACAAATATGGATTGGCATTACTGTTCAAACAACATAAGATGGCTAACTTCTTAAATCAAGAAAACTACCATTTTTATAAATATAAGAATTAAAGCATTTGGAAATTCATTGAGTGGGATCTTCTTACAAATAGGTACAAAGTTTCTCCAACAGAATCATCTCCAGGGAAAAAATGAGACTTATTTAACGTGGATTGTACATTCTATGAAGTCAGGGGGATGACTGTTTCTCACTACACTACCCCTATCACTTAGAAGAGGGCCTAACACAGTAAGATATTTTAAAAAATCTAAGTCCTGGGACCAGCAGATATCGTAATGGTTATATCACTGGACTCCCATGTGGTTGGCTTCAGTTTGAGTCCCAGGCCCAAAAGTTTAAAACTCACGCTGGGTGCATGGGCATGTGTGTCCAAAATCCTGAGAGGAGAATGGAGGAGAAGGGATTGCAGCATGGCCATCCACACTGGGAGGTGATTTCTTGTTTTTTGTCTCTCTGGTGAGCACACATGCCCTTTAGCAAAAATCTCTTTAAAACACACACACACACACACACCAACACTATGTTCTGCTTAAATAAATAAACATAACATAAAAGTAATTTTCATTAAACAACAAACACTTGCACTAAAACAGGGTATGACAATGAAGAGGGGTCCTAGGTGCCAGATTACTTTAACTATAAAAGGTATCAAAGGATAGGTTTTAGAAAACCAAACCAACTCAGTTAACAAAAAAACACGTAGTAAATATTGCTATGCTTCAACTTGAAGATGTTATTCACCCCAATATATGTCCATGATAACATTACAGTCAAATAAATATTATTCTACCTTTGTTTTTAAAAGTATATAGCATTCAAGCCACTGCAATGATTCTTGCATAAAGGCTGAACATTGAACCATAAACCATACTTTTATCTGGCATCCAGAAATAAAATACTTTCTTCTCATACAGTCTTTTATCAGAAGCCACTTTAGCTATTCCCACAAAGACATTGCACAACACAGGCAAAGCAAAATAATAATAATATACTCTCCTAGATTTCCTTTTAGTTTGATAATGAAAAGAAAGGTCAACTCTTAGAGCTTTTGTCTTTCTACAGACTTTCTGGATATATGTGGCCTAGCTATCTCACTGACCTTCCAGGACACTGGTACTTCCCATTTCCAAATGCCAAGAAGTAGTCCAAGAAAGCAAGCTTCTCTAAATTTGCCTTTTCCCAGCGTTCCTGTGGGAAGAAAACATTTTTTTCCTAAATCAGTCTTACATAAATAAGCTTAACTTTATTTCTCTAGGCTAAAAATGACCTTGCACAGCTAATCCTTGCATATAAAGTTGTAGAGTTGCTCGTAATCTTTTCCAACCTGTTATTAATATCAGACACAATTGTGTTTGTAGAACATGAACTTATAAATGAAAAGGTTTAAGAAGGATTCTGTTAAGTAGTAAATATAAATGATAATGTAAATCAACTATAGAATTTACCTAAGAAGAGGAAGAATAGTTATTAATAAGGTCTGAGCTTCATCATAAAATCACTCTTGGTAATACATTCAGTAATAAGACACTGACAACCCTTCCTGTTAAAGAACGCCTGGGATGTAGAATGAATACATATGGTGTCATTTTCAACAGTTTTACCTAAAGGCAGAGAAGAAGGTTCTTAAGGTTCTGTTCAGTCCTGTAACTGCAATTCTAAGTGATAGCAGATCATGGTTTTAATTTGCTTCATTTTTATTTTTTATACTGTTTGGAAACATAACAGAAGCAATTGCTTTAGGAACATGAAATAAGTCTTTTTTCAGAACCAGGCATATTTACTTTAACACAACTTTCTAGTTTCAGATAAAATTTATTTTAAAATTGGAGGGGGACCAGCAGATGGTATAATGGTTATATAGCTGAACTCCCATGTAGTTGACCATGGTTCGAGTCCTGGACCTGGTGGCTTATGGTGGGTGTGTGTACATGTGTGCCCAAAATTCTGAGAGAAGAGGGAATTGTGGTCTGACCATCTTCCCTGGAGGGCGATTTCTCACGTTCTGCCTTTTTCTGTCTCTCTGGTGAGTGCACATGCTCTACAGCAAAAATCTTCATAAATCAATCAATCAATCAATCAATCAATAAAACTGGAGGAGCTTATTCCAAAAACTTTCCTATTTGACTTGCAAATGTTGTGTCATCTATATTGCAAATCTAATCTATACTTGTACCTAATTTTGTTCTTAGTTAGCAGAGAAGTGTGCTGTTTAATGATATACTACTAGTTAATTAATAAATTCATACTTCTAGCATAAAAATAGATTAAAAGCAAAGGATAATTTATATTGAAAGTGATGACTTACAGGTTTGAATGATTCTGGTTCAGGAAAGAACTTTGGATTTCTATGCAGCCAAAATGGAGACAACATTAACAAGTCACCAGAAGGAACAGTATAATTCTGTGAGAGAAAAATCAGTTCCAAGTCATTGTTTTTGAAATATGATTTAAAGAGAATTTGTGTTTCTAAAAACAATGCTACATCCATACTGTAGATGAAAATATAGCATATGGTAAAGACATATACAATTTATAATGGGTGGCATGAAAATCTAACTCTTTCCTAAGCAAGTAATTTGTATTTCCCACCTTGGGAAATGACTGATTCCTAATTCTTATTAACAATTACATCATATATATATATGTGTGTGTGTGTGTATATATGTATATATACACAATTACATCATATATATGTATGTGTACACATATATATATGTATATATACACACACGTACACACACACACACATATATATATGAAATGTATTTGGTTACATTAGAAGGAAATATTAGATAAATGTCAACATTTTAGAAACTACTATTAGTGCATTCTAATGCAGTTTTGATATTCAATGTTAAGGTTTATAGTCAGTGTTCTTGATGATGGAAACCATGGTAGATACTTAGACTGTAGACCAGAAAAAAATAACTCTGAGACAGGGACAGCAGCTATAGTATCTCTGAGGACAGAGCAGTGGGTGTCCTGTCCACGGGGACACTGATGGTAATGCCAGGGCAAGGGCAGTGGATTCTTCATCTTCTTTTTGTAATCTACCAATAATATTTAGGGCAGGAAGAATTTGAAGGCAATTGGTTAGGATGATACAGCAAAAAGCACATATTACGTACTTGTTTGGTCGGGTTCACATTTGAGGTTGCAGTGGTCATAGGACTGAGAATAAACAATGGGTTTCCTCACGCAGCAAAGTCTTCGTTCTCTTTCCAGACTTAGATTGTCATTTTTATGATCTATTAACTATATCAAGAACTAAAAAAAATTTCCTAAAATCTCCCTATCATTACCATGTTCAGGAACCCCAGGATTAAAAGATCTCCCAAATTGTGCAGTTGCTAAAAAGCTATGAACTCTAATGGGGAATCTAGGATGGCAAAACAAAAGGCAAGGTATGCAGGACACGGGAATTGGGAAATCATCTGCCGAGAACATGTATGTTGATG
The DNA here is from genome assembly GCF_000334495.1 of Tupaia belangeri chinensis. Classification (NCBI taxonomy): domain Eukaryota; kingdom Metazoa; phylum Chordata; class Mammalia; order Scandentia; family Tupaiidae; genus Tupaia; species Tupaia belangeri. The sequence goes on from NW_006159732.1 coordinate 2,874,831, forward strand.
TGCTTGATTGAGCCAATGCACAGTGTATTTTGGATGGAAAATTCATATGTGTGTTGTGATGAGAAAAAAAATTTATAATAAAAAACAAAGTATAAAAAAAAAAAAAAAAAAAAAAAGCTATGAACTCTACTGAGCTGAAGCTATGTACTAGGTAATTCCTATTGACAGTCATAAACTACATCTATTGAACCCTGTAAAATTTTGAAATGTCCTCCAAATATTTGCAGAACACTTACTTTAGGCTTACATAATCAAAACATAATCACCTTACGAGAAAAAAGATGACAGTTCACAGTAGCAGGTGTGGATTATTGGGTGGTGTTATCATTTTTCAACCTGTTGACTTCAGTAGGTGCTGAGAGTTGCTTGTGGTTTGGCAACTTCAGTACCAAGAGCATTGGGGGGAGATCTTAAACTGGGAATAGAATTAGACTTTTGTTGGTGCTTTCCTACTATCTTTGCAGTAGAAGGAGACCTGTGAGGTCTCAATCCTATCGGTTCAATTTTTTTTTTTTTTCCTTTGCTGGAACTGAAGCTGGAGAGGTCCTGAATGACTCTGAAAACAATCACAAAGGGCCCTGATGTAAATTTAGGGCAGGGCTGGGGGAAGTCAGGGGATAGGCCTCCAGGCTGGATGACTGCTGCCTTTTCCCTTCCCACCCACAGTCCTCTTCAATTACTGCTGACCTGTGATTATGACATGGAGACTGCAGACTGCTATAGCCTACAGATGAGGCTGGCAGAGAAAAGGACACTTCTAGATACTCAGTAATAGAATTAACATAGCCAACAGGGGAAAGACAAGACGTTCCCATGGCATAGAGGCAAATGCCAGACTGATGAAGGGCAGAAAGGAAAGTTAGAGCTAGCTGTAATCAAATAAGCCCTCTGGACCAGTGGATATCATCATGCCCAGTCCAAGTAGTCCTTATCTTTGACTACATAACAGAAGAAGAGAAAGATCAAGAGAGAGACCGTCATAGGGCCTGAACATAGGTAACTGGCAATAAGAAATCACAACTTCTCTCTGCTGCAATAACCTTATCCTTCAGATAGACAGAATTAAGTCTGGCCAACTCACCTCATGGGGATATAGTAAGGCCAAATAAGCTTCATCTACTAATCTGGAGTTGAGGTTTCTTTGAAGAGGTGAAAACAGGACTCTCTTGTAACTCAAGAGAGTTACTCAAGAGAGGTAAGTGGGTGCATAGAATGTAAAATCTTGAGGGGGAGGAAAGAAAAATCTTACAAAGGCAAAGCATCTACAAAGGAAAAGATCATGGAAAATAAATACCTACACATGGGCTTCAAAATTTTTCACCAGAATAAACTTGTATAATTTCATTTTTTCCATGAACTTTTTGAAGTCCTCTTGGGTAAAAGGAGGTCCAAAGCACACAGCTTCTCCTCTGAGCTCTTGGCTAGAAGCTTTGCTGGTTAGTCAGTTACCACAAAGTTTTTGTTTTTGTTTATAAAGAGAGATTTTTTTGCTATAGCATATGTGCATGCGCTTGCCAGAGAGACAGAAAGTGAAAAATCACTCCCCAGTGGGGAGGAGAGGTGGGAGGAGATGGCCACACCACAATCCTTTCTCCTCCATTCTCCTCTTGGCATTTTGGGCATGCACACACACTTGCCAGGTGTGAATTCCAAGCTGCCAGGTCGAGGACTCAAACCATGGTTGGCCATTTGAGAATCCAGTGGCATAACCATTAGGCCATCTGCTGGCCCCCCCAAAAAGTATATTAAAAAAACAAAAAATTTAGTCATTTGTATAGTAAAAACTGAGCTCTACAAAAATTTCAGAAAAATAGAACTTCAAAAGAAAACAGCCAGAGTTCTAACACCCAAAATTCTTCACTAGTAGGCTGAAATCTCTTCCAGTACTTTAACCTAATAAAATGCTACACCATTTGTTGGCCTCTAAATAATCTATTTTTAATAATAAAATTTTGTTCTCTTAACATTATAACAGTACTATTTTTTTTTCTTTTTCTCATTATATATTCATTGTGAATAATTTCCCTCTCAATAGCTGTTTACTCTTTCTTCGGGTAAATTAAACTGTAACAAATTTGGGACCAGCAGTTAGCGTAATGGCTATGTCGCTGGACTCCCATGTAGTTGACCGCGGTTCGCGTCCCAGACCTGGTGGCTTAAAACTCATGCTGGGCGTGTGTGCATGCGTGCCCAAGATCCCGAGAGGAGAATGAAGGAGAAGAGATTGCGGCGTGGCCATTCCTCCTGGGGGTGATTTCTCGCTTTCTATCTCTCTGTCTCTCTCTCTCTCTCTGTCTGGCGAGCGCATGCGCCCTGTAGCAAAAACCTCTCCAAAAAAAAGAAAAAAAAACTGCAACAAATTTAATAATTTCCTGCTTTTTTATTATAATAGATAATGCCATCATGAGCATTTTTTTCACCAGGTACTTTTCATGTAAATTCTTTTAACACGTCTTCAAAAGAAATAGAGTACAAATATTCTTAAGGTTATTAATACAACTGTTTTCTCAATTTTTGTAACAAAGAATGTTTCTAGCCATAATTGATAAGAATATCAATTTCACTGGCCTTTCATGTGCTTTAATACAAATTTTTAGAACAAAACCACAATGAGATACTACTTAACCCCAGTCAGAATGGCAAAGACTAAAAAAACAAAAAATAGTTAAGTGTTGGTGGGGATGTGGAGAAAGGGGAACACTTCTACATTGTTGGTGGGAATGTAAATTGATCAAACCACTGTGGAGAACAATATGGAGGTTCCTCAAAGACCTTCAAATAGAACTACCATATGGTCTAGCAATTCCACTTCTGGGTATCTACCTAAAGGACAGGAGACTGTTCAGTCAGAAAAGTGCTTGCCCAACTGTATTTACTGTAGCACTATTCATGATTGCTAAGACATGGAACCAAACCAAATGTCCAAAAATGGATGAATGGATTGAAAAAGTGTGGCACATATACTCCGTGGAACATTATTCAGCCATAAAAAAAAAAGGCCCTGGCATTTGGTAGAAAGTGGACAAATATGGAAGATTCATTGCTGAGTGAAGCAAGTCAGGCTATGAAAGAGAGACATTATATGTCTCTGCTTAACATATACCAACCATCCACACTCTATGATAGAGACTAAAAGACTGGGGAACATAAAAGCATTAAAAATTGTTGTGGACATTAGAGACAAACTGGAAAGAGGGAAGAGTACAGGAAAGGAAATTAGGGGGAAAATAAGGAGAGATAAGATATTTGTAAGACACAGATATGGTTTGTTAGCTGTTGATGAGGATGTGTATAGTATTCTCAACTGGACTGAGATGTGTATCATGCTGGGTAAAATCTCTTTACAATCTAAATGATGTATAGTGATTGAATGTATAAATAATAATAATAAATAAAATTTTTAAAACATGTATGTTGTTAACGATTTTTCTGTGCTGTTATTTTACCCTACAAACTTGTTTAGTTACACCCTGTCCTTGTTAATCTATGTGATAATAGTACTTTACCTGAATCTCTGCGTATTCTTTAAATATTAAATTAATTTACCCTGGGCTAGCAGGTGGCATGGTGGTTAAGGCGCAAGACACATTAAAGCATTGACTACATGGCCAATCGTGGTCCAAGTCCTGGACCTGGCAGCTTGAAACTTACACTGGGGGTATGTGCATGTGTGCCCAAAATCCCAAGAGAATGAAGGAGAAGGGATTGCAGCATGGTCATCACCCCTGGGATGGGGAGATTTCTCAGTTTTTCCCTCTCTGTCTCTCCGGTGAGCATACATACCCTTATAGCAAAAATCTCTCTCTAGGAAAAAAAAAAAAAAATTACCCTGGGGACCAGCAGGTGGCATGACAATTAAGGCACTGGATTCCCACGTGGCTGTCCATGGGTCATACTAATATATAACTGAAAACCCAAACTTAAAAACTACAGAAGTGTCAGAATGAATATTTAGTATTAAATCTATCAAAAGATATATAAGATCTATAATGCTTATAAAAATCAAGATACCAACTGACAGATAAATAACTATGCTGTAATTCAGCTAATTATGTACTAACCAAAATATAAAGGGGGCTTAATAAGAGTTCATAAAATTATAGTAATATTCAGGGTATAAGAATATTCTTCTGGGGCTGGCAAGCGACATGGTGGGTCAGGGCGCTGGACTCTCACATGGCTGACTGCAGTTCTAGTTCTGGGCCTGGCAGCTCGCTCTCTCACTTTTCCTCTCTCTCACTTTCTCACTCTGTCCCACTCTGGTCAAATTAAAATAGTAATAATAATGAATAAAGGTAAATAAAATAATTCTTTAAAAATATTGCTTTGTGTAATTGCACCAAGTTGTTTGACTATTTCCTATCAAAGCTGTTTTTTTTTGTTTTTTTTGTTTGTTTGTTTTACCGTGAATCAAATTTCCCCGAAAGGGGAATTTTATTGATTACTTTACTCCCTTACAAATAGACCAACTGTAATCAAATGAGGTGAACATTCACCTCGAGATTTTGTCATCTTCTTAGTAGAAAAGATGAGGCTTAGACCTGGATCACTTGGCCCTTTCTTTTATCTCCTCCCAGTTCAAAATGCTTACATCTCTTAATAGCCAGCATTCTCTTAGATCTGCAGTTGGGCTCAACACATTCAAGCCTCAGCACAATCTTCTTTGTAGTTTTTGCCTTTTTCCGGAAAATAGGCTTAGTCTGTCCACCATAGCCACTCTGCTTCCTGTCATAACGCCACTTTCCCTGGGCACACAGAGAATCCTTGCCCTTTTTGTACTGTGTCACTTTATGAGGTTGGTGCTTGCCACACTTCTTACAGAAGGTCTGGTGAGCTTTAGGGACGCTCACCATGCTTGTGGGCCTACTATCTGCCTCAAAGCCAATTTTGTAATGCTCATAGTTTAAATTATTTAATAATTTGACTATTTAAATTCAAAAACGGTTAAAATCCCACTAAAAAAAATTTCTATAATCACATATAAGATCAGTTAAGCATACTGTTTGTTTTGTTTTGGTATGAATCTCAAGTTGTGTATAAAAAAAGCAAATAAGAGTAAAGGAATTGCTAAATGTGATCTATCTGAAAATACAGACTCTAAATCAAATTGTTTTCAAAAAAACTTTGTGCTATGGGACCAGCAGATGGCACAATGGTTACATTGCTGGACTCCCACATAGTTGAACACAGTTCGAGTTTCAGCATGGTGGCTTGAAATTCTCACCAAGCATGTGTACATGTGTGCCCAAAATCCTGAAAGGAGGATGGAGGAGAAGGGATTGCAGCGTGGCCATCCCCTCCCCCCCCAGGATGTTTTCTCGCTTTCTGTCTCTCTGCCTCTCTGGTGAGCACATGTGCCCTATAGCAAAAATCTTTCTCTAGAAAATAAATAAGTAAAAAATATAAAACAGTTAAAATCCCACTAAAATGAATTACTATAATTATATATAAGATCAGTTAACCAAACTGTTTCCTTTTGTTTCTGTATGAATCTCAAGTTGTGTATATAAAAGGCAAATGAGAATGAAGGACTTGCTAAATGTGATCTATCTGGAAATGCAGACTCTAAATCAAATTTTTTAAAAAAAATTTTGTGCTATAGAACCAGCAGATGTAATGGTTACATTGCTGGACTCCCATGTATTTGACCATGGTTCAAGTCCTGGACCAGCAGATTAAAACATGCTGGGTGCATGGCATGCATGCCCAATATCCCAAGAGGAGAATGGAGGAGAAGGGATTGTGGCATGACCATCCCCCCTGGGGGGTGATTTCTCACTTTCTGTCTCTCTCTGTCTCTCCAGTGAGCATATACACCTTATAGCAAAAACAAAAAACAAAAACAACAAAACAAAAAACAAACTCTCAAAAAAAAATTAAAACCCTTTGTTTTAATTCAAATATTTAACTGAAAGTCTGCCATGTGCACATATCTCTTCATGGTGCACTTGTAAAGTTTTTCCTACTCCATTCACCGAAAAGTAGAAAAGCTATCTCCCCTACCATTCAAGTGCTGACCTAAAATATTAGCTGAGGTTATCTATATGGTGTTCCTGCTATCTGATTCCATATTTGTAACTTGTAGCCTTAAATTATCTTGTAGTTATTCAGAATAATTCTCTTTCACATCCTGAATTCCTCAGTCTATTACTGCTCAAGAATAATTGTTGAGTTGAAACAGTAGACAAAAAGCCATATAATCCACTGCTTATCTAAGTAAGATTATACTAATTCTGATATAAAATCAAACAGCTAAAATAATTACTAAAAGATTATATTTTAGCTTAAATAGTTGCCAACAAATACATATCTAGATCAATGAAATGTTTCTATATAGCTCTTATTAAAAACCCATTCCAGGGTCACTTACTGCTTAATGAAATTTAAGTAATTATATAATAATATATACTATCAAAGTTCCAATGTCATTTTTCCACAGAAATAGAGAAAAAAATCCAAAAACTCATAAGCAACCACAAAAGACTCTGGATAGCCAAAGCAATTTTGAACAAAAAGAACAAAGCTGGAGATATCACACTATCTAATTTCAAAATATATTTCAAAACTTGAGCAATCAGAACAGAATGGTATTGGTATAAAAAACAGACACATAGGTCAGTGGGATAGATTACAGAGGTCAGAAACTAATTCATGGATTTATAGTCAATTAGTTTTTGACAAAGGTGCCAAGGATACACTATGGAGAAAGGATAGTCTCTTCAATGAATGGTATTGGAAAAACTGGCTATCCATATGCAGGAGAATGAAATTAGACTCTTATCTCATACCATATACAAAACCAACTCAAAATGGATTGAAGAATTAAAAGTAAAACCTAAAATCATGAAACAAATGGAAAAATACAATAGGGAAAAGCTTCAAAACATTGGTCTGGGTAATGATATATATATATTTTTTTGACATGATGGCCAAACCGCAGGCAGTAAAATGCAAAATGGACAAATGAGATAACATTAAACTGAAAAGCAGGCCAGTCTGAGGCATGGGTTAAGGCAGCTAGATTCCACATGGTCAACACTGTGGTTAGAATCCCAAACCTGGTGACTTGGAATACACACTGGATGTGTGTACATGCAAACTCAAAATCCTGAGAGGAGAAATGGAAGAGAAGGTATTATGACATGATCATCCTCCATGAGGGTTGCTTTCATACTTTCTGCCCGCCCCCCCCCACACACACACAAGTGCAACACCTTCTGGCAAAATCTGAAGAAAAGAAACAAAACCAGAAAAGCTTCTGCACTGCCAAGGAAAAATCAACAGTCAACAGACAACCTATAAAATGGAAGAGAATATTTTCAAACCATATATCTGAAAAGGGGTTAAAATCCAAAACATGTTAAGAACTCAAGCAGCTCAATAGTAAAATGACCTTATTAGACAACATTCTCTGAAAAGATCTGAAATATTTACCAAAAGATAATAATAAACTTGATGCCAGTCTTCAGTTAAAAACAAAGATTTCCAGTGAAAAACAAAGCAAAACAAAATAAAAACCTTATTAAAAATAGACTAAGGATCTGAGTAGATATTTCTCTAAAGAAGACAAAAAAATAGTTAACAGGTATATGAAAAAACGTTAACATCATTAATCATCAAGGAAATGCAAATCAAAACGACAATGACATCATCTCACACTTATTAGATTGGCTATTATCAAATAAATGAAAGCTAAGGGTTGATGAGGATGTGGACAAAAGGGAACCCTTGTACACTGTTAATGGGAATATAAATTTGTAGTGTCAGTGGGTGTTGTGGTGGTTAAGGTGCTGCGTTCCCACATGGTCAACCTTGGTTCAGGTCTCAGACTTGGCAGCTTGCTTTCTCACTCTCTCTTTCTCTGGTGAGTGCCTGTATCAAACTGAAATATAATAATAATAATAAACAAAATTAAATAAAATTTTAACTCTGTTTTTTAATTTTAATTTGACCAGAGAGGGACAGAGCGAGAGAGAGAGAGAGAGAGGGAAAGTGAGAAAGCAAACTGTCAGGGCAGGGACTCAAACCATGGTCAGCCATGTGGGAGTCCAGCACCCTTAACCACCATGCCACCTGTCAGCCCCAATAAATAATTTTTAAAATAAAAGTTGTAAGTTCCTCAAAAAATTGAAAGTAGAACTATCGTATGATCCGGCAATTTCACTAGTGGATAAAAGTGAGGACTTCAAAACTTCATGAAAAACTGGAATTAAAGAATGAATTTACCTTGGTACTCACTGAATTTTTGAATTCCAAGCATAGTTTTTCATAATATGCATTTTCTGTGAATATTTGAACACCCCTAATATACAATACCTAAAGGAAAGTAAGTCAGTATGTTGAAAGCATTTGTGATAACATGGATGAATCCAGAGGACATTAAGTGAAATAAGCCATGCATAAAAAGACATAAAGTGCCATGATCTCACTTATAGATGGTATCTAAAAAAGGTACTCAAAGAAGAAATGAGTACCAGGGTTGTTACCAGGGCTGAGATTAGGGTTGGGGGGTACATGGGGTACTTGATGGTCAAAGGATGAAAAATTTCTGTTAGATGGAATATTAAGTGCAAAGACCTATTGTACAATATGGTGACTATAATTATTATGATATATTGTATTCTTGAAAATTGATAAGAGTAGATTTTAAGTGCTCACACCAAAAAAAAAATGTCCGTAGGTAATGCATATGGTAATTAGCTTGATTTAGTCACTCCACAATGTACACATATTTCAAAACAACATATACATCATACATATACACAATTTTTATCAATTAAAAATAAATATAAATTTGGGGACCAGCAGGTGGCATTGTGGTTAAGGCTCTGGACACTCCCACATGGCCAGCCATGGTTCGAGTCCTGGACTTAGTGGCTTACTTTCTTGTTTTCCCTCTCTTTTTCTGTCTTCTTTCTGGTCAAATTAAAATAAACGAATGAATAAATAAAAATAAATAATTAACTCTTAAAAAATAAATATAATAATAAAATGCCAATCCAATGCGAAAAAATAAAGTAGATGAGAAAAATATGTACTTATCATTTTCTAAAAGATTATTTTAAAACAAAACCAAAGCTTACCAAAATTTTAACCGGCTTCATCACTTTTCTAGCAAGGATACCAGGGCCACTTAAACGAATACTTTCCAAAACACACCATTTAATTAAAGGGAGTTTCTTCAATTCATCCTCAGATACTTTAATCTTATCTTTACCTGTTTAAAAAAGAAAGAAAAAAAAAAAACCTTTTCTAAATGAGAAAGAAAAAAAAAAAAGATGGACTAAAGAGATCAGAAAGTGATTTCATATAAGTTCATAAACACAGGTAAAATACTGCATTTGACAGCATAGAAAAAATGTGTTCTCTTTTCCCTCATCTCATTCTTTCCCGTCTAAATTCTAATCCTACTCAAGGAAAAAACATGAAATTTTTCTTTTTCCATGATCTATTTCTTATCTATAATAGCAAATAATTAGCAAAAAAAAATAAAAAGTCATGGTTAGAATTATGAATTCTTTACTGAAAAGTGAAATTTATGCATATGCCACAGATTATCATTAACTAAATCTAATGAACAATTTTTTTTGGGGGGGGTGGCATTTTGAAGGGAGCAAAGCTTTAAGCATAGTAGGAAATACAAGAAATTTAAGTTTTGGAGGTCTTACTCCTTAAAATGACTTTACATTCTAAAATGGAAGAAAGGATAAGTGCTTTGTCCAGACAATGATAAAATAAGAAATTCCGAGGTTTTATTTGTGGATTAGTTTATGAATGACACATACATTTAGAGCAGTGCCTAGTTTGGGATAAGTGTTCAGTACAAGGTGGTGTCTATTTATTATTCTTAGTTCTAATATTATCAGGGGGATTTAAGAATGATTCCAGATAACACATCTTTCTAACCTGCTTTTGTTCCATAGCTAATAAAGTTATTCTTTTCTGGAAAACTTTATTGGGAGAAAAATCTACAGATTAGGGAGAAAGATTTAACACTAACTTGATACTGGGTCTGAGGAACTCTTTCACTCACTCATTCAATAGGTATTCATTGAGAATCTCTGTGCAGTTTACCAATGCCAACTATAAAAATGGATGGTATGGCCCTGGTTCTTGAGAGTCTGATAAGGACAAAGAACTAAAAGTAGTTAACATGATCAGTGACCATCACATTAAAACGTGCAGCATTCTGTAGGGACACAGTGGTGACAGTGACCAGAACGGCGAAAGGAGGTGTCGAAGAGGTTTTCTGAAGAAGTAAAATCTGAGCAAAAGAAGAGATGGAAGAAAATAAATAGCATGTTCAGATAAAAGGAATTCAGTGTGGCTAGAGCAGACTTGGTGAGTTGGTATTGGGTCCAGCCTCTCCCAAAGTCTCAGTATGTCCTTCTCAGGTGAATGCAGAGATTATGACAGGAGGCTCCTTTTCCTTTTTCCAACCACTGACTATGCCCCAAGAGAACCAGGTTTCAGTTCTGGGCCCTCCTCTTAGCTCTACCTACATTCTCTGATTAGGGCATTCAAACAAACTCTTTTCTATTGATACATAGAACCATCAATAAACTGGTGACAGCCAGAATTATATTCTGTTTTGATCACTTTTCTGAACTTCAGATTACTTTTATTTACTTGAATTGATGGTTCTGCTTACATGTCTTAAAGGCATCTCCAGAGTACACTGACCAACAAAGAATTCTTCATTTTCCTCAATGAAATGAAGACTTTCTTACCTGGTTTTGCCATCACACACAATGGTAACAACATTTGTCCAGTTGCTTTAGTCCAAAACCTAGGAGTCATCTGTGATGTCTTTGTTTGATATTATAATAAGAAATATTTATTTGTTTTTAAGTTTCTGGGACAGAGCTCTTAAAACCTTTGCAATTTCCTAAGTGATAAAAGAAAGAGGAACTTCTTTTGCTATTCATAATAAACCCTTTTTTAAGTTTTTAAATGCTTATTAAGAACTTTTGCTAGAGAGTACATATGCTCATCAGAGAGAGATAGGGAGAGAGGAAAAGAGAGAAAGCAACCCCCATGGGGAAGGAGCATGCCACAATCTTGTCTCTTCCATTCCTATATCCTGTCAAGATTTGGGGCATGCATGCATGTGTCTGACTTGTTTCTCAATCTGCTGGGTCTAGGACTCGAACCCTAGGGTTGGTCATGTGAGATCTGACTGCCTTAACCACATGAAACCTGAACAGATAATAAGTCTATGTGGAGGATGGTTAATAGTTAGTTGTCAGGGAACCAGCAGTTAGCGTAATGGCTATGTCACTGGATTCCCACGTAGTCGACCGCGGTTCGCATCCCAGACCTGGTGGCTTAGAACTCACGCCGGGCGCGTGTGCGTGAGTGCCCAAGATCCCAAGAGGAGAATAGAGGAGAAGGGATTGTGGCGTGACCATCCCTCCTGGGGGGGGATTTCTTGCTTTCTGTCTCTCTGTCTCTCTGTCTCTCTGGAGAGCGCACGCGCCCTATAGCGAAAACCTCTCAAAAAAAAAAATAGTTGTCAGAGGAGCCAACTGTCTGATTAGAGGGTTGGACCTTACAACTCTGCCTCTCCAACATCTCTGAAGAGGAGAAAGGCTGGGGATTAAGCTAATCACTATTGGCTAATGATATAATCAATAATGCCTATGTAATGGAACTTCCATAAAAGTCCTAAAAAAAAAAAAAAAAGAGTTCAGCAAACTTCTGGGTTAGTGACTACATTCATGGGCTTGGAGCACAGAGCACCATACTTGGGATCCTTCCAGACCTCATCCTACATTCATCTTTATCTGGCTGTATATGTATATCACTTAATAATAAACCTGAAGTAGTAACTAAAGTATTTCTCTAATTTCTATGAACTGTTACAGCAAATTATCAAACCAGAGGAGAGGGCTGTGGAAAACCCCCAGTTAACAGCCAAGTAAACAGAACTTTGGGTAACCTGGAGATCTCCTACTTGCATGTAGCATCTGACACGGGGGGCAATATTGTGGGGCTAAGCCCTTAACTGGTGGAGTCTGAACTAACTCCAGGAGCTTAGGATACCAGTTGGTGCCTGAAGAGAACTGGAGAATAACTTGGTATGGAAAAATCATACATTTGGTGTCAGTGTCAGAAGCGTGAGTAGAAAATCAATTTTTGTTTGCCTCTATTTCCCTTTTAATGTCTTAATCTATCACCAAAACTTGTTCTTATCCACAAAACAGATCCTACTTCTAATATCACTCTATCTCTACAAAGCTACAACTCTTGTCCAAGCCACCATCCCTTCTCACCTGGCCCACAGTAATAGCCTTCACTGTGCCTCCTGCTCCCACCTGACTCCTCAACAATCCCCATGTAAATCAGACAATGTCAGAACCCTTGAATGGCTTCATGGCATTCAGAATTAAATCCAACATCTCACTGTGGCAAATTAAATCCTGTCTATCCCTCTAAACTCATTTTTACTGAATTCTGGGGGCTATTGATACCCATAAATTACTCAACTCCTCTGTGCTCAGTTTGCTAGCCTATACAATGGGATTATTGGGGGTCATCAGATGGCGTACTGGTTATGTTGCTGGGGTCCCACATAGTCGACCACAGTTCGAGTCCTGGACCTGACAGCATAAAGCTTACACCAGACACATGTGCATATGTGCCCAAATCCAGAGAGAATGGAGGAGAAGGGATTGCGGCATAGCCATCAGTCCCTTGGGGTTGGTTTCTAGCTTTCTGTATTTATTTGTCTCTCCAGCGAGCACAAGCACCCTATAGCAAAAATATCCATTAATAAAATAAAATACAATATAAAATGGGAATATTGAAAGTATCTGCCCTATAGGTTGTCGTCAGGATTGAAATAGTTGATACAAGAAAAGCTTTCACAACTATGACGACCAAATAGCAAAGACTTGGTATCCATTATAATTATTTCCTCTCCCCCACCCCAATTGTTTGAAGGCCGGCTTCCTCTTACCCTTCAGACCTCAACTAAAACATCTCTCTCTCTATCTCAGGCAATCCTCTTCTAACCACTTCAACTAATGCCTTCCTAATCACTATCATGACACTTTATTGCCTTTACAGTGCCTATTAATATCTGAAATAAAATAATTTGGTGTACTATTTGTTGTTGGGCTTACCGCAACAGAATGTGATTTCTTGTGTTTCAGAATCTGTTCCTTCTGCCCTTTGATGTACACAGTATCTAACTCAGTGTCTAGTTCATGGAAGGCACACCAACATTTTAACTAAATTAATAAATGGATAAATAAGCAAATAAATAAATGTCTAAAAATGGCAGAAAGGGAGATTAATGAAGAAGTTTTTAGTCTGTGTAAGAGCAGTGGGAGGGATGCAGAGAAGTCAAATAAAAAAAAACATTTCTGAGAAATAATGAGAAAGTCTTATTTATTTATTTATTTATTTTTGGAGAGGTTTTTGCTATAGGGCATGTGTGCTCGCCAGAAGAGAGAGAGAAAGAGACATACAGACAGAAAGCGAGAAATCACTCCCCAGAGGGCATGGCCATGCTGCAATCCCTTCTCCTCCATTCTCCTCTCGGGATCTTGGGCATGCATGCACACGCGCCCGGCATGAGTTTAAGCCACCAGGTCCGGGACACTAACTGCTGGTCCCTAAGATGAAAGCCTTTAAATGAAGAATTTGGAAAAATTTGGGATATAGTATATAAACATTACTTATGCATCAGTATCATCAGGAACATTAGTTAAAACACAGACTGTTCCAAAATATGAAGTTTTTCATTAAGTAGGTCTGAGGTAGGGCCCAAGAATATGCATTTCTAGAACATTCCCAGGTGATATTGATGCTGCTGGTCCAGGGACCACACTTTAAGAACTATAGTGCTAGATTAAAAGAAGCAAAAGATATTCTTGGATTTTATTTATTAAATATTCTGAGAGTAAAGGATTTCTTATCACAAATTTTTAAATGATCTCTTCTTTGAAAAATGTACTTAGTAGGTTAAAACTATGATTTAAAACAGAAATCCAGAGTGGATGTAGTGACATTAAGAGACACTAGGTTTTATCAGCATGAACAGAGTTTTGTTTCTTATTACGAATCATTAAACCAGAAAATGTGATGATTAGCTGATCGAACTTCTAATTGGACAGATTTCAGAAGTGTTCTAAAATTATATCATTTTTTCAGCTGCAAAGGTATAGCTTTCATCTGAGCAGGAATACGAATATGGGCCTCTTGAAAGTCACTGAATGAGCATCCACGTGGCTGCATGCACTGGGCCCTCTTCTCCTCCTTCCTTATGTGAGGCCACAGCTAAGAGACAGAGTCGGCACATTGCGGCCAGCTTGCCAAATGCAGCACATCACCTGATTTTGCAAATAAACGTTTTATTAGAAAACAGCAACACCTATCTGTTGACATGTTGTTTGCGGTTATTTTTACACTACAATGACAAACTTAAATGGTGGCAACAATGAAGGTAGGTTCCATGAATCTTGAAATACTATCAGGCCTTATACTGAAAACGTTTGCCTCTGCATCGAGGGGACAAACTGCTAGTTTGCCCTTCATTGTCGGTTCCTCCTATTACTCCGCAGGCCAAGTTTTATTCTAACATTTTAATTTTACAAGTACTCTACGTTCTGCATGGTCTTCACTACACAATTTATACAATCAAGTCAAGTATACAATACCTAGCATAGTATCTGAACAACTTTGTAACATATGATTATTTTACAAGGAAAATGTAGACTACCTCTCAGGGAGAAAAACCTCTCTTTGTTTAGAATATATTCTACTATATTGGTCTTCAAATTACTTCTTATACCTATTGGTGCAGATAATACTAAGGAAATTTTTGCCCTGATGCTCAACTTTCATATTTATCCTTGTGTAAAAACTGATCTCTCTAAGAAAACACTGCAGTCCAGTTCCCTTCCCCTCCTCCCTAACATCACCTTTTCTTCACTTTACAGTACAATGTCTTACCTCTCAACAATCCTGACTTTCACTCTGGTGCATTTCCCCTTAGGTTACAAATATCTCTTGGGAGCCAAACAAAAGGGCAATTAGACAGGGCACAGTGCAGTTCCAAGAGAAAAGCCCTTGAAAGTAAAGTAAAACAGGCACAGAAAAGAAAACAGACAGGCAGGTTTTATTTCATCTCCTTGTCTGCTAACCCTTGCTCACAAAACCGTTCAATCGGTTTCCGTGTTTGTCCACCTAAGAATCAGAACTTAAAACTGAGATGAGTATCACGACACATATTGACACATTTATCTGAACCAAAAAATTAAGATAGATCTTTTCTGTCAGAAAATAAGTTTGGGGCCAGCAGATGATGCAACAGTTAAGTTGCTGGATGCCCACATGGCTGACCATTCAAGTCCAAGTCCTTTCAGTTCAAGTCCTGGATTGGTGGCTTGAAAATCATGCTGAGTGTATGTGCGTACATGCCCAAGATCCTGGGAAGTGAACGAAGCAGAAGGGATTGTTATGTGGCCATCCACTGCAGGTGACTTCTCACTTTCACTCTCACTGTCTCTGTCTCTCTCACTCTCTCCACTGAGCACACATGCCCTAAGGCATAAAAACTTTTTAAAAAAAAAAAAAAAGAAAAGAAGCTTGATTTCTCACTACAGCCAAAGGAAAGTATACTGAAATATTTGTACTCTAATATTTATTGCAGCACTATTGTAATAGGCAAAATATAGAATCAATCTAAGTATCCATAACAAATGAATAAAGAAAATAAAATTCTGTCATGTGAGGTAACAGGAATGAGGCAAGAGTATATCACGTGAAGTAAAATACGCCAGGCAAAGAAAAATAAATACCACATGTTCTCACTCATATTTAGAAATTAAAGATCTCCTGGAAAAAGAGTTGAACAACGACTACTATAGGCTGGAAAGAAGGGGGAAAGGGCAATAGAAAGATGCTGATTAATGGAAACAAAATTATAGATGTGCTAAAGGAATAATTTCTATTGTTATAAAAATATAATAGGGCAGGGGGCCAGCAGGTGGCATGGTGGTTAAGACGCTGGACTCCCATAAGGCCAACCATGGTTCTAGTCTCATACCTGGCAGTTGCTTTCTTACTTTCTCTCTCTCCCTGGTGAGCACGCATGCCCTATAGCAAATTAATAATTTATAAAATTAAATAAGTAATTCTTATAAAAAATTTTAAAAATAATATAAAATATTTTAAAAAATAGAAACAATTTATTGTGTACCTCAAAGTAACCAAAAAGAAGGACTTCAAACATTCCCAATTATCTAACAATTATTATTATTATTATTATTTTTGGAGAGGTTTTTGCTATAGTGCACATGTGCTTGCCAGAAAGACAGAGAGAGTAAGAGAGACAGAAAGCAAGAAATCACCCCCCAGGGGGGAAAACCACACCACAATCCCTTCTCCTCCATTCTCCTCTCGATATCTTGGGCACGCACTCACACACTAGCCCGGCGTGAGTTTAAGCCACCAGGTCCAGGACTCGAACCGCAGTCGACTACATGGGAGTTCTGTGACATAGCCATTATGCTAACTGCTGGTCCCCCCAACATAAAGTATTGACAGATGGTTGGGATGTTGGGTATGCTAACTGACCAGATTTGATCAATACATGTTGTATTCTTGCACTAAAGATTGCATTGTACCCCACAGATATATATAATTATTATATATCAATTTAAAGTGTTTTTAAGAAAGTAAACTAATAGTGAACACACATCATGATGCCAAAATAATAATAAGTTGGATTGGGTTGATTAGTTTGATAGTAAGGACTAGTTTTGGAAATTAGGTTATATGACAGCTATTTTTCATGACTGAATAAAGTAAATCTGTAAATTTTTCATTTTGTTGAAATTAAATATTTTATTAAATGCATAAAATAGAGGATGTGGATGATATACCAGAATGACATCCTTTGCAATTATTTAAATGTAACAAATATCATGTTTAAATAGTAGATAACAAATATTAGACATTGACTTAGAATGAATGAGGGAATTCAAAATTCTCCTAGAATATACTTGAGAGAAATGAGAGAAGGAAGGAAGGAAGGAGAAAATTACTGCCTACAGGCACATACCAGAACACCAAGCCCTGGGTAGAAACCCTGAATGTCCGTAGTGAGCCACAAGGAGAGTCAAGGGCTCTGCACAGGAAGCGGACAGGAACCGGGGCTACTGGAGTTCACAGGTAAGGAAGAGAAGGCTGGAGGAAAGAGAAGGTTCAGCTCCACGGCAGGTGGCAGATCACCTAGTAGAAGATCAAGGGAAGTTCTCTGGGGGCTGAATGGCAGATAGGACTTTTCATCTTAAGTAGTTTCTGGATGCTACGGATTTCTATATCCTGTATTTTAAATATTTTAACAATGTCAACCTACACCTAACTTTAATAATAAAGTTCTGGATGCAAAACAGAGGCAGAATATGCAGAAGGGAAAATAGAATGGAAATGAGAATAAATGCAGAAATCAGGAGTCAGGAAAAGGCCAGAAGACATACATACAAGTTTCTACCTCTTGCTGCCTCTCTCATTTCTTTCTCCAAACATTTCTAGAAATCTGAGATGGGGTTTAGATCACTTTTTTTTTAAATCTTAAAATCCAAAGTGACTCCAGCAAGGTAGGGCCCTTAACAGACAGACATTGCAAATAAGTCAGCAGTAACTCATATTTCATTCTAAATCTTTTCAAAAAATTTTGTTTCCTCTAAAAATTTCTTTAGAGACATTGGATGAATTCAAAAAACACTGGAGAAATATATTAATGAATTCACCAAGCAATCCTTTTTTTTTTTTTTTTTGCACTCCTAGACTTTACTGCAGTTATAGGATACAGAAAAAAAAATTTTCTTTGTACTTCACAAAACTTCAGGGTTTCTGTTTCAAATTAGATCTGAGAGACTCCCAAGTGACCACTCTCTTATAAGACAGGCTTAATTCTGATCCTAAAAAAGTTTGCACTCTAGTAAATGTAAAGTTTCCGATCTCCTTCAGGGGGAAGGGGTGTTTGTATTAAGGTTTTTGATTTTTTTACTTATTTATTTTTTTAAGTTTTTTTGCCATAAGGTGTGTGCCCTTGCCAGAAAGAAAAGAGACAGAAAGAAAGAAATGTGAAATCACACCCAGAGGGGATGGCCACGTCATAATCCCTTCTCCTCCTGGGATTTTGGGCACTCGTGCGCATGTGCCCAGCGTTACTTGCAAGCCCCTGGGTTGAGGAATCGAACCGTGATCAGGCATGTGTGAGTCCAGTACCTTAACCACCATTCCACTTGATGCTTCCTAACTATTCTTACTAGATTAATTGAATTATAGTATGAGAGAGGTAGACTATACTTAGAAACTAGATATTTTGATAAAATATTTTTAGTTTCTCAAATCCCAATGTGATCTGGGGAAAATAAAGTAGTATTCTTGGACCAAAGAAAAAGAAAAGGAAATATACTAAGTCTTCAAACAGCATCTTAGAAATGGCTCTGTACCCAGACGGCGCATATTTCAATGCACATCTGTGGTTTGTTCTTCCAGCATTATGACTCTAAAATTAGAAGGCTCCACTTGGAAGAAGGCCAAGGTAATCATCAAAAGGGCTGGAGCCTAACAGGGACCAAGACCCGTACAGAAGACAGGCCAGGAAAGAAACTATGGGTAATTTGGGGTAAAATTAAGAAACCATCTGTTTAACTCTTGGCACAAAAGCAATAAAATTCAACCTTGGGATTTTTCTTTTTTTTTTTTTAAGACATATTTTTGTTATAGGGGATGTGTGCTTGCCAAAGAGACAGAGAAAGAGAGACAGAAAATGAGAAATCACTCCCCACCGGGGATAGCCATGCGGCAATCCTTTCTCCTCCATTCTCTCGGGATTTTGAGCATGCACACACATGTGCCTGGTGTGAGTTTTAAGTAGCTGGGTCCAGGACTCAAACTGTGGTTGATTACGTGGGAGTCCAGAGACATAACCATTACGCCATCTGCTGGTCCCAACCTTGGGATAGTTGAAACCAAATAAAACAAAAGATGACTTTTGCATTCAGCAATAGTAATAAATAAATAAATAAATAAAATGTTTCTAAAGTAATGTATGTATAGTTCTGGGATTACATTCATGATAAGCACATTATACCATAGTACATATAAATTATACTTGTGAAGGACATATAATAGACTGAAATTCTATTTAGTCATTGATTCATTCAATATAAATGTTTTATATATTTTATATATATATATTTTTTTTTCTAGCTATGTGTTAGTCCTAGCATAGGTGATATAGGAAGAGCATAACACTGATCAATCACCTAAAGGCATAAATATTTTGAATCACTTTATTCATTCCTAGCTTTCGACCAGCTAAACAAGCTTCACAGGGGTTTCCGTGTCTGAAGAGACCAGATTTAAAGCCTGTTGGTCTACAGTGAAAGCCCTCACCCTTGCTACTCTGTCACACTGCTTCCCCAGAGAGGAGAAAATAGTAAGACTCAGTCCCTGTCTTAGAAGATTTTGGACACAAAAACACAAAACAATACTGGGATATAAATAACTATACAATTTTATGGGAGAGGATTCAAATTTCAGTGGAGTTCATCCCTTCTTGCCTAGGGCTAGAATCTCAAGTAAGCCTGGAAGGATGGGTAGAAGCCACCCAGGCAGAAAGAAAACTAACTTAAATTCCCAAATTAATCATAAAAATATGATTTCTTATTGTTTTTAAAGGAACATAGGCCAGATAGAATTACTAAAGGATGTTCTTCTTTGACAGCTCTTCTGCTTCCTTGATATTTCTCCTTACACACACATGTGTACACATACATGTATGCAGACACATACACATATATACATCCATAGATGTAAGTAAATACACATAAAATTGTTTCTATAGCCCTTGAGTAACATTACATGAAAGTTTAACTAATAACTTTGGGAGAAATAATTCATGTTTTGACAGAAAAGGAGGAGGCTGGCAGGCATTTATAGAATCATTCAGACCTCTTGAGATATAATTCTGAGGAGACTAAATCAGAAACGGGGGTTGCAACGTGGGGTCGAATACTGAGGAAAGCCCTGTGTTTCTCCATAAAGAAAAGACAGATGTATGGATTACCAAGAGAAATGTGGAAAAAAGAATGAGAGCAAGTAATCAATTCTTTCTAAAATTCAAGGAGCACATCCCTGAAGTCTACCACCTCTGTCTTTACTTTTCGAAAGCCTGGATTCTCAGCTCTATTTGCTTTTCCCTGTCTTGAAGTAAACACATTCCTTCACAGAGGTAGTCTTTTCATATTCATAGACTAGCTTGTTCCAATACTGAGAGTGCAAAAAAGGTCACGGTTCACATGAGGAGGAATAAACCTGGGAGAAAATACATGAAAAACAAACTTAATGGGCTAACTTTCAGCAGTGATTCATAACAAAATTTAGCCCAAAAAATTCTGCTTCCAATTTTAAATCATTTCTTTGAAAAAAAAAAAATCAAATAATAAAAAGTTAGTGTTTACTCTAGACGACATAATAGCTTGGAAAATACAACATTTTTGTAACTTTTACACAAAAATAATGAAATAATACTAGGGCATGAAACTATTTAGATCCCTAGTACCTACCTCTTCCCCAACCCTCTCTAGAGTATCATACATCCTTCCTTTCAAGGATTTTTTTTTTTTTGAGAGGTTTTTACTATAGGGTGCATATGCTTACCAGAAAAGCAGAGGGAGACAGAGAGACAGAAGTAGAGAAATCACCCCCCAGGGCAGGGGGTGGCCATGCTGCAATCCCTTCTCCTCCATTCTCTTCTTAGGATCTTGAACAAGTATGCACACACGCCTGGCGTGAGTT
This sequence comes from Tupaia belangeri chinensis, assembly GCF_000334495.1. NCBI lineage: Eukaryota > Metazoa > Chordata > Mammalia > Scandentia > Tupaiidae > Tupaia > Tupaia belangeri. The sequence goes on from NW_006159732.1 coordinate 2,895,657, forward strand.
TAAGCCACTGGGTCCAGGACTTGAACCATAGTCGACTACATGGGAGTCCAGCAGCATAGCCATTATGCCAACTGCTGGTCCCCCTTTCGAAGATTTTAAAAACTTAAATATAAATAATGTTCTAGGATTCTATTTTTTAAATTTATATGTCTAACTTTATTTCAAAAATATTTTGGGGCCAGTAGGTGGCATGGCGGTTAATATGCTAGATCTCTCATGGCTGGCTGTGTGGCTGGAGTCCCAGAACCAGTGGCTTGAAAAACACACCAGGCATGTGTGCATCCATGTTCAAAATCCTGAGAGGAGAGTGGAAAAGGGGTTGTGGAGTGCCCACCCACCCTAGGGAGTGATTTCTCACTTCCCCTCTCTGTGTTTCTCTCTCTTATATTTACAAAATGGCTGTTTTCAAAAGAAATCTATGTCCATTGGAAAAGGTTAGCACATCCCATTTAGAGAAAATAACAGTGAATAAAATGTTCAGTGGTAGATAATACTGCTTACAATAGGTTTTGTGTGTCAAATGATTCTGCAACAGCAACTTAAGTGATTTATAGATAGGATGGGCTGGTTCCACATTTGTGGAGATTTTTGGTGAGATGAATATTTGTTTGTTGAGTTGTCTCCCAAATGGAGAAAGCAATCATTTCCGTTTTACAATTATTCTTTTAATTTTGAAAAGAAATGCTGTGAAGCTGACCTTTACGAATAATAGAAAGGAAAATTCATTTTTGGCATTGAATAAAGACCTTGATGACTCGTTTCTTCTCAAAACACATATTTATCTGTATTCCTCAGGACCAAGAGAATAGTGAGATAAATATCCAGTACAGGGTTATACCGGAAGTGAAAAATAGATGGTAGCAGAGATAGGAAGAGAAGCAATGTTAAAATGATTAGTGAGTAATTGAGGCCATAGAATAAACTTGGCTAAGCACTGGGCACTTTATGAGCAAGGTAAGTATTCAGCACAAAAGACACGGCTTTCTTGAATGTGGTTGATGCTTTGGGCTGGACCCGCCCCAGGTGGTATGAGCTATATCACCACATTCGAGTAATATCAGTGGGACATGGTGCACACCACAACCAAATGTCTTTAGGAAAAAAACAGGAAAAATTCGTCAAAAGGCAAAACATATGTGCTATTGAGGATGTGAAGAAAAGAGAATGTTTTTGTTTCTTTCTTTCTCGAGTGACGGATAGAGATTAGAGAGAAGCCCCAACAGGGTCTGGACGCTGTGATACACCTTAGTCTTTCAGCAAGCTCTGATCATGGGCAAGTGTGTTACTGTTGCATTCTGGGAGGTCTCAAGGCTTGAACAGGGAACCTTCAGTACAGGACTTCCTGGTACTGACACGTTTACTGCTGTGCCACCATCAGGCCCTGAAAGGGGAACACTTAAACACTGTCGGGAGAATGTAAATTAGTGGGTCTTCGGAACAGAGGGATGTGGACTAATACAAAACTACAGTTAGATAACAGGAATAAGCTCCAATATTCTATAGTGCGGTTAGGCTGACTACAGTTAACAGAAATTTATTGTATAATTCAAAATAGGAGAGGAGTTTGAATGTTTCCAATGGAAAGTAATGATACTTTTTAAAGATGATGGATATGCTAATTACCCTGATTTGATTATTACACATTATATTTATGTACTAGAAAATTTCACTGTATCCCATAAACAAGTATAATTATTTGTTAATTATAAATAAAAACTTTTAAATTTCATAAAAAAGAGAAGGGAAGATTATTTGAATAAAGTGAATTTACGGTTCCATCCTCAGAAGACTGGGAAGACCTTTCAAAAACGTGATTTAAAATCAATATTTTATGTTACTTCCTGAAAATTTCTTTCATTTAAGGACTTATTTTCTTTACTAGAGACTGTGTGCATGTGAGAGTGGGCGACAGACAGAAACAGAGAGAGGGGCACCTTCCGCAGGGTCTAGTCAAGCGCAATCCCCTTCTTCCCGTCCTCTGCCTATAAGCTCTTGGGCACTTGCCAGCTGCCCATTGTATTTCAGAATGGTTGGGCAGCAGATCTGAACCACGGTCACCATGTGAAATCTGACTTTTCTTGAGCAATGTACTACCTCTGGGCCACATAGCCAGCCCCCTGAATATCTATTTAACAGAGGAGAAAAAAAGACTTGTGGGTTTTTTTTCCTCCTTACATAACACAAACCTCTTATGTTATTGTACAAGTGTATTATGTTCTGTGAGACAAAATATCTGTGAGAAAGATATTAAGTCAAATTTACAGAAGTTCAAGCGAGAGAGGATAAGAGTAGATAAAAGACTATACAGTACATGGCAGCTGTGAAGCTGAATGCCTTCTAGTTCACTGCTATTCCCTATAAATTCTTTATAGGTGGATTTTCTCCCCTTACTGTAGCTTTCTAGAATAAGAATACATTGCAAATGTAAACAGTTTGACTTTGCCTCAGTATGAAACAAAATAGAAAAATAAATTCTTCCTTTTTTTTTTAGTTTTCAAAGAAAAGATTATGTATTTTTGTTGGCAAAAGGTGGAAAATTGGAACCAGCAGGTGGCAAGATAGTTAAAGTGCTGATCTCCCACATGGCCAACCATGGTTTGAATCCCAGACTATCACACCAGGAGTTATGTGTGTGCATGTGCCCAAAATTCCAGGAAGAGAATATAGGAGAAGGGATTGTGGCATGACCATTCCCCCTAGGGGATGATTCCTCACTTTCTCTTGCTATCTCTCTCTCTGTTTCTCTCTGACAAGCACATAAGCCCTATGGTAAGCCTTAAAAAAAAAAAAAAAAAGAACAAATAAGTGGGTTGGCTGTTTTTGTTGTGCCAGTTGTGTACTATTTTGTTATAGCAAACTTCACTATCTTTTTAAAAAAGAATTATTTTATTTAACTTTATTTATTTGTTTATTTATTTATTTATTTATTTCACCAGAGAGGGACAGAGTGAGAGAGTGAGAAAGCAAGCCTCCAGGTCCAGGACTTGAACTACAGTCAACCATGTGGGAGTCCAGCACTCTTAAACACCACTCCACCTGCTGGCTCCTCAACCTTTATTATCTTAATAAAACCTTGCCTTACTAATAACTAGTCTGGCCTTACTAATTTATATATCAAATGTTTTATATTTATCAGCACAGTTATTTTCTTAATAAAAGTATAAGACATTTAAGTAAATTCTAAATAAACAAACTCCATTGGAATTCTCATTATAATCAACTAAATGTACAGTGATTTGAAAGGACTTAGCATTTTTCATGATATTAAATCTTCCCATACAGGAACATGTATGCCTCTTTCTTTATCTTTCTTAAATATTTCTAAAAATACTATAGTTTCTTCCATATAGGCTCTATTTAATCTGATTTCTTTATGCAAGACAAATACCGGTTAAATGAATAGGAATTGAAGATGTAAATGGGCAGGGAGGCTTAAAAAGAAGCTTCAGGCTTTGAGGGTGAATACAGACAGAAGGAAAGAAAGGATGAGCTAAGAGATTGTCTATGGACATGAGAATAGGGGCCCTGGGGGTTTAGGGATCCTCTGGGGAGCCTGACAATCCATGTCTCCTGCAGCACTTCCTTTCAGCACCAGCTTCTTCCAAGCACCAGGGCCAATCCTGAGCTTCCAGCTCTAGTTTCGTTTTAGAGGTGGATATGGCTTTTTGACATCTGAAGGGTTTTAGATAAAATTTTATCACCAAAGATATTCCTATTGAAGAATTAAGAGCAATAACTGGAAGTAGACTCTGCTTAGCTGCTTCATTTTGACCTCTGTAACAACAAACTGAGCATGAAAGAGGCGAAGATAACAAGGGACGGAGAAAGACACCAAAGACTACAACATTGCTTAGAACAGGTTATTACAACCAGTGGGAGATAAGGAGAAGGGACAGACTCCATCCATAAATGCACATATAAAGTATCCCATCCTATCACTTCAAAAGAAGTTCAGAGACCAGCAGTTAGCATAATGGCTATGTCGCTGGACTCCCATGTAGTCGACCGCAGTTCGCGACCCGGACCCGGTGGCTTAAACTCACGCCAGGTTTGCGTGCGTGTGTGCCCAAGATCCCGAGAGGAGAATGGAGGACAAGGTATTGCGGTGTGGCCATCCCCCCTGGGGGGTGATTTCTCGCTTTCTGTCTCTCTGTCTCTCTCTATCTGGCGAGCACACACGCCCTATAGCAAAAACGTCTCAAAAAAAAAAAAAGTTCGGTGCCCTATACCAAGTCAACCACATAAGGTTGTCTCCTGAAAAAAAAAAATTATTTTCAGAAGTATTTCCCTTATATATTAAAAAAAGAGGCTATCAGTTTCTCTATTTAATAGAAGATAAAATGGAGCCTGCTTCATAAGTATGAGAGTTTTTTCAAGGACTAAAAGACACAGCCAAATTTATAATAAATGAAAAGGAGGGAATATTCACTAAGTAAGACCAGAGTAAGTAGATTTTAAAGTGTCCAAACATTTTTCTTCTAGAAAGATCCCTTATGTGTAAAGTTAATGTACTGATTCTGAACTTTCTGACTTGGCTTCTATGGAGAGAGGTTGATTGACTTCAAGATTTCTTTACGTCAGGGTTGGTCCCATAGCCTAGTGGTTAGAGAAGTGAATTTCACATGGCGGACTGCAGTCTGAATCCTGGCCCCTGTGGTTTGAGAAAAATGTCAAGCGCTTGTGCATGAGTGCTTCACATCTACCCAAATGGGAATGGATAGAGGTATGAGCATGTCCCAATGGAGAGGGTTTTTCTCTCTCTTTTCTCTCTCGTAAGTGCACATGTCCTCTGAAAATTTCTTTTAAAAGGACATGCTCCCTCTGTATTTTCTATACAGGACAAAAAAAGATTACCCAAATGCCTGAATAATTCTCCAGTAGAATACTCTGAAAAAAGAAAACTGTGTCTAAATGAAAAATGTAGAGAATAAATACAGCAGATTAACAGTACTGGACTGAAGTAAGATAGTCAAAGAATTAATAGAATGAAAAATACCAAAATAGAACCCACCTCCAAGCCTGTGAATTTTGAACAGAGATATTAAATAACCTTTAGCACTTAGAGGTATTTTGTTAGTTTTGTTAATGCTAAGAGAGTAGATTTACACATGATCTCCTGAGTTAGGGTATGCCAAGACCTGCTTCAGGTACTGAAGGCAGAAAATAATGGAAGAAAGCCTACTATAATATCATTCACAGTCAGATATCATACATGCAAGTCTCACTCTGTTTTATGACTGGATTAGTATATTAGAAAGCCACATGCTGAGTTTGAAAATGACACCCTCTTGGTCTTTGAGATCAAGGAAAAAAAGAAGACATCAAAATGATGTATTTTGGGTGGAAAAGAATTTTAGGTGAAATTGCCTGCACTTATGAATATTTTCTTAAGTAATCTACATATGGTCTTCAAAAGATTGATGAAAGAAAATTAGTTTATGAGGAGCTCCTCTATAATTTGTGGTTTCCTGGGCTCATTCCAGGATTTTATTAACTAGACTAACAAAGGAAAACGAGGCTACATGAAATTATACTATATGGTATAGCCTCCACAATTTCCATATTACATTCATATTGTTAGGCTAACAGGAGGAGTGGAAGAAACATTTTTGAAATAAAATAACTTATTTCTGTTGGTAATTCCATTGGAGTGCCCTTGACTCTGCTACTTGATGTATTTCTTCAATATTTTGACCAATGTGTTACATGAAGAACCAAGAATTTATCACAGACACATCTGTGGGTATCAGCCACTGAGCCCTGACAGGCAGAACAGAGGTAATGAGAGTGAGTTTCCCAAGTTAACTGATGGGATTCAGGTCTATAACATGCCGTGACAGACTCCTCCAAGAATATAATCATTGGTTGGCAAGATGGTACTGAGACACATCCAAGCAGAAGAAAAGTGCATGCAAGTTATAGGTAAACAATGATAATCTATAAGGTTTTAAGAAGAAATGAAAGTATTTAAATGCAATACAGCAAAACTAATGAATTAATGGCAGAGCCCAAGTAGCTAACACAGGCAGAACTTGGGGAGTTGCCTCTCATGTCTACACAAGGCTTGTCTGAGAAGCTGCAAGCAGGGCTGTAGCCATGAGCTCAAGGTGTCAACTGTTGCTGTACTGGTTTGTCCTTTCAATCTCTCTGCTATGAGCTTTACTGTTGTTATGGTACCCCGGTACCCCATAAAGGTAAAATAACACCCCCAGCCTTACTATAACTTTTACAATAATCCTGAAGGAATGTGGATCCCTAAGGCAGCGGTGGAGAACGGGAATTACTCCCATTAGACTCATCCCACCTGCCTGGAAAATGTCAATAAAGAATGCTGCATTCACTTCTCCTACTGAGGATTACATAGATAAGCATTGGAAAGGTTGGGTTAAAGCTACTAAATTGGTGAACTGATCTCAGTAGCTGGGAGGGACTTAGGAACTCATCTGCGAGGTACTGAGGTATTGTTACTCCAAACAAAGACCATGGGTCATCTTTGATCGAAGGACAAGGAAAGATTGCCGCTCCCCAAGCCATAGCCATTGTATGAAACAGCACGTAGAGGGTCACGAGTACACAATAACCTTTAGGTCAGTCCTTAAACTGCTTACCCCAGAGATAATATAGGTATTCCACTTTAGTATATATTAACCTTGTCTTTACTTAACCAGACAGAATTTCTATCTAGGTCTTTGTAACTGGCAATCCGCTGCCACCCTAGCCTGAGGCTGAAGTTCTCAAACTGGCCAGGGGCTGAAGTTCTCAAGCTGGTCTGGGGCTGAAGTTATCAAGCTGGCCTGAGACTGAGGTTATCAAGATTCCTGAGAGCACCTTCATCCAAAAGACCTTTCCTGGTAATCAAGATCTAAGGAAAGAATGCACCAGACAAATGGACTCCATCATTCTGAGGTTTATGACTGTTTATACCTAAACAAAACAGACATCATGTTTTATGATTATTGTTCCTATGCTCTGAATACTTTACTTTTTTAGAGTAAAATCTTTTACTTCCCCTCACCCCTCCTACTCCTGTAAAACTCCCTCAATAATAAATAACGTATGTCTCCTAGCCATTGGGGCTACAGTCCTGAGCTTGCTCTGGCTGTAGTCAGCTGAGAACATGCTGAAAGGCATAGAGGTCTCAGTCTGATTCCTGTTCCCCCGTATCGCCTTCCTGTGTATGAGCCTCAACCCACCCCAGCTGGAGCAGGGCTCTGACAAATTAAAATAATGCAAACAATGGAGTTTGCCTAAAATATCAACGTAAGATCCATCCTTTATTCATCACATTGCTAGCTTTCATATTTGTTTATAAGTAGAGGCAGAGTCTATCCTCACCAAGTATATGATGAGTAACCATGCAAGTTGATGTTACCATGTAGTACAGGAAGTCATCTCACAATGTTGGATTGCTGCTAAATCAAAACACAGTGGTAACAAAAAGTGTTGTTGATTGATTCTAAGTAAGGTTTCTCTTTTTTTAAAATCATATAACCAATGGATGACAGGAATAAAATTCATGACTCTAGACCAGCCAGTTGCATGGTGGTTATGGCAACGGAATACCACCTGGCTGATTGCACACATTGAATCCTGGACTTTGCAGCTTGAAAAATAACATTGTGTATGTGTGTGTATGCACCCAAAATCCAAAGAGGGGGAGAATGGAGGAGAAGGGATTATGGTATGGCCATCCCCCCTGGGGAGGGTGCTTTCTCACTTTCTCTTTCTCTTTCTCTCTGGCAAGTGCAATGTGCCCTATAGCAAAACTTTAAGAAGATAAATTCACAAATCCAACACTTGGCTATAATTCAATGGAGATTCTGTATGTATCTTTTATGATGCACAAATCATGACTTCTGTATAAGACAGGGAATATTTCTATATAGACACACTTCTACTAATTAATCTTGTTCTTTGTAAATTAACAGGAAATTTTTACTATTTTTTCTTAAACAACTGGGAAGTAAAACTAGGAAAATAAAGTGTGCTGTGTACGCTACCCTATGTTGAAAGGAATAGGTGAATAGAGTCAAATGCAATTGATGAAAACAATTCAATTACATTTTTATTCGCTTGCTTTTTGTTTGTTTCTAAGACAGAATAAGCCTCTGTTGATGGGGAGATTCCTGGGCTAGGAGTCTAGAATTATTATAGAAATGAAAATTGTTTTATAACATAATCTATACAGGACCTAAATGTTAAAGCCTTTGACTACTTTAGGTCAGTTGTTCATATATGTGAGTCCTTAGGCTGATGATTAATTTTTGTAATTCAGTATTACTTTAGTGTTATCTTGAAAAAAAAAAAACAAAAAAAAGTACAATGAAGCTAAGAAAACAAAATGCATTTAAATATGTGCTCGTGTTTTAAGTACAATAAAGAAGAAAAGCAGGCTAGCCATGGTGGCATAGTGGTAACACAATGCTTCGCAACAATGAGGCTGTATGGAAAGGCCCTGGATTTGCATCCTGAGGTCTCCCTGTGCATGCTGGACATGTGCCTATGTGCCTGTGACCTAGGCTGGCTGAGACCGGGGGTGGGTCAATGTGAGGACCCTGTTGGTGGTGCCTTTCTCTCTTTCTTTCCTGAAAGAATTAAATATCCTTAAAAAAAAAAAAAAAGGAAAAAAAAGTAAACTATGATGAGGTTATCAGAATGTTCCTTAACAAACTAAAATGTAACTGCTTCAATAAACAAAATTGAATATGCCATACTACACAGTGTAAAGTAAAATAATGGATAATGATATTTTTTTCAGACCTGTAGATATAGCAATGTTTACCAATTTGAGAACAAATTAAACACTACAGGAGAAGAAAGATTTCAAAATACATTATTTTCTTTATTAAACATAATAAATAAAATTTGGTTGAACTATTATTGTGTGGATTTTTAAATAAATAAAGAGGATAAACATTTGCTTTTGGCTAGAACTGAAACACATTGGTGTTTCAGTTAATTATTGTACTTTTAAAAATGATCAAGAATTCACGCATACTCTATGAATGTGGTGCAGAGATATAAATGTATCTAGTCTGTCTTCACAGACTGTTAACAAGGGGTCACCTCACTTGAGAATAGACAAGAGGTAGACAAGGTGCACTTCAAATAGTTCATAGAAAAATGGAATTAAAGAACAAGTTTATTTTGGTGTAAATAATTTTCGAAATCCATGCCGGAATTAAAGTACAAGTTTATTTTGGTGTAAATAATTTTCAAAATCCATGCCTAGTTTTTATCATAATATATATTTTCCATGAACTTATTAAAAAGTCCTTCCTGTGTGTGCATACACATTGATATACATTTATATATAGACACAAACACATACTTATGTTTATAAAAAGGTACCTAGTTATATCCATAAATAATTATAGTTATAAACTTAACTTATGTAGTAATATGCTACTTCTGTTTTTTTGTTAAGATTTTTTTTTCTTGAGATTTTTGACAAAGTGTGTGTGCCCTTGCCAGAGAAAAAGAGAGAAAAAGAGAAATCACCCCACAAGATGGCCATGGCACAATCCATCCTCCTCTATTCTTCCCCTTGTAATTTTGGATGTACCTAGAAATACACCTGGTTTTGCAAGCTGCCAGGTCCGGGGCTTGAACCATGGGGTCAGCCATGTGAGATCCAGAGCCTTACCTGCACGTCACCTGTTGGTCCATGTGTTTATTTCTTAAACTCACGTATATAAAAATATTATATACTGGGTTATCAGAAAAGTCATGATGCATTTTTGCTCAGAAAACCAAAAAAATACATCATGACTTTTCTGGCAACCCAGTAATTCACTCACACACACACACACACACACACACACACTGATGTGTTTGTTTTTGACTATGCACTATGCAAAATCTGAACTGATGTTTCAACAGAAGCTTATCTATGATTATGGAACAGAAAAATGCCCCATTTTGCTCTCTTTGACTCCCTAGAAGCTAGGACATTACCATGAAAATAGATTTTGCAGTGAGGTTATGAACCCAGAATTAGAATCAAGAGTTAGTGGGTGCCAGCAGGTGGCATGGTGGTTAAAGGTGCTGGATCATCACATGGCAGACCATGGTTCTAATCCTGGACCTGGAAACTCTCTCTCTCTCTCTCACACTCACTCTCTGTATCCCTCTGGTCAAATAAAAAAAAAGATACCTAATAATAACAAATAAAATTAAATAAATAAATCTTAACAAAAAGAGTTAGTAATGTGATCATTTGAGATAATGTATTTGTTAATAATCTAGATTTAACTATTCCACAATTAATATAAACTTTTGATATTATACTGTATGTACATACAACTTTATATTTCAGTTAGAAGTAATAATAAACTGAGGAAAAAAGAGGGATATAAAGAAATGGAGACAGGCAGCAAGTGCAGTTTTTGCAGGCTGAGGATGCTGGGACAGTGTCCTTTAGCATCCTGTGCCAGTGGCCACAATGTGCTTGGCATCAGTGGGAGGGCTGTGCTTGCTAGATCAGGTCTGCAGCCTGATTTGGAGCATGTCTCCTGGCTGTGCACCTTCCAAGCCTGGTTGTACTGCCCTCCTACAAGTTCTGTGAACTACCTAACAGACTTAATAAATTTGTTTTATTTTTTCCTACTAAATTAACTAATTAGGTTCTGCTGCTCACCTCAAAGCAATCCCACTGATAAAATTTAGCAAGACCACTGTGGATTAAAAATTAGAAGTGACAAAGACCAGCTACGGGGAAAAGTGAATGGAACCACAGGAGAGAAAGGGGCACCCTCTGCAGTGCTGCTGAGGGGTAGGATGAGGAACAGAAGACACATCTACCCAGAGTTCCTGCTAGGATCAATGTGTAGGGGACTTCTTACATTGGAATCATTTGGAGGGGGCGGAAGATCAGGGGACCAACATTGGCATAATGGCTATGTCGCTGAACTCCCATGTGGTCGGCCGTGGTTCAAGTACCAGACACGGTGGCTTAAACTCATGCCAAGTGCATGTGTATGTGTGCCCAAGATTCTGAGAGAATGGAGGAGAAGGGATTGTGGCATGGCCATGCCCCCTGGGGGGTGATTTCTTGCTTTCTGTCTCTCTGTCTCTGTCTTTCTGGCAAGCACATGTGCCCTATAGCATAAAACCTCTCCAAAAATTGCGTCTGCTTATATCAGAATACAAGCACCAAGTGAAAAGTAATCCTTACGTGCCCTATAGCAAAAACCTCTCCAAAAATTGCCTGTCTGCTTATATCAGAATATAAGCACCAAGTGGAAAGTAATCCTTATTTTGTTCATATATCTCAAACTCCTGAAACAGCTCCTAGTATGTAAAATGAGCTCAACAAATATTTATTGGATGAATGTGGCTGGAGTAAGATAAACAAGGAGAAAGAAGCAGAAATGAGGTTGTGGAAGCGGACAGGGATCAAATGACAGAGCTTCTGATGCCATGTATTACATTTTATTCTGAGATGTGAGGCCATTGGATATTGCTGAGCAGAGGATACCAGATCTGACGCACTGAGGGAAAAGAGCCAGTGGAGAAAGAAAGGTGGAACCTACCAAAGGATTGGTGATTAATGCAATAAAGTCTTAGAGGTCATTGGAAGAGCTTAGATCCACATGTCCAGGCAGTGTTTTCAGAGGCAGGCATAAGGGGGGCCAGCAGGTAGCATGGTGGTTAAGGCAGTGGACGACCATGGTTTGAGTCCCAGACCTGGAAGCTTGCTTTATTACTTTCCCTCTCCCTCTGTTTCTCTCTGGTGAGTACATGTGCCCTATAGCAAGATTAAAAATATTAATAATAATAAACCAAAATTAAAATAATTCTCTAAAAAAAGGTGACGTAGATACATGAAAAATAGAGATGATTGTACATATGAACTGAAAATCAGCTATCTGGGATAAAGTGCTCATTATCAGTTGTCATTAATTTATTTGGGTAAATTTTACTGGCACAGTTATACCATGTTGCTTTTAAAAGTTGTTAGGTTATCAATATGGTAATTGTAGTTTACAAATAAAAAACGAGGGGCAGAGTTTAAAATATTTTTCTGATCTGTGAGTTTACTTATATGTACAGTCTTATGAAGATATCAGAATTGTCATATGTAGCATTATAAATGTAACACATAGCAGAAATATCACGAAGAATGCTGGGACCAGTGGATGGCACAATGGTTATGCCACTGAACTCCCACATAGTCCACTGTGGCTCGAATCCCACACCCGTCGGTCTAAAACTCATGCCAGGTGCATGTGTGTAAATGCCCAAAATCCTAAGAGGAGAATGGAGGAGAAGAAGGAATTTTGGCATGGCCATCCCCCTTTGGGGGTGATTTCTCACTTTCTGTCTCTCTGTCTTTCTCTGTCTCTCTGGCAAGTGCACATGCCCTATAGCAGAAATCTCCCTTAAAAAGAAAAAAAGAGAAAGGAAGAAAGAAAGAAAATGAAGGATTTTTTTTTTCAGTGCATATTCAAAGGTTCACCTTGGTTATAATGTGACTCTGCATGCAAAGTTGGGCTAGACTATACCACCCAGGTCATGGGTATAAAGCTTGGGAGTATGAATGTTACCTCGGAAATATTTTCTGAGTATATAATATATTCACAGCTGTGTTTGGGAAGGTTAATACAAAAACAATTTGGAATAGAATAAAACTGGAAATTAGATTTAACAAATACCATGATTCAGGGATTCTGAGTAAAAATTTGAAACCAGGTGATTTGCTAATTAATATGACCAACTTCTATGCCCACTCTGCCTTTCTTGTGGAAGCCACCATAGAGTGTGTTCTAGCTTATGGATTCTTCTTGCTCCTTTCTTCTGCCACCTGGCCAACAATTGGCATCTTTCCTGTGACTCTGCACAGTAAGTTTTTACCCCTTTCCAGGAACTGGGAGTATAAAAACTTTGTTTTCTTATATCTCTTCCATATCTCCCCGGGGGTTGCACCCGAATGACCGTCACACTAAGGAACACAGAATACTAAGTCTCTCCTAAGTCAAATATTAAGTGTAGAAAATTGTCAAAAATTACTTTACATATAACATTCACTTTGTATAAACTCTAACTGGATACGTGATAAAGCTGCAAAAGAACACTAGACTAAAATACTCACCTTATGAAAACTCACTAATTGTATACTTTAGAAGGTAAATTTTATGGCATGTGAATTATACATTAATGCCAAAAAACTCATCCATGTCACATACACACAACGTATATTTATTCAAGATGGGCGGACTGAGAATATACTTCTACCTTCCTTCTATCTCAGTATCTCAGTAGAGGTTTTAAAAAGAGAGCAATTTTATCTCTGTTTTTTTTTTTTTTTTTTTGAGAGGTTTTTGCCATAGGGCATGTGCGTTCACCAGACAGACAGAAAGAGACAGAGAGACAGAAAGCAAGAAATCACCCCCCAGGGTGGATGGCCATGCCACAATCCCTTCTCCTCCATTCTCTTTTCAGGATCTTGGGCACACACGCACATGCACTCGCCCTAAATTTAAGCCACCGGGTCTGGGACTCGAACCGCAGTCGACTATGTGGGAGTCCAGCGACATAGCCATTATGCTAGCTGCTGGTCCCAAAAAAGAGAGCAATTTTAAAGAATAAAATCATAGTAGCTGTAGGAGACAAAAAAAGGAAGTAGAAAATATGAGGGGACTTTAAAAAGTGTGTGGAAAATGGAATTAAAGTACATGTTCACTTTGATGCAAAGTATTTTTGAAATCCATGCACACAGTTTTTCATAATATGAACTTTTGAAGACCGCTTGTGCTATAGTTTGGAATGCCCTCCAAATATATATATATACTGGGACTTGACTTGGTTGTATGGTAAAAGTACTAAGTGAAAACTTAATCCCCTCACAGTGTTCCTTTGGGTGTGATATGGTCATTAGGTCACAGTCCCTATGATTGACTTTTGGTGGGTTTATAAGTAGAAGAAATGAGATCAGAATAAATGGAGACTCAGGGATATCCACTCTGTTCAAGATCCTGCACGCCACCATTTTGTGATAACTCTGCAACTCAGCCAAAGTGGTGTCAATTAACATCTATTTATATATCACCCAATTTCATGACTTTCTCTTAAAAATGCAATAATGGTTTAAAAAAAGACTCATAATAAAGTCTGAGGAAATGTCAGAAGATAGCTTGTATACAGAACCAGTTAAAGAAGGTAGACAGAATAGCGAAAACCATGTCCTACAACAATGGTGGATAAGTAAGCATCTTCAAAAGAGAGCTCTAATGGGTTTAATTTCAAAGTAGACAGACAAGACAAAACATGCTGAGGGGCAGCTCTTATAATAGTTAAAGAACTGCATAAATGCCTTTAAAAAAGTGCTGTGAGCCTGACCTTTTCTTTTCCCAAAGAGACACTGCATTGGGAATTGTTAAAAATATTTCCAAGAAGGAAAGGACGATGCTGCAATAGAGAAGAGCACAGAATGGATAAACTGCCGTATGGAGTCAGATTCTTGTTGCATGCACGTGAAGTTAGTTCAAATGTCAGTCTGACTAGGTAACACAATGGGGTGTCCAGATGCTTTGCTAAACGTTACTTCTGGGTATGTCTGTGAGGGTGTTACTGGTTCAGACAAGCATTTGAATTAGTAGACTGAATAGGCTTACTGCCCTCACCTATGTGGCTGGCTATGTTAGGGTTCTCCACAGAAACAAACCTCAACGGATTGGGTGATACCAACCGTGAGGGTTAATTGTATGTGTAAACTTGATTGGCTCTGTGGTACCCAAATTAAACACTAGTTCTGGGTGATAAATCACTATCTGAATCAGAGGACTTGGAAAAGCATGTTGCCCTCCCTAGGGTAGGTAGGCATCCACAATGAGGGTCAATCTATTGAGGGGCTGCACTGACAGCAAATCATGGAACTTCGTAGTCATGTCAGCCACATCCTCATAATAAATCTCTTTCTAGATCTTTCTATATATCTGTATGTATCTATCTATGTATATCTTACTAGTTCTGTTTGTCTGGAGAACCCTGCCTAAGACAATGCACTTAATGTTCTTTCTTTGACAGAATAATTTGCATGAACACATGGGTATCTTCTTGATATGAACTCCCACAGATCTGGGGTCTCATTACAACATATCAATTCCTGAGCTGCAGCTACTACTTCTTATTCATGGGTTGATCTGAAATTGCTTCTGTATATACATAGTAATAAAAAATGGATTTTAATTCTGTAATAGTGTCTCATAGGCTAAAAACACTGATGTAGGATAGCTGTTACACTGGTACTACATTTTCCTGTTAGATGAGAACAATAGTTCTGAAAATAAATGAGAACGTGGAAAAAGAAAAAAAAGGTTTACCTTTCTCCACTCAGAACTGTATTCAAGAGTTCCAGATTCAATGCTGTAGAGCTTTAAATGAAGATTATACTTCTGTTGTAGCCTTTGGGTCAAAAAGATTCCCCTCATTATTTCCAGCATTCCTACTCCTACTTTTTATTTTTTTGGATAAGAATTTGGAGAACCCAAAGTTAAGGGAAAAGTCTAGTAAAGACATGATAAAAGAGAAAGAAGAGAATAGGTAACGATCGAACATGCGCTCCCTTTTCTATTTGTAGGCAGGTGGGTCCCGCTCATACACTTCTAGCTGCTTTGTGGGTGCAGACGTCTCATAAAGGTGAGACGTCTTCTCTTACATTCGCCAGGATTTCCAGAATCTCATCAGTTAGCCCTGTTGTTGCTCAATGGTTCTAATATTCACTATTTCTAATAGAAATGGTCTAACATCTGCTGTTTCACACCCAAGACTCAGACAGTATAGCTTTGATATGTGGGTCAAGCCAGTTTGCTTTTAGATCTAACTCGGTAAGAAGCAATTTAAAATAAAGAAACTCCAAATAAAATGTTGTTAGCAAACATGGAGGAAAAGACCACTGTTAACTGGAATCATATCTTTTGCCCTAAAAGCATATTATTTTCTTCCAAGACAACCAAGTAATTTTTATTCTTTTCATATCAGACTATGTAATTTGACATTTTAAGTTTTTTTTCTTTTTAATAAAAGTGACTAGCCAAAAGATCAAGTTATACTGAATAAACAAGGAGCTCTTCTCCATTTGTGTTTATTTCTGCTTTTTCAAATAGATGCAGGGGCTGGACCGTGGCATAGCAGTAAACCACAATGCTCACCAAGGCTGACCCTCTTGGGAAAGCTCAGGGCTCATGTCCAAAGTACATCAGGCACACACTCACCTATGACCCAGGGCGGGCTGAGGCTGGGGAGGGATCACAGCATCAAGACCATATTGAGGGTGGTATCTCTCTCTCTCTCTCTCTTGTTCATGAGAAATAAAAAAAGTATCACTGCCAATAATAATAATAATAATAATAATAAACACAGATCACACATGAAAAGCCCACTTCAGAATTATAAATTCAAGACAATCCCCATTTGCAGTTTCTAAATCCCAAATCTCTAACACCTATAAAATTTTAGTGTTAGTCTTTGTTTTATATAATCATTTGGTGGCAAACCTTATCGGACCTCCGTACTTAGATTAGTGCTGCTATGTAATACATGGAATATGCACCATGGTGCTTTCATCAAATCTGAAAAATCTTGAACTCCAAAACATTGGACTAATAGTACTAAGAGGCCAAGACTAGTAGAAAAACCCTACGTATATATTTAAGTAAAGAATTTAGGCACCATGGTGCTTTCATCAAATCTGAAAAATCTTGAACTCCAAAACATTGGACTAATAGTACTAAGAGGCCAAGAGACCAGTAGAAAAAGCCTACATATATATTTAAGTAAGGAATTTAGGCAAATCTCAATCTGTCTAGCACTTCATTCTTCATTTGGACTAAATGACTTCTAAACTGCTAAACAGTAAATAAATTCTAGGATTCTAACTGGCCAATTTCTAACTCAAAACAAACATGTAACAAATTATACTTCTCTCTGAATTATGCTGAATTCCAATAAAAATAACAGGTATTAAGTGTTGCCAATGTGCAACAAACAGTAATGATTCCAAGAGTTCCCAATTATGTCACTGAAGTCAGGTGAGATACCTGCTGTGCCAAACACAGAAGAGATGCCTTCCATAATGGTCTGGTAGATGTCGGGATGAGAGAGGACAAATGCAAGTGTCCAAAACGTAGCCTTAAAAGAAGAACAGGTATTAAAAACACGAACTTCTTTGACGGTAAACAAAAGCAGTATACCATTAGCCACAAACACATAAAAACAAGGATAGTAGTTAAATTAACTTTGAAAGTATGTTAGTAAAGAGCATCTTTTAAAAGAACCAGATTTGGGGCTGGCAGGTGGCATGGTGATTAAGGTGCTGGACTCCCACATGGCTCCTGGACTTGGCGGTTTGCTTTTTCATTTTCTCTCTGTCTGTCTATCTCTGGTCAAATTAAATGCGAAAATAATAAATCAATTTAAATAAGTATTTACTTTAAAAAAAAAGAACCAGATTTTATGAACAACAGAGATGTTATCTAAGAGGTCAAATTTACAATTTTAATCTCTCACTTTTAAATTGAACTATATTTTCCATATAAACTCCCATCTTTACTAAAAACTCAGAAAAGTGAGATTATGTGTACCAATGAGCAATATAAAATATGATGTTGGGATAATTGCACATTCAGAAGCATCAAATGATGACACTTGGGAAGGTTAATCCAAAAGAAAAACATTTTTCAAGATTGAATTTCTTTCTTTTTCTTTTGTTTTTTTTTTTTTTTTGGAGAGGGTTTTGCTATAGGGCACGTGTGCTAAAAAAAAAAGACAGAGAGACAGAAAGCAAGAAATCACCCCCTAGAGGGGATGGCCACGCTGCAATCCCTTCTCCTCCATTCTCCTCTCGGGATCTTGGGCACGCACGCACACTCGCCCAGAATGAGTTTAAGCCACTGGGTCCAGGACGCAAACCACGGTAGACTACGTGGGAGTCCAGCGACATAGCCAATATGCTAACTGCTGGACCCTGAGGTTGAATTTCTTTAAAATACAAATGAATAGCATATTTTATATTCTGCAAATGAAACATGGTCATTTTATATAAGCCCAGTAAACTTTCATAAGCTAAATTATAAAAAGTACTTAATATCAAAACAGTCCATCCACATCCAAATGTTAGTAAACACAGCATACTTAAGAGTTCTCTCTCTCTCAGCCAAATAAAGGTATTTTATATCTTTCCTCATTATTATACTATAAGATAAAATTGTATTGCTAAACATCTTAAAAATTACATTCCTGC
>NW_006159732.1:2913910-2929663 GCF_000334495.1 Tupaia belangeri chinensis
TTTTCTCTTCTATTTTTAAGTTATACAATAAAGGAAACCTGTATAAAATCATTAAAATGTATAAAAGAAGCTGGATCTCCCTTTTCTTTTTTTATATAAATATTTATTGTAAAAGAGGTTTCATCTAGGGAAGTTAGTCCTGATTTTCATGCAATGTTTTGTATGATTTAAGTCTTTTTTGTTTCTCGTGAAGTAACTTCATAAACCTTTAAATAATCCCAATACTCCCCCCTGTGGTGAAGAAAAGAAGAGCAGCTGTCTAAAAGAAAGGGTTCAAATAAACCAAGTTCAAGACTGCTCATTGTTTCTCACTTTGTCACATTAAATTGACTGTGCAAGAATAAATATGGCACTGTTTAAGTAAACAAGGTAAGCAGGGGAACCTAGGTCCCAATCATCCAGAGACTCTCTTTTTGGGGGCATTATCCAGATTAGGAATTATCTACGCTTGAGCTTATCAAGTTCATTTTTATAGTTGGAAAACCACGTGTCCAAAAAGTTCTCTTCTCTCTCCCCACTCAGAACCTTTCTGTTATTACTGTGTTTAATTAATACTCATACTCAATTAATCTAATCTAAACAGTCAGAGTCCATGTGGGGGAAAAAGAACCTTAGTATATACAGTATATAGATTTGCAGTTACAAAAAAGAGAGTTCCCGGTTTTATGAGCCAAATCATAGTTTCAGAGAGTCATTAATGTTGAAAAATACTTAATTTTTGAATAAACATAAGGAATTTACTAACCTACACATGGCTGTACGACGGTGTTACCATTTTTAATGCCTCTTAACAGATTTCTCTTCTAAAAATTTTATTTTCTACTTTTTTAAAAAAAAAATAAAGATTTCTCTTCTAAAAATTTTATTTTCTACTTTAAAAAAAAATGCTGATTCAGCAGTTATAGTGCCAGTTAAGGTGGCTGGATCCCACATGGCTGACTCTGTGGTTCAAGACCCGGACTGGGAGGCTTGAAAATCACATCAAGGACTTGTATGTCTATGCTCAAAATCCTGAGAGCTGAAGTGTTTGTGGTGTGGCCATCCTCCCTGGGGGTTGATTTCTCACTTTCCCTCTCTCTCTGGCAAGTGCATGTGGCTTATAGCAAAATCTTACTTAAAAAAGTACTTTTTCAAAAAAGAAAAGTCATCTAAAAGAGAGAAAAGTGTTAATCAAGGTTTATACACCTGGGGCCAGAAGATGGCATAACAGTTACATTGATGGACTCCCACATAGTTGACTGTGGTTTGAGTCCCAGACCCAGTAGCTTTAAAATCACACTAGGGGCATGTGCATGTGTGCCCGAGATCCCAGGAGGAGAATGGAGGAAAGGGATTGTGGCATGGCCATCCCCTCAAGGGGGTGAGAAAATTAAGTTTATAAACGTTATCTAATCAATAAGCAAGAATAAGTTGCCTTGAGGTCCTTATACTTAGGGAAAGGAGTTAAAAACTGTTCCTGAGTACCAATTAACATATGAAGTCCATGGTCAAAGTTAAGCAAAAGAAGGGCTGGGACCAGCAGATGGCATAATGGTTATGTCACTGGACTCCCATGCATTCGACTGCAGTTTGAGTGCTGGACCTGGTGCCTTAAAAATCATGCCAGACACATGTGTGTGTGTGTGCCCAAAATCCTGAGAGGAGAGTGGAGGAGAAGAGATTGCTATCTGTCCAGGGTATCCCACCTGGGAGGTGATTTCTCTTTTTCTGTTTCTCTGTCTCTCTGGTGAGCACACGTACCCTACAGCAAAAATCTCTCTCTGAAAAAAAAAAAAAAAAGACAAAAAAAGAAGGTCCACCTGGCTCACTGAACTGTGGAAGTAGCCACTATAATGCCTTCTCACTATTTCAGAGAAGTAAGAACAAAAGTGAGAAGGCCCAAGGAAGAAATCTCTGTGTCTATATATGTCAAAGAGAAGATGGATTGAGTATATTGTTCGGCATCATTTATTTAATTGTTCATAAAAAGACTTAGAAAATATGAGAGAACATCCAAACATTTGTGGGAAAGTGGAATTAAAGTTCAAGTTTATTTTGGTGCAAAAATGTTTTTAATCTATGTATTTTTCATAATACACATTTTCTATGAACTTTTAAAAGACTCCCTTGTATTGATGCAATCTCTGTAGTATGCTATCCAGTCCTCTACCAATCATGGCAAACACAAATACATATAAGAAAATTCCTGCCCAAAGAACTTTCACATCTGCTTGGAGATACAAATACACACAGGGAAAAACAAGGCTAAATATGCAAGACAGTGAAAGTGTCAAAATATGCTACTGACAATAAAAGCTGTGGGAGCTGAGAGTGGAATGAGTGGAGATCACTACTGAAAGCATTTAAAAAGAACCTCAGAGAAGAATAAAAGGGAAAATAAATATCAGCTTTGAGATTGTTTTGGAGAAATATATATTTTTTCTTTCTTTTAATTTTTTCTTCATTTAATTTTCTTTTATGCACTCAATCACATTATTATTTGACTTACAAAAGGGATATTTCAACAGGTGAACATTTCTCCCCAGTACAGTTGATAAAACTACAAAATATCTTCAACAGATAATACCACATTTCTTTGTGCCATTAATGCTTTATTTTTAAAAATTCTTTGGGCAGTCAGGAATTCCTAGAATGTGGAAATGGTTTTCTCATAGAAATAACTTTTAAATTATGGTTCATATCTTGAGCCAGGACACCAAAATTCACCAGGGCCATAATGGAGACTCCTGACTTGGTACTGAGCCCATTTAAGGTCTGAACTCTTGAGGCCCATGAGCCTTGAGGCAGAGGACACAGGAGAAAGGAGATGCAGATAACCCAGGCTCTAGACAATGCCGGGCCTTGCTACCTACAACTCTGGCAGGGTCTCAGTGGCTTTCTCATCAGTAATAGATCACAAAAGCCAGTGGCTATTCCCATCATGAGGCTTTTGATCAGACAACTGATCAGAAAGCTCGGGTACTCTATGTTCACTTTTAATGGAACACTGAAAATAAAGGTTACTTGAAAATCAGGGCAATCATTTTTGAAGGGAAAGGAAACTAGCATTTCTTAATCACCTACATTGTGCTGGGTACTGCTAGCCACTTACCATTTCTTGCCAATAAAATCTTCACAACTGCCCTTCGAGGTAGGTGGTATTAATCCCATTTTATAGATGAGGGCATTGAGGCTTGGAGAGAGTAAATGATTGGCCCACTGTCACCTACTGCTGGGACCTGGCTTGAGACCTGACTCTAAAGCCATTCCAGGGTCTTCAGCTGCACCCCAGGTGACCTCTTGGAATTGCCAACAAGAGGCAGCGTGATGGAACTTTCACTAATCATCAGACACTTTCTTTCTGAAATGAATGATTTAAATCCTTTCAGATGAGCACGGGAACAAATTCCAAAGAACTGACTTCCCCTGTGTCAGATCAATGAGGCTTTGTGCAGCTTTTTTTCCGGGGGACATTTCTAATGAGATCTTGGAAATTAATCCTCTGACAGAAGTAGCTGTTTTGTTGCTGCTTTGGAGTTGTTTTGATGTTTGCTTTTTGATTTTACAATAACTTAATCAGTTTCTAAGAAAATCATTTAAGAAGAAAAAAAAACCAGAATAATATGAGAAGTACATAAAAAAGGAGAAGGAATTAAGACTATTCTTAGTTGACCACACCAGATGAAATACAGCAGGACTTTGAAAAGTTCATGAAAAAAATACATATTATGCAAAAGCTACACATGAACTACAAACTTCTTTCACCAAAATAAACCCATATTTTAATTCCATTTTCTACAAGCTTTTTGAAGTTTCCTCATATATTCAGTCATAGGGAAAGTCATGACATATTTTTCTACGCAAAAATGCACCATGACTTTCTCGATGACCCGATATATTCTATTGACTGACACACATCTGAACAGAGAAGCCAGAAATTTTATTTCAGCTCTTTACTCAGTAAGTGTTACCATAGGTTAAGGGAAATTAGAATAGCCATATTTAGGAGGCCTTTAACCACTTAGATCTTCATAAATGGAAGGAGAAAAGAAAAAAAAAAACTTAAAATGTCTTCTTTACTTCTACTTGTTAAAAGAAAAGGAAGAAAAATGACCAGATTTATCATTAGAGGAGGACTGTCCCATCTTAATCCACTTTCAAATGTAGATCCTATAAGTAGCAGTTTAGCCTAATGGAAGAGCCTCCCACCCCAAGAAGCAGGTGTGCATCAGTTACGAAGTAGCTGACAAATCTCATGGCTCTCATGTAGTTCGTGACAGCTTTAAAAAGAAAAAGCTGTTTTGTTGCTGCTTTGGAGTTGTTTTGATGTTTGCTTTTTGATTTTACAATAACTTAATCAGTTTCTAAGAAAATCATTTAAGAAGAAAAAAAAACCAGAATAATATGAGAAGTACATAAAAAAGGAGAAGGAATTAAGACTATTCTTAGTTGACCACACCAGATGAAATACAGCAGGACTTTGAAAAGTTCATGAAAAAAATACATATTATGCAAAAGCTACACATGAACTACAAACTTCTTTCACCAAAATAAACCCATATTTTAATTCCATTTTCTACAAGCTTTTTGAAGTTTCCTCATATATTCAGTCATAGGGAAAGTCATGACATATTTTTCTACGCAAAAATGCACCATGACTTTCTCGATGACCCGATATATTCTATTGACTGACACACATCTGAACAGAGAAGCCAGAAATTTTATTTCAGCTCTTTACTCAGTAAGTGTTACCATAGGTTAAGGGAAATTAGAATAGCCATATTTAGGAGGCCTTTAACCACTTAGATCTTCATAAATGGAGGGAGAAAAGAAAAAAAAAAACTTAAAATGTCTTCTTTACTTCTACTTGTTAAAAGAAAAAGGAAGAAAAATGACCAGATTTATCATTAGAGGAGGACTGTCCCATCTTAATCCACTTTCAAATGTAGATCCTATAAGTAGCAGTTTAGCCTAATGGAAGAGCCTCCCACCCCAAGAAGCAGGTGTGCATCAGTTACGAAGTAGCTGACAAATCTCATGGCTCTCATGTAGTTCGTGACAGCTTTAAAAAGAAAAAGCTTTAATGAGTCTCTGCTCTCTTTGGAAATATCGTCAGTTCCTACACCATTCCATTCATGAGGAAGCTTCCAGGTCCAAGATATCAAGTAACCCAAATGGGAATGGTGCACAGGAGGAGAGAGAGCGAGCTGATGTGCATCGGGGACCAGCTAGACTTACCTCGATGAAGTCTAACAATGACTTTGTAGAGAAATGAAGAGTTCTAGAACCATAATAGCAGGATTTTGTTTGTTTGTTTTGTTTTAGTTTTTTTTCTCTAGATGCGTGAGCTCGACAGAGAGAGAGTTAGAAAGGTAAAGTGAGAAATCAACCCCCACAGGGATTGGCCACACTGCAATCCCTTCTCCAGTCTCCTCTTAGGATTTTGGCTATGCTCATACACACATCTGGAGTGATTTTCTTTCTTTCTTTCTTTCTTTTTTTAATGTATTTTTTTGAGAGGTTTTATTTTTATTTTTATTTTTTTGCTATAGGTCGCGTGTGTGCTCGCCAGACAGACAGAAAGAGACAGAGAGACAGAAAGTGAGAAATCACCTCCCGGGGGGGATGGTCATGCCGCAATCCCTTCTCCTCCATTCTCCTCTCGGGATCTTGGGCACACACACACATGTGCCCAGTGTGACTACGTGGTAATCCAGCGACATAGCCATTATGCTAACTGCTGGTTCCCTGGAGTGATTTTCAAGCTGCTGGGGGCAGGACTTGAACCACACAGCCAGCCATGTGCGCTTCAGCATATTAACCTCCACACTACCTTCTACCTCCACAAGAGGATTTTCACATGATTATTTCTTATGGAGGAACAGAGTTTAAGTTACTCCTATGGGATTCTATAGCTATGACTGGGGATGTCTGGACTCAAGCCCAATTCTATCTGAAACTATCCATTTAGCTAATTCTAGCCCCCAGTGAAAGGCTGGGATAAGTTCCTCATCTTTGCAGCCCTGATACTTAGCACATTGGCCAGCACAAAAAAATGCCCCATAAACAGATGCTGTCACAACTAGCCCAAAGGGCAAGCCTCTCAGAGGGATCTCACTTTGGATCTCCGCTTTGTCTCCTCGTGACCTAATTAGATTTCATTACACATTCAGTTTTGTTTTATAGCACATAATCAAATCCACTGTAGTCTTTTTCTTCCATATAATAAGTAAAAGAACGAAAGAACGAAGGAAGGAAGGAAGGAAGGAAGGAAGGAAGGAAGGAAGGAAGGAAGGAAGGGAGGGAGGGGAGAAAATGAAAGTACAGTAGACAGAAGGTAACCCACACTTTACTAATATACTTACAGGCACAACATTAGACAGAGCAGCCCAAAGCATTAACAGCATATATTTGGGACAGTTTTGTTCACTTGTTTCCGTTTCTATGGCATCCAGCAAAATCTGTATTAATGTCTGCTTAAAAGAAATAAATATTGTCAAACCATGGCTATGTGACAAAAATCGATGTTAATAATGATCATGCATTTTTCTGTAATCTAAAAGATTTTATTTCTGCCATTTCTGAGCAGGCAGTTCGAGGCATGCTAATGGATTTACATACTTACCAGGACTTTGGAGCTCAACTGCCTCCCTACATGTGTTCAAATCTTGGTCTAGCTATTTAAATGCTTAATGATCTTGGACAAGTTACTTCAATCCTCAGTACATTAGTTTCCTTATCTATAAAATGGTCATAATATGATACCTTCTTCATAGGATTGTTGTAAGAATTAACTTACTTAGTAGTTAAAGTACTTAATGAAAAATCTCGTGCATACTACATTTTGATAAATATTATTTAAAAAAAATAAACCTCTGCTCACAAGAAAATCCAAGCAACACAAAAACACAGATTTCCTAAGTATTCAGGAGAAAACCCTACTCCTACCTGCCATGTAGATTCTCAACCTATATACTACAGGAGAATGGCCCAATCAGTATATTTTAAGTACTGCACTACTCTAAAAACCATGCAGAGTATTGACATTTGATTTGAATGGTGCCAGCTCAGAGCAGAGTCCTTCTAGGGTCACCTATTATGGTTGCTCCCAGGTCGCTAAACAAGTTCCACTAAGGTATTTTTTCATGGCAAGGTTTCCCCATATTTGCCTTTGCTCATGGTCACCTTCCACCACAGAAACAAAAGTCAAACATGGTAACATTTTTATTAAGTTGCATGTGTATTTTTGCTCTTAAATAACACAAGTCTAGGTCATAGAAATAGTGGGAGCTAATATTTAGCTGTTTTAAGTGCTTTGTGTTGTTTTCAGTGCTTTGAGCTGTTTTAAGTGCTTTATAACATTTAACACATCTCAATCAACACTTCAACTCTAGGAAGTAAGTACTGTTACCCTCACCTGCATCCACATGAGGAAACTGAGGCACAGTAAGGTTAGGGAACTTTGCCAGGGAATTAAAACTTGTAGGTGGTTTACTAGGATCCAAACATGTAATCTTGGCCCTGGCTTCAAGGCCCAGACTCTTAGCCACTATGCAGCACTTGCCCCCTTCTAGACATAATCCCTAACTCACTAGGCATTTACACAACTGCATTGTATTATAATTTAATAGTTCATAGGTAGAATAGGATTAATACCTACTTCATCGTTGTGTGTCGGCATCTGCCCCAAAGCTTGGGTCTCGCTGAATTATGATTAGGGGGCTGCTGGTGAGGAAGAGATAGAGGACGAGAAAGAGAAAGCCCTCCATCTTGCCAGGACTGGGGAATTGGAAAGAATGAGACAAAGGGATAGAATAGAAATGGACACAGGCAGACTGAGTCTAGGTAGCCTAAGCAACTTGTGCTGCTGCTTGAGGTGCTGCTTTAGCTGCCTGAGCCGCTGTTTGAGCTGTTTGAGTTACTTGAGCTATCCAGACAAACTGGGCCTCTTTATTTATAGTATAAGGACACATTACACATGTATATTTTAAGACACTTTATAGATTGGTTGTCAGATTATAGACAATAAGAAGCAATTAACAAATTTATGAGGGCTTAGTCATATTGGGCTAGGTGTATTTTTTGGTGATAATTTTATTAAGAGAAAGTCTCATCTTCTTTTCTAATGCAGAGAACTAGCTGTTAAGCGTGGGGAAGGAGCTAAAGAACTTTTCCATAAGGAGTGCACCACCACACCTAGAGAAGGCTAAAGAACCTTTCAGATGCAGAGACCAGCAGTTAGCATAATGGCTATGTTACTGGACTCCCACGTAGTTGACCATGGTTCGAGTCCGGACCTGGTGGCTTAAACTCAGCGAGCGCACCTCTCAAAAAAAAAAAGAAAAAAAAGAACCTTTCAGATGCAGAGTAGGGATTGGACTTTACTAATGGGGTCAAGATGTTTCTTAAAGTCCATTAGATGTGTCTGTTGGAATACCCCTCGTAATTTCCACCCTTGCTCTGTCTGCAACCAAGGTCAGGGAAAGACAAGTTATAAGGTTTTGCCAAACCCCAAAAGAGCAGGTGGTGTTTGCTCAGAGCATGTCCCCACACCTCAAATTCTCCCTTAAACGTGTTCCCACAGTTGTGAGCATATAAGAATAAAATAAGGAACCAGCAATTGGCATAATAGTTACATTGCTGGACTCCCATGTAGTCGACTGCGGTTTGACCTGGCGGCTTAAAACTCATGCTGGGAGGACCAGCAGTTGGCGTAATGGCTATGGTGCTGGACCCATGTCATCAACCACTGTTTGAGTCCCAGACCCAGTGGCTTAAACTTGTGCCAGGTGTGAGTGTGTGTGTGTGTGTGTGTGTTTGTGTGTGCGTGCCCAAGATCCCGAGAGGAGAATGGAGAAGAAGGGATTGCAGTGTGGCCTTCCCCCCGGGGGGGTGAGTTCTCATTTTCTGTTTCTCTATCTCTCTCTGTCTTTCTGGCGAGCACACATGCCCTAGAGCAAAAACCTGTCAAAAAAATAATTAAATTAAAAAAACAACAAACTCATGCTGTGCGTGCATGCCCAAAATCCAGAGAGGAGAATGGAGGAGAAGAAATTGTGGTGTAGACATCCCCACAAGGGGTGATTTCTTGCTTTCTATCTCTCTGTCTCTTTGGTGAGCGCGCGCGCCTTATAGCAAAAATCTCTTAAAAAGAAAAAGGTAAAAAAAGAATAAAACAATGTATATAAACATAGCCAGTAATTGTCTAGAAAAAATGGTATCTAATTGAAATTATTATTTTTTAACAAAACTAAATTTTTAGCAACTATAGTTTATTACTTTATTCATCTCATATTTTAGCCAAAAAAAAAAAAAAGCTAAGGAGCTAAGGAATACTTGCCATAGAGTTATCTTTTGCAGGTTTTGCTGTTGTTTTTAAATCTGGAAATTTTTTTCCCAATAGTGCTAGTAACCACTGTTTGGATCTTGACCAGTTTCTACGTGAGGGAAAAAAATATGAGCAGAGATTAATTTGAAAATATGTTTGGAGTAACAGGTCATAGCATAAATAAGGGAATGGCTAAGAATTTGAATTTTATTTTTCTAAATTTCTTCTTTATTTTCTGGTATAACTTTATTAAAGTCTATCTTCAGAATTACTAGTCCACAAGAACAACTGAACCGGTGAACAACCACATTTGAGTGTCTTTTGCAAATACGTGTTTGAATTCTTATTGAATTGACATTAAATGAGAAAACAGAGCCCACAACTTGTCTGATCTACTTGCACTGTGGCTGGCATAAGTTGTGAGAGGATCAAAACCCAGCACAGGGACCAATGGCCAAGTAAAGCAAGCTGGCTATTTAAACTTTCTAAACAGCGGTCATTACATACTGCTTTGATCTGAATGTTTATATCCCTCCCCAAATCTGTATATTGAAAGCCTAATGCCCAAAATGATGGTATTAGGAGGTGAGGGCTTTGGGGAAGTGATGAGATCATTAGGATGGAACCCTTAATAATGGGATTGATGCCCATTCATTAGTGCCAGTAGTGTTGTTGGTGAACATGGCCTGAGGCAGTGTGTTTGCCCCTTTCCCCATCTGAGGACATAGAAGTTAACAGCCTGCAACCTGGAAGAGGGCCCTCACCAGAACCCAGCCATGCTGGCACCTGATCTTGGACTCTGAGCCTCCATAATTCTAAGAAATCAATTTCTATTGTTTATATACCAGTCAATTTATGTTACTTAGTTACAGCAGCCTGAATGTAATAAGACATAGAGTAACTAGCAAGAAATTTAAAAAAATATATCATGTGAGTACTTTGCATATGAACGATTTTATAAATATTTATCTGTGTCAACTGTGAGAAACACATCAGACCACCCCACTTTTGCCTTAGAGGGAATGAGGGTCACACTTGATTATTTAGCATGAATCTAAACTGTGCTGATGAATGTAACACTAATAAGCTACAAAGAGGACAAAAGGCCACAAAATAAATTCTTTATCTCCTCTGTCTCTCTGTTTTTGTTCTCTAAAATAAGAAAAAGGAAGAAGTGCATCTTTCTTCTTTTGTTTCTTCCGCAATTCGCATACTAACCCCAAACTAGCACATCATAAGAACTGGTTTCTCTCCACTTAGACTCCTGTCATATCTACTTAGAACAGAGAAATGAGAGAAAAAGATGAACTGATGAGAAGAGTATAGTCAATGAATTAGTTATAGGAAACAACTCTCTACCTTAGGAAATGCTCTGGCACCTGGGACCCGTACTCAAAACTGTCATCATAAACTTGAAAATGCTCATGGAACTCCTGGATTTTCCTCTTATTTACAGGAAACAAACCATTACCAAACAGTATATTTGTTGTGGATGGATAAAGGAGATTCCTACAAAAACAGAAACATATAGAAAGAAAGTCACAGAATTCTGTAGGCATTATTTAATAGCAATATATTAGGAGTAGATATTGCAGGACAGATTTTTTTAGGAAATCACTCTTAAGAAGTTTTAACATTTGCTTTCTGTGGTCAAGCTATTTCAGGGATGCAAAACTGTGGTCTCATTTACCTGAAGATTTCAAAATGTTTTCTATGCCAGCTTACTAAAATCTGACAAAAATGAAATGATAAACAGAAATAGAGTCAATACAATTTAACAAGCATTTCTTTAGCAAATGATAACAATAATTAAAATATAGCCCTTGTCTTTACACTGCAGCAAGAAAAAAAAAAGATAAAAATGGCAATATTAATCACCAAATTTTCCATAAGATCACAAATTTGAATTACTGCATACTGGACTAGTTCTTCTTATCAAGAAGTCTACCATAAGTGAATGAAAGGGTTACCTACTGTGGCATACTTAAAACACACACACACACACACACACACACACACACACACAAACTGCTATTGATGACTATTGACATGCTCTACATTCGTAACACTAAATGCTATTAATTGAATTTTTATTTACTATCCTTTAAGGATCTCCCTCCCCTAATATTTCAAAATAGCCAAGGATTTGCTTTGTTTTGTTGTTGATATTAGGTATGCTCTAGAACATTTTAAGGCTTGTTTCTTTTTGTTCGCTTTCTCCCCTTTCTGGACCACTAACGAAATGTTAAATTTTATTCTGTTTCATGATTCAGAACTGTTGAATACTGCTTTTAGCATCCTAGGATTCCACTGCGCTGGAAAGGTACCGGCTTCAGGTAACTTCGGTTTACCAAATATCCTTATGTATGTGGGCAGTTTTTCTCATGGTTCCTATGCCCATCCCTTAACTCTTCCAGAAAGTTTCAGAATATAGTTGATTCTGTCCACTGGCCTTTCCTGTCTCTTGGAATTGCCTTTCTAAGAGTACCCTGGGGCTCAGTCATGGGATCCACAATGAATCTGCCTTAGCCATCTTTTGAAGTCTCAAATACTTCCCAGACACTTGTCATTCACTTAATGATTCTATTATCTCTTGTCCTCCAAACTGTCCTTTTGTTCTGATAATCACGAATTGCACTGAAGGTTTTATCAAAAATTAAGATGGCTACATGGCAACTGTGAGAGGTAAATTCGTGTAAAGTATACATAATTGCACAGAATGACCTAGGAGACATTACTGGAAATATCTTCCAATGTTTGTATTGACTTATTTACTCACCATCAGAAAAAAAGGCTAAACTGAAAATTGCCCATAAATGAGAATGTGAAAGGCTAAACTAATCTCTTAATAGCCTAGTTAAATAGACTTCATTTAAATATACCTGACAATTTTTTAAGTCTAATATAAATTTCCATTTTTTCATTCAAAAAAAACGAAGATTAAATCTTGCAAATATATCCTTTGTACCTATTTACCTTACTAAGTTGTTCAGGTCCATTGTCCCATGAGTGCCTAAGCTCTTCAACTGTTCATGCAATTGTTCCGTCAGTTGCTCAGCAAATTGAGGAAGGTTAGAATTCCCAAGTTTCCCTTTCATCAAAATAAAAAGCTTTTCATGCAGTGTGAAAAAGACATTCTTTGGAATTGATGCTATAAATAGAGAAAGCTAGTTTCAGAATAAGCAACTACTCCTTGAAGCAGACAGTCAGTATTCTTCTACTATTACTTAGTCAGTAGGAGCTAGAGCCAACATTTTCCCAGTACATAAAAGCATATCCTGTGAATAAAAGTGGGTAAAGATTCAAACTCTAAGATAGTAAGTCGATAGGGTAATTCACTTTAAGGGATGATCTAGAAGTGGGTGATTTAGAAGGCTAGTATATCTAGATTCTACCTCAGCTCTAAGTCCATCTTCTACATATATGGAGGACAGAGTGGGTTACGTATCCCAGCATTTTCAGAAGTTGTTCCATCTGCTCAGAATACTCTTTACCAACCACACCCCCACTCCCATATACCCTCTGATAAGTCATGAGTTTCTCCTGCTAATTTCTATTTATCCTTCAAGTATCTTGTTCGATATTACACTTCTGCCAGGAGGCCTTTCCTAACTCCACGAATAACTTCAACCCCCACTATTTCCTTCATATTAATATTCATGCTCCTGCTACTATAAAGGTTAGATTGGGGTGGTGGGAGTATGAGTGAATATTTTTTAAAACTCCTTTATTTATATGTTTTTTCCTAGTTTTATTATCTTTGAAATAACTAAAAAACATTTTTTATATTGTATCATCCTATTATATGTAGGTTACATCTTACTTAAGTTAATTAAAAATAACTTTTAGATTTCCTGAGCAAATATTTCCTTCATGGTAGAAAAATATATGGGAGGAATGGGAAGGTAGGTCGAGAGTAAATATTATTTCATCCATCAAATACAAATGCTTAAATATGAAAGTCCCCAGGGGAGGCATATGTGAAAAAAGTTGATCATTTCTGTACACCTCTCATAGGTAAGTTGGCATATCTTTCTGAGGATATACAGATCAAAAGCCTTAAGAATACTTATATTCCTTGATCTGGAATTCCACAGTCCAAAATATCAAGAAGTACCAAGTGGTCAATAAATTTAACATGCTGTCTTTCATGCAAGCAAGAGGAAAAAAAAATCATGCTAGTGATCCTTGGTAGCTTCTAAAACAAACTTTGTCTTAAGGATGAGAAGAACCACAAGAAGTCACATGAAAAAAAAACCTAAGAAGAAAAAGTGAAGCAGAGAGAAAGAAGCCATAGAAACAAGTGCAAATATTATGAACATGGAGGAAAGAACTACACACAATATAGCTTCACATTCTTGGGAGAACAAATGTCCTCAGCACATACATCTATAGCCTGAGACCAAATGAAGACAGACAGCTACACTGGAATCATGCTGACCAGATCAATTTAGCAGTCTCTGAGGTTAGCAAACTTGAGAACTAGTAAGCCAAGCTCTCACTTACCTTAATGGCTCTATGAGTTATGTCAGGAAAAGCCACAGTAAAGAGCTTACTAAGCAGTGGGAATCTACTTTCAGGGAGCAGAGTGACAACCTGTAATAAAGCCAAGAGCTATAGCCTGTAGGATATTGTAGACATCACAGCAGAACAGAGTTAGTGACACCTCAGGGACTATAAAATGATACGGGTTCCAAATAGTCTCTAGAGAAAACAGTGAGGTAATGGCATCTCAGTCACATGTCTAATTGAAATCTCAATGTATTCGTCTGGCAATAATTTGCTTTTCAATGACTAAACTCATTATATGTTCTTTTCCTCCTCCAGCCCTACCTCGCGAATAAAATAATGGGTCCTCATCATTCTTGATAGAGGACTAAGTGTGCAATTTTTACCTAAAACTCTTCTTGGATTCCAGTGTTACAGTTCAAATGAAATATATAGAAATATTCTTTACCTGTATGATAGATGGGATTTTGCACTGCTAGTTCAAAATTTAATTCTTTGGATTTTAAAAACACATTAACTCCCTCTTCTTCAGTAACAAAGGTCATTCGGTTTCCCATAACAATGAGTGTAAATATTGGTCCATACTGAAATGAAACACAGAAATGTAGATATTAGTAAGCATTTCTAATTCATAAAGATAGGTTTCCTAAAAAAAATCAATGCTGAAGTTACAGTCAAGATAAAAACTATTATTAAATCTGGTAACTAATTATAAATTTTGACTGTTTTCAGTAAAATCTGAATTATATAAATTATGTAAATATATATGTATATGTGTGTGTGTGTATATATATATATATATACACATATATATAATTAAATAAGTGCTAATTTGTCTGTCCTAATATGTATTCTTCCTTTTGTTCATAGTATTACTGACTTATACCTTCCTCTCTTGTAAAATGAAATAATTATTAGACAGTAATAAACAACAATTAGAAACTGTATTAATATGATATTTAAACATGGTTTCAAGATCACAGTAGGCTTATAAGCAACCTATAGCTCAGTGTTGGTAGAGGAAAATGATAGCTGGTTTTATAATAAATGCCATGGTCACTCAACAATCAATTCTAAACACTCTTCTGATGTGTTTATTTTCTTTCCAAAATGACTACTTCACCCATATACCCTGCACCACACTCTTCATTCAGATAATATTCTTGCCTTAAAACTCCTAGAAAAATAGAGGACACCAAGTAAGAGCAACTTTATTTTCTCACCAAATTTTGCAAGGTAAGCATATCTGTGCTCAATCTCTTGCATTTTCTCTCCTGTTAAGATGAATGGAAGGTCCTGTGAAATGCCAACATCATTCATTCACTTGTATGTGGACCCTACACTCTTGACTGCCTTCATTTTATTCTACATTTATGCCTTCTTTCTCCTACATCATTAATTTTTCCTTCTCTATTGGATCACTCCTAACAGACCACAAACATTTTCATTTCTCATAATAAATATACAGAAGTGCTACCGCTGGGTCATATGGCTAGCTGTGTGTTCAGTTGTTTAGAACACTTTGAGTGTTTTCCAGAATAGCTGTACCATTTTACATGTCTACCGAATGTATCAGTTTCTCTGTATCCCTGCCAGCATTTGGTTTTATCACTATTTTTTATTTTAGCCATCCTGTTGAGTGTGTAATATTATCTCACTGTCGTTTTAACTTGTGAAATACTAATGACTAAAGATGTTGAATATATTTTGGGTGCTTGTCATCTGTATAGACTCTAAAGTGAAATATCTGTTTCTATCATTTGTTCCTCTTGTAATTGTTCTGGTTGGTATGTGTTTGTGTGTGTGTCTGTGTGTTTATTGTTGAATGTTGGGAGCTTTTTATAAATCCTGTATATCAGTCCTTTCTTGGATATATGGCTGGCAAATATTCCATCTGAGTTTGTAGTTTCTCTTTTCAGCTTCTTGATACACTCTTT
>NW_006159732.1:2929684-2971036 GCF_000334495.1 Tupaia belangeri chinensis
GTTTGTTTTTGTTTTTTTTAGGTTTTTGCTATAGGACACATGCACTCACCAGAGACAGACAGTGAGAAGAGTGAGAAATCACCCCCCAGGGGGTATGGCCAAGCCACAATCTCTTTTTCTCTATTCTCCTCCTGGGATTTTGGACATGCACGCACACATACCTGCATGATTTTCAAGCTTCCAGGTCAGGGATTCAAGCTGCAGTCGGCCAAGGGATCCAGTGCCTTAGCCACCCTGCCATCTGCTGTCCCTACAGAGCAAGTTCTTAATTTTGATGTCCCAATTGATCAGTTTTCCTTTCATAGATTATACTTTTCATGTCAAGTACGTGAAATACTTTCTAACTTTGGATTATGAAGATACATTATTTTTTTTCTTCTAAATGCTTTATAATTTCATGTTTTACATTTAAGTCTATGACCTGAGTTAATTTTCATATGGGAAATGAGACTTAAATTGTGGTTAATTTTTTGTTTATTTTTGGTCGTTTTTGGTTTGTTGGTTTATAGGTGTCTAATTGCTCAGTCATCATTTGCTGCAAAGGCTATCTTTGTTCCATTACTTACTCTTGCACCTGAAATACACCCAACTTGGTAAATTCTTTAATATATTGCTGAATGTTTGCAGATTTTTAAAAATGTCTTTTTGCAGCTGCATTCCGAAGGGATATTTCTTTCCTTTTCTATTTTCTGGAAGAGATTGTATAGAAATAATTTCTCATTCTTTAAACATTGGTATTGGGTCATTGAAGGAGTCATGACATAAATGTTTGATTAGCAAAACAGAAAAATATGTCATGACTTTTCAAATGACTCAATATTTAATTCTTCAGAAACAATCTGGGTCCAGAGAATTCTTTTTAGGGTGTCTGTAAATTACAATTTAATTTCCTTAGTAGTATAGAGCTATTTAAATTACCTCTGGATAGTTGTTATAGTTTGTGTTTTTCTAGGAATTGGTACATTTCAAAGTTGTTAAATTTAAACATGTAATGGGGAAGGCAGTGGCATGGTGGTTAGGGCACTGGCCTCCCACATGGCCAGCCACGGTCTGAGTCCCAGAACTGGCAGCTTGCTTTCTCTCCCCCCGCCTCCACTCTGTCCATCCCTGGTCAAAATAAAATAAACAAATAAATAAATGAAGTTACATAAAATAATTTTAAAAAGATTTAAATATGTAAAATTGTCCACATAGTATTCTTTAATCATCCTTTTGATATCTGTAGGGTCTACAGGGGAAGGAAGGGGGCTGTTAGGCAAATAGACTGTCTGCCTATATAATAGCATTCCCCGCCACTCTCTATTGGTTTAAGGCAGACACCATTTTCCTCAACAGAACCTGAAATAGCAGGGTACTTAATTGAGCCAATATTTTTCCAACAGTTTACCTGAACTATTATTACTAAGTGTGATTTTTTAAAAATATCCAACCTCATCCCTAGTAACTTTGGTATATTATGTTTCCAAATAGTGTTTTCATTGTATCACAAAATAGGCCATCTTAGTCAGCAGATGTTCTGCCTGGGCACGTACTGGGAAACTTCTCCCAGACTACTAGATTTCTATCAAGGTTTCATGCTTAAAAATTGTAAATTGCAATCAACATAAGACTGTCCTAACCAGGTACACTTTGAAGTAAACGATATCCTATTTCAATTACGAAGTACAAAGTATTAGGTTTGCAATATGAGTTTTTCTGCTACAACAGAATTTACTCAAGACCAGATTCTAGTCATTTCAAGGTTCAACTGGGGTACAATCCACTGCTAAGCTGACATGGTGGCAAGATGCAGCTTTTCATAGGCTATCGGATTGAAGTAGTGTTAGTGAAGTAGTCTTCACCAGTGTTAGCCAGGGCCTTCCCCTGTTTGTGACCTTACAGGGCTCTTCAACTTAGCAGCTTTCTTTATCAAAGCATGAAGCTGGGAAGGCAATAGTTTCTATCAGCCTGAAAGCCTAGAGGGCAGGCTATCACTGTGCCTTATCAATTCACTAGAAGTGAATTATAGGTTCTGCTGACAACCAAGGAGGTGATTACACAGGGAGGGGATACCGGAAGGGAGATTACTGTAGGAGATCTCAGAAATGTGATTACCACACAGGTAAGACTTTCCAGGAAAGCCCTCGGATGTATATGGAGGCTTCAAAGAGTTTGTGGAAAATGGAATTAAAATATAAGTTTATTTTAGTGTAAAGAAATTGAAATCCAATTGAAATCTATCGAAGAGGCAACTTGTAAAATTATTTAGCATATCCATATATCTTTAAAAAAAAAAAGAATTAGGAGTTCTACCATGATGCTGGCATATAAAGATTTCAAAATCTATTGATAAAAAAATAGTATGAATAGTATGATGCATTTTAATTACAAAAGTTGAAAATAAAAAATGTTCATAACTGTATTGCTTATATACATTTAAATTAAAGGAACTAAGAAAAGATACATGTAAGAAATCAATTACGGTGTTAACAAGGTTGGGAGTGAAGGGTGAGAACTAGGTGGAAGGGAGACAAAGGTCAGAGGGATTTGTCTGTAGTTTTAATATATTTAAAAAATTTTTAATCACATTCAAAGATTCATAAAAATTAAGCGAAGATTTTTGTGGTCACCAAAATTTTCTCCATTCTGTCTTCTCCAGGAGTAGGAGAAGCTGAGGGTGACAGCTCGTAATGTAATTTTAGAGGTTTTTTCCTGAATGTTCAATGCCATATGCAATGTGTTATACAGTTGCCATTTAGATGCAATTTCTTCTCAAACCTACTAATGAGTACTTATTGCAACCACTGTGAAAAAAAAAAGGATAACCTCCCAAATTTGTTTAGATATAGAGTTGATGATGTCATACATGTACACGTATCCAGAAGGTATGGAAAGGTTTACTACTCAGAAGGGTCTTCAAAATGTTCATAAATATAAAAAAAAAAAAAACAGGCATGAATTTCAATTTTTTTTACACTAAAATAAACTTATATTTTAATTCCATTCCCCATAAACTTTTTGAAGCCTCCATATACATCCGAGGGCTTTCCTGGAAAGAGTAGGCAGGACTCCCAAGATGATTTGAAAATGCTTTGAGAAGGAGACAAGAGTTTGGGGATTTTAATGGGGTTAGTAAGTGGGCAAGTGTGAATGTGGATTGAGGCTTGAGTGATTTGCAGCTCCCTCTGGCTCCAATGATGGGTTCACCGAATCTTTCTTATAATGCTGCCCATATATGGAGAGGGGCCAAGGGGAAGCAGCAAGAGTGAGGCTTAAAAAGTTTTTAATAGGCTCAGCAGCAGTGAGCCAAGCAGGAGGACTCTGCCGCACAATGCATAAAGCAGCTTGTGAGGCCCAGGCTTAGTTCCAGGCCCAACATAATAAAACCAGTTGGGGAGGCCAGCAGGTGGCATAGTGTTAAGGTGCTGGGCTCCCATGTGGTTAACAGATTCAAGTCCTGGGCCCAGAGGCTTGAAACTCACACCAGGCGAGTATGTGTGCATGCCCAAAAGTTTTGAGAGGAGAACGAAAGAGAAGGGATTGAGGCATGGCCATCCCCCCTGGGAGGTGATTTCTCCCTTTCTGTCTCTCTCTCCAATGAGTGCACATAACATATAGCCATAGCCAAAAAAAGAAGGAAAGAAAAAAAAAATCTCTAAAAAAAGAAAAAACTAACCAACCAACCAAACAAATCAGTCCGAGTGCAGTGCCACGTGCCCATAGTCCTAGGTAACTGGGAAGCTGAGGCAGGACTGCAAAGTAAAGAGATTCTGTCAAAAATATCTATGTCTCTTCCCCTCATAAAAAAAAAAAAGAAAGTTTTTGACATTCAAACGTTAACAAATAAAATCATCTTCATTATATTTCCAGAAAAAAAGAATTTATACTATGCCAGATAATATAATAGTTGACTCACAGAACTTGTTTCATTCAATCAAAAGCTACAGAGACCTCACAAATATTTGACATTCTGAGAAAAGCTTAAAAAAGCATTTCTTAAAAATAAAATCTTATGCATAAGGAATACTGTGGACACAAAGAAATATTTCCTTAGGAAATAACATTTTTTTAATCTAACATATTAGCAAAAGTTGCAAATTGTTGTAGCTAGTGTGGTCTAGAATGTGAGAAGCCAGGCACTTCCATGTATGCAAAGGAAAATAAAAGCTATGCAAGGAGACTTCAAAGTGTTTTTAGAGAAGTGGAATTCAAGTATGAGTATATTTTAGTGTAAAAATAATGTAAACTCATAATCTGCATTTCCCATGAAGTTTTTGATGTTCTTTTGTATATTGTTATATCCTTCTGCAAGGGTAATGCAATAATATAAAAAAATTAAGTGTGTATGTCTTTTGACTCTACTTTTAGAAATTTATTTTGAGGGAACGACCAAAGAAGTGCAACATGTGCAACCACACAACACACACACACACACACACACACACACACACACACAGGTTAAAATGAAGAAAAAAAGGTGACAGCAATATCTATTTCCAACTATTAAGATTTTAATGAACTATCATGTCCTCATATGGTGATATATAGTCACTAGAAAGAAGATTTAGATAAGTACTTAATGATAGGAAAGTTAGTCACATTATAAATTATATTCAAAAGCACGTAAAATAGTATACAATAGCATTATTCCATTGTTGTTTACTCAATATCAATAGTACGTAAGTGTATACAAAAATAGCCAAAATAAAATACACTGATTTTCTAGTGTTGATTTCTGGTGTGATATTCTGGGTTATTCTTATTTTCCTAAGTTTAGTTTTCTTCAGCATTCTCCACATTTTTGCTAAGTTGGAATATCAGAGATTTTGAAGATAAAGGATGAGTGGTATACACAATGCTATTGTGTGTAAAATTATTGTGTAAATTGGTCTAACCAGATAGGAACTATAAAGTGGTAAATGGATCACCCTGGAAAGTATTATAATACATAAAAAATGCCAACGATTAATGTGCTAATACAAATTATCAATAAAATAAAATAAAATCCTGGCAACTGGAAATTATGTACAAATGAAAAGGCTAACAAAAGTCCTTTCCCTAAAATGTTCAGAACATTTAAAAGATACTTTAAGGACAAAAACTATTAATGATTACTAATCCGAGCAGTGAAAATGGTGCAATGAAAACGGAGCTTATTATCATAATCAAATAACACCATCAGCTGAAAATACAGTGCCCTTAAATTTGTTAAGGCTCAACGGTGCAAGCAACTTTTACAATATCTTGGCGTTAATTCCGATTTGGGTACGAATTTACTACTCATTTTCACATACTTAAATCGTATTACACTTCTGACTTTTCAAATTAATTGCAATCACATGGTTAATACATAAACACTTCGAACTTAACTATGATGAATAACTAGGACTTAAAAGTTATCTCTACTTCGCAAAAGCAGCAGGCGCAAGCTGCATTGTATTTCATTTCTTTCGCAAGACCTTGTACAGGACGTGTTGTTACTTGAGGAATTAAAAACGACTCTCATTAATCGCGGGAGGTAGGTCCAACGCTGTGCTTGAGACCCAAAGGAAAAAAAGAAAAAAAGAAGGAGGAAAGCAAAAGGTCTACATACCTTGATCCTTGTTTTCTCTATAAATTCTAAAGGTGCTACCCCAAACTCAAAACTAACTCCAATCCAAGGAATCCAGCCTTTAACGCACGGCGGTCTATGCGAATTCTTCCGCTGAAGGAATAAGAAAAGAGCAACGCAACCTAGGATTATAAGCACTGTTGAGGAAAACAGCTCCATGTTTTTGTCAAGTGCCTTCCAAAATCGGATCTTTTGGGAAAAGTCCCGCTGCCCTGGCACTTGCTCCTTCCCTGCGCGGTGAGTTATCCGCTCTGCTCCCTAACTTTCTGCCGCAACTTCGGACACTTGTTCCTCTTTGTAACCGTAGCTCCCCTTCCCCGCCCCGATTTTGAGAGGATTTTTGCATCATTGCTCCCTCCCACGTCAACTCCTCTCTAAAGTCTTGGCCACCACAGAAAAAAAAACGTCGAGGAGGTACTGGGTAGGCAGGAACTCGCCCCGTTGCCATGGAGACCGAGGGCGGTGGCGCAGCGGGCGCCTGGGCGCGGGCCAATCAGCGAGGTCGTGGAGCGCGGAGGACTTCATTTCCCAGAAGCCTCCTGGTGCCGCTTTGTTTTTCTGCTCCGGGGAGCTGGGGGCACCTGGACCACTCTGGCCGGGGGTTGTTAGGAAGGCTGCGGGTCCGCCGCGCGGAGGAGCCGAGCTAGGGAAATGGTCCC
Organism: Tupaia belangeri chinensis; assembly: GCF_000334495.1. Classification (NCBI taxonomy): domain Eukaryota; kingdom Metazoa; phylum Chordata; class Mammalia; order Scandentia; family Tupaiidae; genus Tupaia; species Tupaia belangeri. The sequence goes on from NW_006159732.1 coordinate 2,935,934, forward strand.
CGCCCGGCCGCTCGCCAGTTGAGCAGGGGGCCGCCCTGGCAGGGTGGCGGGCCATCCGCGGCGCGGTGCGCCGGCAAGAAAGGGTGCATTGTCGTCCTGGTCCTGCTTCTGAATGTCCGTCCCGGAGGAGGAGGAGAGGCTCTTGCCGCTCGCCCAGAGATGGCCCCGAGCGAGCAAATTCCTACTGTCCGGCTGCGCGGCTACGGTGGCGGAGCTAGCAACCCGGCCGCCCACGCCTGGGCCTCCCGGACGAGTCGCCGCGGTGCAGCGCTAGGGGAGGGACGGGCGGGCAGCTTCTTTCCAGGCATCCCGAGAGGCTGCGCCCTCTTCTTCCACGCCTGCCTGGCGGATGCGCAGGGCGGCCGCAGGGCCAAAGTCCTGAGGAGGAGGGACTGGAGGTTTCTAACGTCTTTTCCTTCCCATTTCTTCTAATCCTTCGCTCATGGATGTGCTGTGGTGCTTGAACGTGTACTTTTAGAAGCTTCCCGAGCTGTCATTCCTCTAGAGGCATCGTTTTCCTGTTAGAGAGAATGACCTTTTTAAAGACACAGCCTCGATCATGGAGATCATCTCTGTGATTTACATTCTTAACACAGCCTTACTGTGCCATTGTCTTTGGGGGCCAAGTTGTCAACGGACCTTGTGGGACTTCAATTATTAACCAGCCTATCATTGAGCTTGTACTCAACATCTGCAGGTCCCTTGACCTCTTGAGCTTAACTCACCTGTCTTATGTTTATCTTGCAGAATTCTGAGACGGTAATAGTACAGAAGTGCTAAATCCAAGGCAGGGAAACCATTCATTTCAATATTATAATTACTTCGATACGAGAGACTGTGGATATTTATTTGGAAAGACCCAGTTCTGACCTTCTTATGGGCTGGTGGGGAAACGGGCAGAGAAAGACAATTACAATGTGCTACTTATTATAATGAAGCTATTATTAGTTATCATCAGAGCATAGAAGAACACTGAATATTTCCCCAAACCATTCAGACAACACTTTAAGAGGCCAAATAGAGTGGAATTGTGATGCCCTTGTATGAGCAGGTGGTGTTTCTTTCAAGGTTTCCTTGAGTAGAGTTCCTATGAATGCCCTGTGAAACAGAAACTGTATTTTAAGATGTCTCGTATTTTCTTGCCAGTGGGGAGGGGCAGCCTGTTGTGTTAGCAATTATAAATGTTAGCCGTTCTTGTTCTTTTTTTTTTTTTAGAGAGACATTTTTGCTATAAGGCACATGCGCTTGTCAGAGAAACAAAAAGGGACAAATCGCCCACCCCCAGGGGGATGGCCATGCTTCAATCCCTTCTCCTCCCTTCTCCTCTTGGGATTTTGGACATGCACACCCACGTTCTGGGTGTGAGTTTTAAGCCTCTAGGTACGGGACTTGGACTATGGTCGACGATCTGGGAGTCCAGCAATGTAACCATTACACCATCTGCTGGTCCCAGTTGTTCTTGTAATAAAATGAGTTTATTTTGTATTTCTAGCATAATCAGCACACCATCTGTTGTTTTGTCCTTGGCACTCTACTCTTCCTCTTGCCCTTTGGCCCCCTTACTTTTCTCTTTCTCTCCTTTCAGAACTGACAAAGAATTTTTATTTATCAATGTTTTTACTGAAATAAAAATCATCAACTTAAAATTTTAAAAAAGCAGGCTGGTGACTAGTTAGGTATACTTCCAGTTTTGTTTTTATGAACTGTTTTTCTGGTGATTCAATACTTTTGTTCCTCTTGTTAAACATTTATGGAGAGAGCTATGTGGGGAATGGGGATGGGAGGCAGGAGACAAAATATGGGGTGGTTTTCAGTACCAGTTAATTCAGAATCAGAATCTGAAGTATTATTTGAGTAGCCAGCAAGGAAACAAACATTATTTTGAGAGGTATAATCTGTGCCAATGTAGAGGCTTCTACTTCTTAAAGCTTTTCAGATACAGGACCAGCAGTTAGCATAATGGCTGTGTCGCTGGACTCCCATGTAGTAGACCACGGTTCGTGTCCTGGACCCGGTGGCTTAAAACTCACGCCAGGCGTGTGTGTGTGTGCTTGCCCAAGATCCTGAGAGGAGAATGGAGAAGGGATTGCGGCATGGCCATCCCCCCTGGGGGGGGATGGGGGGTGATTTCTCACTTTCTATCTCTCTGTCTCTCTCTGTCATATACTAAACACCTCTTCAAAAAAAAAACTTCTCAGATTCATATTTCGATAAAATATTGCATGTAAGCTATTCTGTTTGAGGGAACCTACCCACAAGATACTAACTTCCAAAGACCAGTGATAAGATTTAATATTTTCTTCTCCTCCGACTCTGTTTTCTTTTTGGGAAAAGCATACAAGGATTTTGTATCAGGTCATTGAAAGTCTTACGTAGTGTCGGTAATGTTCATGAATGTGTCTGAATGTTATTATTTGTGTATACAAGTTTATGAGCTTGATCCGTCTTATTTGAGTCAATTAGGCTAGCTCAGTTTTAAGGTCTATAATTTACAATGTAAACAAAATACTTTTACAAATTCAACTGGTACTTATAAGCAGGCCATGAGTAAGCCATGCATGCAAATTATCAGTGCCAGAGAAACAATAGGTATTTTAATTGAAAGAGTATTGAGCATGCCACTCTCATATATAAAAGATGACATTAATTATATACTCCATTGTATCTTCTGTATCTCAAACATCAGGTCAGTGTTTCATCTATATGTGAACATCACTTATGAAATGATATAATTCACCTTTGTCTAGCATTTTCCAAAGTACACAAAAGTATATAGTACGATATCCTATAGTTACATCAGATTTTAAACAATCATGGTTGCAGTCAAGAGACTAAATTATTTCCCACTGGAAAGTAAAATGAAGCAAAAAAAAAGAAAAGAAAACTAAATAGATTTCAGACTGAAATTTCTAAGGAAAAAAGAATCTAAGGCTTGTTTCTTTTCAATTTTTCTACTGGTGATCTGGGATGCTGAGGTGCAGTGATTCCTAAATTTGGTCCTGTGTGAATGTCAACTGATTCTATACGCTTATCAACCTACTGAATTAGAATTTAGGAGCATGGGGCTAGGAAATGTGTACTTTTTAACAGTCTTCTTAGCTAATTATCATATATTTTTAAATGTTAGAACCCCTGTTGTTGGGGAAAATATTAGTCCTATGATTTCAAGATTTTTGTTTGCTTCTCTGAATTTTGCGGGGGTTTCCCCTCATTTGCTTTCTTTGTTAGCAACCTTTCCCCTTGATCTCACAAAAACTCGACTCCAAATGCAAGGAGAAGCTGCTCTTGCTCGGTTGGGAGATAGTGCAAGAGAACCTGCTCCCTATAGGGGCATGGTGCGCACAGCCCTGGGGATTGTTCAAGAGGAAGGCTTTCTAAAGCTTTGGCAAGGAGTGACGCCCGCCATTTACAGACACGTAGGTATTTATCTTGATTCTGACTGGTAAGTTTGTTATACGTTCTTTGTGTTTCTGCTTTTCTGTTTAGCTGTGTCCAAAAACCAGTCAGGTTTTTCCTACTAATATGATAAATTAATATATCCAAAGGGTCTTTCAAAAAGTTCATGAAAATGCATACAGGCACTTCTCGTTAACAATCATGTTTTGTTCCCAGGAATAGATACTTAAGTGAATTGGTCATAAGCAAGAGCCTAAAAGTAGATGTCTTGTGTGTATTGTGGTACCACAGGGTACCACTGTTTTTCAGTACATATCATGTGACGCCACACTAAAATAATGTAATTCTATCCATATAAAAAGTATACATTGATAAGCATGAGAAGTCAACAAGACACAGAACAACACAATAATAAAGATCCAGCATTACTGTTTTTATTTATTCTGAGTACTACTATGGGTACACCATAACATATTTGTACACAAAATATGTAGTCCTGTGTTATTGTAAATGCTTAGTATATAGTGAATACTAACTAACTGTGGAAGCAAGACAGAGACTGAGAAAGGCTGGAGAACTAACCATAAGCCCAAACAGTGGTTAAACAAGTAGGTCCTTAAGTGAGAAGTGACTATATTATGAAAAGCTATGCATGCACTTCAAAAATTTTTCCATCAGAATAAACTCTGACTGTATCTCCATTTTTCCATAAATGGTTTGAAGTCTGCTCATAGACTCTTTAAAAACAAATGAACAAACAAAGGCAAAACAGTTAACTACCAATTGTTATTATGGAGTTATTGTCTTATTTTGAATGTTTTGTTTGCTTGTTTGTTTGTTTGTTTTTAGTTTTTGCTATAGATCTTATTCACTCACCAGAGAAAGAGAGGGAGAGAGAGAAAGTGAGAAATCACCCACCAGAGGAGATGGCCATGCCGCAGTTTCTTCTCCTTCACTCTTCTCTTGGAATTTTGGGCACACACACACACACACACACACACACACACACATATATATGCCCATTGTGATTTTCATGCTATTGATTCCAGGACTTGAATCATGAAGCTAGCCATGTGGGTTCCAGCCCCTTAACCTCCATGCCAACTGCTGGCCCCTGTCCTACAGTTTTAGAATAGCATACTGAAATATTTCAGGATAACTTGTCATGAGGTTTGTAAAGTATCAATACTTTATAATAATTAAGCAAAAAAGAAAAAAACCCAGAAAATACATAAAAAATACTATCAATTGATATAAATCTCAATGATAGATACAGAGGGAGATATATTATTTTCTCTACATTTTGTATGTTTGAAATTTTTCCTAATAAAAGGATTTTAAAGGGTTAGGAAGGAAGCCTGAATAATTGATACAATTTTTCTCTACTTCAGAAACTTTAAATACAGGATTTAAACTTTTCATGTTCTTCAAAAATTAAAATTTATTTACTACAATGTCAAATCTCATGGTTTTGTCCCATGCATGAGAGACAAAGCTACTCTGAAAGAGAATAAAGATCAGTCCTAATCCAACTCTGGCAGTAGGATAATTGCAAAACAGTTAATTTTTGTCCTAGGTTTGCAGGCTGCTTAACTAATAATTACTGTTTTTATTTATTCTGAGTACTACTATGGGTACACCATAACATATTTGTACACAAAATATGTAGTCCTGTGTTATTGTAAATGCTTAGTATATAGTGAATACTAACTAACTGTGGAAGCAAGACAGAGACTGAGAAAGGCTGGAGAACTAACCATAAGCCCAAACAGTGGTTAAACAAGTAGGTCCTTAAGTGAGAAGTGACTATATTATGAAAAGCTATGCATGCACTTCAAAAATTTTTCCATCAGAATAAACTCTGACTGTATCTCCATTTTTCCATAAATGGTTTGAAGTCTGCTCATAGACTCTTTAAAAACAAATGAACAAACAAAGGCAAAACAGTTAACTACCAATTGTTATTATGGAGTTATTGTCTTATTTTGAATGTTTTGTTTGCTTGTTTGTTTGTTTGTTTTTAGTTTTTGCTATAGATCTTATTCACTCACCAGAGAAAGAGAGGGAGAGAGAGAAAGTGAGAAATCACCCACCAGAGGAGATGGCCATGCCGCAGTTTCTTCTCCTTCACTCTTCTCTTGGAATTTTGGGCACACACACACACACACACACACACACACACATATATATGCCCATTGTGATTTTCATGCTATTGATTCCAGGACTTGAATCATGAAGCTAGCCATGTGGGTTCCAGCCCCTTAACCTCCATGCCAACTGCTGGCCCCTGTCCTACAGTTTTAGAATAGCATACTGAAATATTTCAGGATAACTTGTCATGAGGTTTGTAAAGTATCAATACTTTATAATAATTAAGCAAAAAAGAAAAAAACCCAGAAAATACATAAAAAATACTATCAATTGATATAAATCTCAATGATAGATACAGAGGGAGATATATTATTTTCTCTACATTTTGTATGTTTGAAATTTTTCCTAATAAAAGGATTTTAAAGGGTTAGGAAGGAAGCCTGAATAATTGATACAATTTTTCTCTACTTCAGAAACTTTAAATACAGGATTTAAACTTTTCATGTTCTTCAAAAATTAAAATTTATTTACTACAATGTCAAATCTCATGGTTTTGTCCCATGCATGAGAGACAAAGCTACTCTGAAAGAGAATAAAGATCAGTCCTAATCCAACTCTGGCAGTAGGATAATTGCAAAACAGTTAATTTTTGTCCTAGGTTTGCAGGCTGCTTAACTAATAGTTATGTGTGCCTCTAGTGAATCTTCTAGAAAATATGTAGTAACTGTGCCAATGATAATACTTTTCTGCTTGGCTTCCAAAGTGGCTCTCCAAAAAATAAGAGTGGTTTTCTGTTTATGGACAGAACAATACACAGTTTGCTTCAAAAGGAGGTCGGATAGGTATGGCATTTTTCTCCTCTGTATTTTTAATGTTTCCTTAAGCATTTAGGAACCCTTGATCAGAAAAGTGACCAATTCAAATATTTACCAGCTTATTGTTTTTAAAGATTCAGTTCTTCCCATGAGTAAGTTAGAGTATTCATCAAGAATAATCCAAATGTTGGATAGAAACTATAACTGTTTTTGTACTTTGTGTACTTTTAAATATCTGAAAATATTTCATCAAAATTTCTGAAATATCATGGAAAGCTCTCTATATGAATACATGTACTAATTTCAATGAGTTTTTAATCTTTTAAATTTTTTTCCTTTGCCTCCCATTGTTTAGAGTTTTACATTTTTATTTGTATTTTGTTTTGGCCATTGTATATTTCTTTGCAGTTACTAGTCATTTCATATGTTTGACACTCGACACAGTATATTAATATAAAAAAACCTCCAATGATGTTACATATGTTTATGCAATGAAAACGCTCATTATCTCTATGTACTAGGGCATATGGAGTAATAAAAACACACAACCTGCTTTAAGAAATTCATCATCTGATAGAACGATAAGCAAGAAAAACAAGTTAATAGTCTAGTGACTATGATGATTATAATATTAACGTGTTTTCTTTTTTATTTTGGAGAGGTTTTTGCTATAGGGCACGTGTGCTCGCCAGAAAGAGAGACAGACAGACAGAAAGCGAGAAATCACCCTTCAGGGGGAATGGCCACGTCGCAATCCCTTCTCCTTCATTCTCCTCTCGGGATCTTGGGCACGCACGCACACGCGCCTGGCATTAGTTTAAGCCATCAGATCCGGGACTTGAACCACGGTCAGCTACATGGGAGTCCAGCGACATAGCCATTACGGTAATTGCTGGTCCCAACTTGTTTTCAATGATAGCCTGGACTGTTCTAGGAAAAGTCAGAGAGTACTTTCCAAGAAACATTTTTTGAATTGAGTCTTACACAGTTGAGTTAGCAAAGCAGTGAAAAGAGAATGTGTTGTAAGAACGATCAGTAAAATGGGAGGCCTAAGACTTAAAGGTCAGATACCACTTGGAGAAACATTAAGAAACCCACATCAGCAGCATAGGGTGCATGAGAGAAAGACACAGCTAGAGAAACTGACTAGGTAAAACTGTCTTATTTTATTAGACATTGCTAAATTAATCTTTTTCATGGTCTGTTTTACACAGTGTACTCTGGAGGTCGAATGGTCACGTATGAACACCTTCGAGAGGTTGTATTTGGCAAAAGTGAAGATAAACATTATCCCCTTTGGTAAGTTTTATTTTGAAAATAATATGATATTGCTCCAAAGGCTTTAGTGCTTGTTTATTTGATTTATGTAAAAATATACACTTGTACTAAGATTGCTTTGTTGTAAGTGTAAAATAATAAAGAATAACAATTAAATTCAAGTAATTGAGCATTTCCTGCACACAGACTACATCGGGTCTTCAAAAAGTTCATGGAAATAACATATTCTGAAAAAAGCTATGCATAGATCTCAAACATTTTTTGTAACGTAATAAACTCTTACTAACTTGTTATAACATGTCTGAATAGGATTTAGTTTGAAACCCTAAGAAGGATAAAGTATCAGTTTGAGAAGAGTGCCTGTCAGAACCTGTCAGAGCAAATTCTGCTAAGATTGAAGCAAGAACAAACAGATTTATGGTGAAGCTTGAATGGAAGAATGGTGGAATCATTGATACTTTATATTTATGGGAAAATACCCCAAAGATATCACCAATTTACAAATGAATCTCATTTTCAGAAGAGATAAGTTGGTATTGAAGATGATGCCTGCAGTGACAGCCCATCCATGGCAATTTTTAAGGAGAAAAATGAATCTCGTTTGTGTCATAATTGAAGAGGAATCATGATTACCAACAGAAACAATAGCCAACACCATAGGCATCTCAATTTGTTCAGCTTCCATAATTTTGAATGAGACTTTAAAGGTGACAGACTTCCTGCTTGTTGGTACCAAAACTGTTACACCCAGATCAGCTACAGAGAAGAGCAGAACTTTCAATGAATATTTTTTAACAAGTGGGATTGAGATCCTGCAGCATTTCTTGAAAGAATTGTAATAGGACATGACACATGGCTTTTCCAGAATGAGCCTAAAGAGAAAGTATAATCGAAGGAATAGTTTACCAAGAGGTAGACATGGAAGCAAAGCAAAAGTTGATGGCTTAAGAGCAAAGCTCATGACAACAGTTTCTGGGGGATGCTCAAGACATTTTGCTTGTTTTCTGGAGGGCCAAAGAACAATAACATCGTATTATGAGAATATTTTGAGAAAGTTAGCCAAAGTTTTAGCAGGAAAACACCCAGGAAATGGGACCAGCAGTTGGTGTAATGGCTATGTCGCTGGACTCCCATGTAGTCAATTGCAGTTTAAGTCCCAGACCAGTGGCTTAAACTCACACCTGACGGGTGTGCGTGCATGCCCAAGATCCTGAGAGGAAAATGGAGGAGAAGGGATTGTGGCATGGCCATCCCTTCTGATTTCTCGCTTTCTCTTTCTCTGTCTCTCTCTGTCTTTCTGGTGAGCAGACACGCCCTATAGCAAAAACCTCTGGGGGATGGGGTGGGTAGCAAACCAGGAAAGCATTACCTGAGATTCTCCATGACAATGCCCCTGTTTATTCCTCTCATCACACAAGTGTAATTTTGTGAGAGTTTTGATGGGAAATTGTTAGAGAGCCCACCTTACCATCCTGATTTGGCTCCTTCTGACTTATTTTTTGTTTCATAATCTTATAAAATCTTCAAAGTACACTCATTTTTTTTAGATAGTAATGTAAAAAGACTGCATTACATGGTTAAATTCTCAGTACCCTTAGTTCTTTAGGGATGGACTAAATGTCTGACATTATTGCTTATAAAAGTATCTTGAACTAGGTGGAGCTTATATTGAGAAATAAAATTATTTTCATTTTTCTTTTAATTCCATTTTCCACAAACTTTTTGAAGTCCTTTGTACATGGACAAACACTGGTAAATTATTTATAGATAGTTACTCAAGATTTTAGTGTTAAAAAAATTCTTACAAACCACCTTTTACTTATTTTATTTTTTAGTTTGCCTGAGGGCACATGTGCTCACTGGATCACTGGAGACAGACAGAGAAAGAACTCCCCAGACAGCCATGCTGCAATCTCTTGCCCTTCATTCTTTTGGAATTTTAGGTACACACACGGCCACTGTTTTTCAAGTAGCTGAGTTCAGAATTTGAATCACACCATCAGCCATGTGGGCTCCACCTGCCTTAACCATCCAGGAACACCACCAGCTGGCCCCAGAACAACTTCCTTATTCTACCTTCATTGATGAACTTTGGGCTTTAGAGTCAGACAGAAATAGACTTTAATTCCTGCATGACTATTGTGTAACGTGGACAAACGGCTTCACTTTTTTAATCTTCAGTTTCTCAGCCATAGGAGTAATATCTATTGTCAGGCTTTTGCTTTTGTAGGATTAGATAATGTGAAGGAATTAGATGTGGTACATGTCAATTAAAATACTTAGAATAAAAAATTGATTACTATAGTAATATACTTAGAACTATAGATTGATAAAAAATATAGAGGACACAGTGGAAAATATGAAAAGGTTATCAACAGGCAGTTTACAAAAGAAGAAATACAAATGTTCATTAAACATGTAAAAATGTTCAGCTTCACCTGTAATCAGAAAAATTAGTTAAAACTGTCTTTAAACTAATAGTGGATATATAGATACTATAGCTTTTATAGAGTGTAAATTAATAAACTTTTAAAATTTATAATCCTTTAATTTCTTCTTTATGATTATAATCATTCAGAAATACTGGGACCAGCAGTTGGCATAATGGCTATGTTACTGGACTCCCATGTAGTCATCAGCAGTTTGAGTCCAGGACCCTGTAGTTTAAACGCATGCCGGGCAAGTGTATGTGCATGCCCAAGATCCCAAGAGGAGAATAGAGCAGAAAGGATTGCGGTGTGGCCATCTCCCATAGGGGGGTGATTTCTTGTTTTCTGTCTCTCTGTCTTCATCTGTCCTTCTGGCAAGTGTACACACACTCTTGCAAAAATCTCTCTAAAAAAAGAGAAGGAAAGAAAAACTTGTGTCTATGCGTAAAGACAGAGAGCTGGATGGTAGCAGAGCAGTGAAACTTGTTACTTCTCTGCCAGGCAGACCCATATGGGAGAACTGCCTGTTAACATCTAAAAACTTCCCTGAATATTCCAGGCACTTGTGTGCCCGTCATCCCAGCTAGTGGAGGCTGGGAAATGGATTGCAGTGTCAAGATGTTGCCAGGGATGCTGTACCTCTGTTTGTTTTTCTCTCCCTCTCTCTTTTCCTATTACTCATGAAATACATAAGAAAACTTTTTAAAAAATACACAAAAAGATATTGACTGTAGCACTGTTGATAATAGCAAGTTTTTAAAATTTAAATAAATATCAATTTGGAGGTAGTTAAGTAAGTTAATATATATTTATACAGGGACATATAACACAACTATTGAAAATAATAAATTAAGTTTTATATAAGTAACAAGAAATGGTATCTTCCCCCCCGCCCCAGGGGTTAAAAAATAAATAAATAAAAAACCCAAATTACAGCTTTAAGAAAAGGATGGGGTTAAGATACTGGACTCCCACATGGCCAACCACAATTCAAGTCCTGAACCTGGCAGCTTGAAAATCCCCATAGGTACATGTGCGTGCCTTCCCCAAATCTCAAGATAATAAGTAGAATTTCATCTTCTAGGCAAAATATGTTGGAACGGTTCTTGAAAAATTATAATGTATGAAGTTATACTACTTCCAGAATTAGTGATGGAGTAGAAAATTAACAGCCTTGGGGCCAGCTGATGGTGTGGTGGTTAAAGTGGCAGGATTCCACATGCCCACCTGTGAGGTTTGAGTCCCAGACACAGAGGCTTGAAAAACACACTGGGTGCACGTACATCTGTGCCCAAATCCTTAAAGGAGAATGTAGGGGAAGGGATTGTGGCATGGCCATCCCTCATGAGGGGTGGTTTTTCACTTTCTCTCTACCTCTCTCCATGTATCTGTCTCTAACTTTCTGGCGAGTGCATGTGCCCTATGGCCAAAAAGAAAAAAATAAATAAATAATTCTTGCATTTTAGAATTTCCTCTATATGGGAAAGGTCCAGCTAAGGAGGAGTTCAAAGGAAATAGTCCACTTTCAGGCTGGGTTGTTTTGATGTCCTTTTGACCCAATTAGAGCAATTCATTCAGTCAGTAGGTACTTATTGGATAATTATGGTGTGCCCATCTTGTACTTAATACTGAAGCTATAATAATGAAAAAGACAGTCTTGCTATCATTCAGCTTTCAGTAATAGAGTCATAGGCATGAATAACTAGAATTATGTTAAAAAATACAGAGAAGAGAGTAATTATGAGATTTGCAAAGAATAAAATAATGTACTGTACTCATCTGTATGGAGAAACAGGCACTCTTATATGTTGTTGGTGGAAATGTAAATTGATACAAATTCTATGGAGAACAATTTGGCAGGATTTATCAATGTTATGTAAATATTCAATTTTGTTAGAATTATACTAGCTAAAGAAATTATGGTATATCTATAAAAGGAAATACTATGAAACTATTCACAAGAATAAGTTAACACTATATTATCTAAAAAGGATAACCTTTAAGATATTTGTTAGGAAAAAAAAGTGCAGGTGTCAGTGGATGGTGTGATGGTTAGGGCGCTGGCCCCCAACCTGGCCAACTGTGGTTCAAGTCCTGGACCTGGTGGCTTGAGACTCACGCCAGGCACCCATGCATGCATGCCCAAAGTGCCAGGAAGAGAACGAAGGAGAGGGTATTGCTATATGGCCATCCCCACGGGGGTGGGGGGGTGATTTCTCACTTTTCCTCTCACTGTCTCTGTCTCTTGGGTGAGAGCAATGCCCTATGGCAAAAACCTTAAAAAAATCAAAGTGCAGAACATTATACAATTTGGCATTCTAGATTTGTGCTTTTAAAAAGGAATATTTACACAGATATGCTTCTGTGTGCACAAACTATCAACCACACCTTATGTTTAATGGCTCTGCAGTCAGGTTGCACAGATTTACATTTTGGCTATACGACTCTCTAGTTGTGTGATTTTAGCTGTCATTTAACTGCTCTATGACCTCATTTCCACATCTCTAAAACTTCACTAATGTATGACAGTAATACCAATGTCATAGGGTTGATATGAGAATTAAGTATTATTTTTTAAATGTCCAGAACAGTGCCCAGCATGGTGAGGATTTACTGAATGCATTATTATCTCTAGGAAAGAATATAAGAAACTAGTAATTGTGATTGGCTTTCTATGCATTTATAACCTCTTCAGATTAAAGTAAAAAGAAAGGAAAAAACCTCTTTGTCCCAATCATCTTTTACCTAGATTAATCTCTATTGTGAGGAATAGATTATCCTCTATTGTGTCCTCACAATCATCACAAGGTGACTGGGGCTTGACCTGAGATAAGAGCCATAAGAAGGGAGAGAAGAGGACAGATGGACAGCAGGCAGAAATGTAATAGTCTAGTCTCGCTTACCATTGGCTCTGGGAGGGGAGTGAAGCACAACTCTGGGAATGGAAAGAGTTTCTTCAAAGAGAGAAATGTTCTCAAACCTCTTCACTTGAAAAACTGCTAAAACAGTAGTTTTTAAAATCGGACTCGCCGGTCTTTGTCTCCTAGGCCAACTATTCTGTTTTTCTTCCTCTGTAGTCAGAATTAAAACTTCAGATTTTTAACTCCTTGGGGGTCTTCTAACCCTCCCATTAGTAAACAGCCGATCCTCTACTTTTCTCTGTAATTTATTTGGATCTATCCTTTTCTTCATTTTAAGTTAAAACTCCTACCGAGGGCCTTTAACAGCTCGTACTGGCTCACAATAAAATCTGTAAAGTTAATGGCAACTTTTAAAACAAGGTATCTCCTTTTACAATTAGGAAGTCGGTCATTGGAGGGATGATTGCTGGTGTTATTGGCCAATTTTTGGCCAACCCAACTGACCTAGTAAAGGTTCAGATGCAAATGGAAGGAAAAAGGAAACTAGAAGGAAAACCACTGCGGTAAGTTTTCCAGTTAACTGATACCTTTCCCTTCTTCTTTGAGGCTATAGTATCTTGAACATTTACCTTATAGACTTATTTTAATTCACTATCCAGTAAAGATATTAATTTTGAATCTTAATTTGGAAGCTCTGTGTATTAAGAGGAAAGCTAAGCCAAACTGGATCTTTACTTTGCATGATGAAGTATACATGTTCTCTACCAGACAAAGTAATATGTGTGCATGACTCTGCTGCTTTTCCCAGTCAAGTCAGCTAGACTTGTCCCCTCTTGGAGGTTGATATAAAGAGTTTGTTGGGAAAATATGCCCTGGGATAAACCCCTATTAGACATTGGTGTTGCATGAGTCACTTAATATTTCTAATCTCTAGATTTTCATCTTTAAAAGGCACTCTCTCAAAAGGTTTTCATGCTGGTTAACATGACTCAGTCATTAGGCTTCTAAAACTGTTATTTCCTTTTCTCCTAGGAGGAAAGGAAGTAGCAAGGTTAACCTTTCAAACTGTTCCTACTTACTTGTCTGGTCCTCTTCCATCTTCATCTTCATGTCTTTTCTCCTAGTTTATGGAAGATTTTTTTTTTGAGATTTTTTTTTTCTATAGGGCATGCACACTCACCAGAGAGACAGAGAAAGACAGAGAGACAGAAAGTAAGAAATCACCTCCCTCCCCAAGGGGGATAACCATGCCACAATCCCTTCTCCATTCACCTCTCAGGATTTAGGGCATGCATACACACACACACACACACACCCCTGGTGTGAGTTTTAAGCCACCAGGTCTGGAACTTGAATCCCAATCAACTGCATGGGAGTCCAGTGATGTAACCATTGCACCATCTGCTGGTCCCAGAAGATTTTTTAAAAATATGCCTTTATGAGATATAATCTTCTGCATTACTCTGTATTTTGGAAGTCTGTTTTCCTTGTAAGAGCTTTATGTTCAATCTTTACTAAAGTATCATTTAGCCAGTTTCTCCTGGGAGAGGGGGAAATCTTGCAGCTAGATAGACCCCTCCTGAGAGGGAAAGTGCAGGGTGACTTGAGTTGAGTAAGGAAAGATCTGGTCCTCTGTACGTTCCAGATCCAAAGTGGAACCAAAAGAGAAGGATTTGGGGCCATGAGAGTTCTCTACTGACCCTTGCTCTTACCTCCTGCACCCTCTCTGAAACAATGGAAAATGAAGTTGAGCTGCCACATCCCATGTACCCAATCTGTCTCTAAAAAGAGGAGAGAATGTTCATGGCAGAAGAGAAAAGGGCACCACTTTGACTTAACTGAATAGTTTACAGAGTCCCAGGGTTCAATTCTCCATCTTGTAGTACCTTCTAATTTCTAAGTACCAGCAAGAAGTGATGCTGCTTGGCTAGAGAGGAGAAAACTAGCCACTGGGATCCAGAAATACCTGAGTTTTTAACTGGGTCCCAGTTTTTCCCTTCTCTCTTCTTTATTATTATTATTTTCATTTGTTTTATACATTCAATCCCTGCACATCACTACAGCTTGTAAAATGAATTTACCCGCCATGATTACACTTCACTCAGTCCAGTTGAAGATATCGTACATGTTATCGTCAACAGACAGTCCTCCATTTCTGCATCTTGTAAATGTTTTGCCTCTCTGTTTTGCTCCTTGATTCCTTTCCTCTCACTCTTTGTTACAGATCTTAGATATTTTTGGTTTGATTGTACTTAATGGTGTACTTCAGAAAGTGAACCTTGAGATCAGACAGTCGGAGAGTCAAAGCCAGCCTTTGCCATACTTTAGCTTTGTAATTATAGTCAAGCTTCTTAAGCTTCAGATTTCAAAAACGTAAATAATATATGCAAAGCTGTCCATGTAGCATAATAGCAATTATACATGTTTCATAAATATATCATTGTCTTTTTGGTGACAAAGACTATAATGCTTCAGTAAAGACCACACAGTTAGTACGTTTGCTGCAAGTTTTTCTGGCTAGGCGAAGCCCATCATTTTCCTAAATACCATAGGTTTCCACAGTTAGTTCATGATTCAGCACCATTTTCATCAGTCTACAAAAAAATGACCAAAATAAGGATAGTAAGTTTTCATAAAGCTCAGAGTGTTCGATTTTAAGAGCTCCTATTATAAAATTATCCTTTTTACTTTTTGGTCTAAAAGTATAATTTCTTTTATGAGTTTACAAGTAAGTCAGTGATTTTTAAATGTTAATTGGTACAATTAAATTGCGAGAGCCATGAACCTCCAGTAAAGTGAATCCAGAAACCTGATGACTACTGTTTCCTCCTCTAGTTAATATGTACACTGCTGATGTAAAGTATTAAGAAGGGTATTTTAATTTGTTTCATAATCTGAGAAGATAAACTATAATTTGTAAATATTTTAATTATATTTATTATTTTTCTTTAATTATAAAATATAATTATAAATAACAATATAATTGATCAATATTTTTGTTACAAATATTTTTTTAAAAGCCCAGCCATTGTGGTGCAAGTGGTAGGACACTGCTATGCAGGGGTAGGGCCACATGGGAGGCCTGGGTTAGGATCCTGGAGCAACCTGAACAGGCTGGGCATGGTAGCACATGCCTGTAATCCCAGCTAGGTGGGAGGCTGGGACAGGGATTGCAATGGTGAGACTCTCAAAATATTTCTCTCTCTCTCTCTCTTCCTTCCTACTTCTTCCTGCCCTTCTCTGTCCCTCTCTTCCCTCACATCATTAAAAATATTTGTTTAAATCAAATGTTGACCTTTTTTCCTAAAGGTTATTAAATTTAGATTTATGTGGATTGCCTTAATTTCTATTACTTCCAGATAAACAAGACATTATCTTACTTCAGATTATAGCTGGTGTAGGTGAAGCTTATGCAATTGCATTTCGTACACAGGAATACATAAGGTGTTCACATTTTATTATCATTTTTCTTAGATTTCGTGGTGTGCATCATGCATTTGCAAAAATCTTAGCTGAAGGAGGAGTACGTGGGCTTTGGGCAGGCTGGGTACCCAATATACAAAGAGCTGCGCTGGTAAATATGGGAGGTAATGGAAACTTTATTGAATTCTTTTTCTCTCTTTTTTTCTTTTTTTCTTCTTTCTCTTTTCTTTTTTTTTGGAGAGGTTTTTGCTATAGGGCGTGTGCGCTCTCCGGAAAGACAGAGAGAGACAGAGAGACAGAAAGCGAGAAATCACCCCCCAGGGGGGATGGCCATGCCACAATCCCTTCTCCTCCATTCTCCTCTCGGGATCTTGGGCACGCATGCCCATGCACCCGGTGTAAGCTTAAGCTACTGAGTCCAGGATTCGAACTGCAGTCAACTACATGGGAGTCCAGTGACATAGCCATTACGCTAACTGCTGGTCTTAGAAACTTTATTGAATTCTGAGAAGTCCTAGTTTAACAGTCATAACCATGAGCACTTCCATCAGACAAATTTAAAATGTTACTTTTATTATTTTAATAAAATATATTAGTAATAGGCTTTATGTGTGTTAAACTGTCATAATTGAATATTTTCCCTCGAGCATTTTCACTTTATTCTAAATTGATATATGAATGGAGTTTCTGAAACAGGCAGACTGTGGCAATTATAATTGAATATTTTCCCTTGAGCATTTTCACTTTATTCTACATTAATATATGAAAGGAGTTCCTAAAACAGGCAAACAGTGACAGTGAGGAAAGAAGATCCAACTATTTCCAAGTTCTCCTCTCTGTTCCAGACCCTTATTTAAGATTAAATTTGATACATGGCTCCAGCCATGGTGGCACGGCAGTAGGGGTGCTATTGACAAGGCTGGCGACCATATGGGAAGGCTGTGGGCTCATGTCCTGGCTCGCTGCAGTCTGGGGGAGGACCGTAGCATGAAGGCCCTGTCAAGGTTCCTGTCCCCCTCTCTTAGGAAATAAACTTAACAACAACAAAAAACCATATATGTAACTATCTGATGGTCATTCTATTCAGACTGTCCAAATCTTTCCCAAGGTAATCCTGTTCCCATTCCTATATAGTGCATCTTGTACAGCCTGGCACACTAGCCAAGAAGCCTGAATGTTCCCTTAGCTCACCCTTGCCCCTTACTTCCCGTATGCATGACCAATTTCTTCTATCTTCTAACTACTCCTTAAAAGTTTTTTCCCTCCAATGTCTACTATCTTAGTGTCCTTAAAATGACTATTTCTGCAATACTAACCACTGGAACGTCTCAGCTGGACCACTGCCATAGCCATCTAACTGATTTCCTCCTCCATCCTCTTATTTGTACATAGTAGCCAGAGCGATTTAACTAGGACACAGACCCAAGCAAGTGACTGGTGTCCATACAACCCTGCACTGGCTTCTCATCACCAATAGAATAAAGTGGATATTTTGGAACATGACACATAAAGTTTGTGCCTTCAGAGACTAAGCAATTCATTGATGCTCTCACAAAGAATGGAGCAGAAAGTCATTAACTAAAAGGTCCCACAACCCGCACATGCCATGCTGGGTTTCACCCCAATATTGTACTTTCTGTGCTCTTCTTTAGTTTTCTATTTAGTTTTCTTCTAGATTCTTTAATACTCAACTGAGGTGTCTTCTCTACCAATGTTTATTTTCCTGAATCTCCTGCAATCCCGACCCCATGCCATATTGTGCTAGAGGCCCTTTTAGTGTTTATATGGTCCCTGTCTTTATTGCTGTTACTGATTGTACCTCTTTCCATTGCCTTCTATTATGTATTTATTTATATCTTCCACTTGAGTGTGTGCCCCTTGAAGGCTTGGGCTATATCGGATTCATCCTTATTGTCCTAGTCTCTCCTGTATAGTCAATAAACCTTTGCTACATGAATTAATCAATTAATCCTTCCTAGGAACAATCATATGATTCTAACTAATTGATGAGTAGCATTTTTTGAGAATTCCAGTAATGTATCACTTAAACATCAAAGGAAGTAAATCTATAGTCTATTTTCTATCCCAGTCCATCTGTGCCTACTATACATTTTGGTGGGTGTTTTGGTTTTTAGAAAACTCTTTGTTTTGTTTGCTTTTTTAAAAATTTTTGCCATAGGGTATGTACATTCACCAGAGACAGACAGACACAGAGAGAGCAAGAGAGAAATCACCCCCTAGGGAGGATGGCCACACCACGATCCCTTTTCTGCTATCCTCTTGGGATTTGAGACTCACATGCACACACACCCAGTGTGATTTTCAATCCACGGGATCTGGGACTCAAACTGCACAGCCGACCATATGGGATCCAGCACCTGAACCTCCACACCATCTGAGGGCCCTAGCAAATCCTTCTTATTGTAGTTTCTCATTTTGTTTTTGAATCTGTTATCAGCTTTCAATTTTATTCTGAATCTCCATTTGGATCTCTCAAGTATATCACTTAGAATGTGTCCAAACCAAACCCTTTTTATCTAAGCACTTCCTCTTCATTTTTCATACTCTCAAAATAGATCGCCTTCCTTTCAGTGACTTATGTCAGAAATTTGGTCATGATTCTGGCTCTCTTCTTTCACTTGCTCTATATATCCACTTAGTCACTAAGTCTAGTTAATTTTACCTTCCAGATATATCTTGGGCTCGTATACTTCACTCCATCCCTGGAGCCACTCCTGTGTGGATTATTGATCTCCTTCTGGACCATTGCAGAGGCCTCCTCAATTGGTCTTTCCATATCTACTCCACAGCCATTTTACCCTGCTATGCCTCTGAAACTGGTTTTGTCGAAGCCACAGTTGTCTATCATCTTATTTTAAAAATGTAGAAACTCCATTTTCATTTTCACTATTCCTGTGAATGGCATCTATGTTTTTTAAATTGTCTACACTCAAAAACCTTTCAGTCATCTTTCTTTCTTTTTTATTTTTTTTTTAATGCTAGAGAGTACTTGCATGCACCAGAGAGAAAGAGAGTATACACCCTGTCCCCTCCCATCCCCCACTGGGCTGGGTCACTCCTTAATCCTTTTTCTTCCTTTTCTCCATCCTCAGGGTCCTAGACACAGGTGCATATGTACCCAGTGTGTTGTTGCCAGGGCCAGGATTTGACCAACATGGGGCATGTGGGATTGGGCTAAGCCCCTTGGTCTGCATAACACTTAACCCTTGTATACTGTGCGGTCAGATCCAGCTTTGATTCTTTATCTCAGTCTGTATCCAACATGCTGGCCAATCCTACTGATTGTACCTTCAAAATCTATCCAGAATCTGGTCAGGGCTTCAAAACTTACTCATCCAAATTGTCACCATTTCTTACCAGGATGACCTGGTTTCATGTTTAATCTGTCATGCCTCCATGCAGTCTGCCTTCAACAGAGCAGGCAGAGCGATCCTTCTGAACAGTAGCCCAGGTCAGTTTTCCAACGCAGAATCCTGCCCTGACTCCTGGTGCACTCCATCCTTTGGACTGTGCTGTTCTCTGACTCTTAATATACTCTGACCCTGCTAGACAAGTCTTCTGGCTATTCCTTTAACATTCCACGCTGACTCCTACTTCAGAGCTAGAACACATACTGTTGTTTGCTTAGGACACTTGTTCTTAAATATCCTCACAGTTATACACATATGCTTCTACTCAGATGGCACTTTATTGAGAGGTCCTCCTTGATCACCCTATTTAAAATGCATATATACCATTCCCTCCCACCCTCTGGTACATATCCTGTTTCCTTGCCTTATTCGTCTTCAGAGCATTTACTTTAAGAACAAGTACCATTTGAAATTCCATGTAGTTGATGTCGTTTATGGTCTCATCTACCAGCAGAGAACAGAGAGTTTAGCTATTTTGTCCATGGTTATTTCCCTAGTGCCTGCAACAGTGCCAGGCACATGGTTAGCATTCAGATATTTGGTAAATAACCAAATGTACCTATCCATTTTTGCCTCCTTGCATTTTATTTCCTTATACAGTGTGAGTCTTCTTTCTAAAACTCCAGCATTATGATACCACTCCCTTGTTTAAAATCCCTTAATAATTATTCATCGTCATTACAAAAAAGCGTAAAATGTTTACTGTGGGATAATGATCAGGACCTTTTGTCTTTATGTGCAAGGTCTCAACTCACTGTAACTTAGTATAAAAAAGGAATTTATCAGCTCAAATACTGAAAAGTCCAAGGGTTGAGCTGACTTCAGGCATAGCTGGATTAGGTGTTCAAATGATAATAATTGAGCATCTGCCTCTTCTTTTTCCCGTCCTCCATCTGTAGCTCTGCTTTCCTCTGCTTGAGAACAAGAATGGTATCTTTTATCCTGGTACACATTCCTCTTTTATCCTGGTACACATTCCTGCCCTAAGTCTAGCATGTGCTTGACACAAAATACATTCACTGTTGAATGAATCAATATTTACACCTTTTCCATTGCCAGATTTAACCACATATGATACAGTGAAACACTACTTGGTGTTGAATACACCCCTTGAGGATAATATCATGACACATGGCTTGTCAAGGTAAGTGATTGCTTTAGTTTGATTCTGTTTTTGTTTTTTTTTTTCCCAGTTCTATCACCTTTTCTTCTATATTTGCTATACATTCTCATTTCTGGGCTTTTTCAAGCCCAGACCCTAGTGGTACTATACATTGAGAAAGGCAATGTTTTATTTCTAAAGAGGAATTTTCTTAAAGTTTAATGCAGTTAAAATGGTTAAAAGACATGTAACATTGCAGGATATTTCAGATTAAACTTCCTAAAATATTTAGACCTTAATGGGACCATCCCAGGGACAGGCTCTGAGATCACCTTTCTAAATTGATTCAGCAGGTTTGAGTTGTTCGAGTACCATTTAAAATTTTTTTTATTATTATTTATTGTTATTTATACCTTCAATCATTATACATCATTTAGTTTGTAAAGAGATTTTATACAACATGATAGACGCCACACAGCAGGCCAGTTGAGACTATTATACACATGACATCACCAATAGGCAACAAACCATATCTGTGTCCCACAAATGTCTTACTTCTCCATTTTTTCCCAAGTTTCCCTTCCTACACTCTTCTTTGAGTACCTTTTATTTTTTTAAAAAAATTCTTTATTATTTTTATTATTTTATTATTTATAATTTTCTTTATTATTTTTATTATTTTTGCTATAGAGCATGTACACTCACCAGAGAGAGAGTTAGTAAGAAAACAAGCTGCCAGCTCCAGGACTTGAACTGTGGTCAGCCATGTGTGAGTCCAGCAACTTCACCACCACAATACCTGCTGGCCCCAAGTACCTTTTATGTTATTGGTACTGTGTAGGGCTCTGTAGTAGGTCCAAAGTAGAAAATACTAAAAGAAGTTACTAGTTAAAGAAGAGGGATAAAAATAACTACTTGGAAGGGCCCACAAAGGAGGTTGAATTAGAGGAGGGTTTTAAAGGGCTGTGGTTCCTTGCAGGCAGGGATGGGAAAAAGGACATTCCAGGATGAGACGCAGTACTTTCATCTCTTTGCAACACAATTTTTGAAAATAAAGTTTTTTATCATTATTATTATTATTATTTTAATTTGCTACAGAGCACATACACTCACCAGAGAGAGAGAGAGACAGAGAGAGAGGGAACTGAGAAAGAAACCACCAGGCCTGGGATTCGAACCATGGTTGGTCATTTGGAGTTAAGCACCTTAACCACCATGCCATCTGCTGGCCCTCAAAACAATTTGAAATGATCCTTTAGAAGAGTTCCTTCATATATGTCTACTTTCCTTAACAATGTTGTGATTTTTCTTAGCTTTGATCTTATTTCCAAACTCTAGAAGCCTATATTCTATTTGGACAACCCCAAAGTAAATTAATAATATAAAATCAATGACATTTGAAAAGATATATATATATATATATATATATATGTGTGTGTGTGTGTATAATTTATTTTTTATACAAGAGAACTCTTAACGTAGGGCTTTTACATGTACTGTTCCACCTGCTTCTAACACTCTTCCCCTTGATCTTCACATAGATGTATCCTTTTTACCACTCAGTCCTACTGTTACTCAAGAGTCTTTCATTAACTACATGCCATGCAGTTTCCCTATCACATTTCCCCATTTATTGTTCTCACAACACTTATCAGCATCTAAAATTATTCACATTTCCTTTGCTTTTCCGCATGCAGATTTGTAAGCTCCCCAAAGGCAGAGCCCTGTCTGTTGTTCACTGCCTACAAAAAGGCCTGTCACCAACAGATGCTTAATGAATACTTGTTGTCTGACATTCTTTGATTTTATTTTTTCCTATCACTTTCTTGACTATATATATTTAGCTTAAATTTTTACCTAAAATATCTTTATTTTGAAGATTATTATAATAATATATTTTGTATTCCATCTTTTCTAAATGTCAAGTTCTATTTCTTAAAATTTAGAAACTACTACATATTTTTTCTCCATCTCATTTATTTGTATCTATAGTTTATGTTCTGGACTGGTAGCTTCTATCCTGGGAACACCGGCTGATGTCATCAAAAGCCGAATAATGAATCAACCACGAGATAAACAAGGAAGGTAATAGAAAGTCTTCAGTATTAATGTGTTTAAATATCTATAATAATATTTATTTTCAGAGTTATTTTCTATATTTGTTCATAATAAAAATATATTTGCATGTTTTGTGTTTAATAACAAAATAGCTTTTATGTAATTACTTGTCATTTAATCAAAAACTGTTTATTTGAGGAAGTAAACTAATCAACAATTATATCACTTAGATAGGTATTTGATGTGATTTGTTTTCAAAGCTTTTTATTTTAAGAGAAAGATTTTTTTGCAGTAGGGTGCTCATCAGAGAGACAGGGACAGAGAGAGAAAAAGTGAGAAATCACCTCCCAGGAGGGATGACCACGCCACATTCTCTTCTGCTTCATTCTTCTCTTGGGATTTTGGGCACACCAGGCACACATGCCCAGTTTTCATTTCAAGCTACTAAGTCCAGGACTCGAACCGTGGTTGACCCAGCCACTATGCCACCTGCTGACCCTCAAAGAGTTTTTTGAAAGCATACAATGCTGAGAATTTACAAAGCACTTTCTTCAGAAGCTTATGACTTATAGGTAACATGGAGAATTTGGTTTGACAGAAACTATTATGTTCACCCTGGAAGAGATCAGGTGGAGTGAATTCTAAGTATAAAACCAAGGATGGAATGAATCAAAAGTGTTAATCTTGAAAATATCTTTAAACTCAAAAGAAGCTATCTATATCAATAGAATCACAAATATTATGTTCTAAGGTAGCAGAAAATATTTAACTTAGTACATTTAATTTAGACTATTTTATTTAGACATCTCTTTACACAGAAGAAGTTTAACAAAAACTTCTTATTTTCTTTATAGGGGACTTTTGTATAAGTCATCAACTGACTGCTTGATTCAGGCTGTTCAGGGTGAAGGATTCATGAGTCTCTATAAAGGCTTTTTACCATCTTGGCTACGAATGGTAAAGTTAGGTGTTTTCCCTTTATTTCTATTTTCTTTCTACTTAAGTTATTTTAGCCTATTGTCCCTTCTCCATTTTGTTTTGTAGCATTGTCTTGCCCTAGATTAGAGATTTGGTTTTTTGTTTTCTTTCACCTCTCTTCAGAGTCACATTACCTTCCTTGGTAGATTAAGACAAAATAAAGCAGTTACATCCATTAATGAATAGGTTGATAGTCTGTTATTATAGAGCAATGGATAGATTTTCTGTAATGTAAAACCATTAGTAGTCTACTTAACTAAAATATAGTAGTTTGGGATAGATAAATATTTTATACTAGAAATCATTCCTATGAAAATTTTACTGTTTTAAATCAATTTTCTTACTTTGATGTCAAATGTTACATTACTTGTTATTATTTATTACTACAAAATTCTGCTTAGTAAGAAAGCATTATGTCATTTTTATTTGGTTTAAGTGTTTTTTTTTTTAAATGAAGTGAACTGAAATGCAGAAATAGACTTGTTTAGCTTATGTTGAAAACATAATGAAAACAAATCTTTCAGTCTTTAATAAGTTAGGAAAAAATATATATACATATATATTTTTTTAGAGAGGTTTTTGCTATAGGGTGCGTGCACTCGCCAGAAAGAGAGAGACAGAGAGACAGAAAGTGAGAAATAACCCCCCAGGGGGGATGACCACGCCACAATCCCTTCTCCTCCATTCTCCTCTCGGGATCTTGGGCACACATGCACATGTGCCCAGTGTTGAGTTTAAGCCACCAGGTCCAGGACTCGAACTGTGGTTGACTACATGGGAGTCCAGCAACATAGCCATTACACTAACTGTTGGTCCTAATAAGTTATAAAATAGTTGAAGGAATGGATGATTTCTGGATTTAGGAATTCAGGTAATCAAAATTAACATAATAAATTATGTAATGACATGTAATGTAATATATTTCATATATATATTCCATATACACACACACACACACATACATGTAACTAATTGAGTGCCTACTCCATGCAAAGCCCTGTACTAAGGGCTTAGCTTTGAATAGGAAGCTACAAGTGATGAGTGTTATGTGAAGAGAGCATAGTGCTATAGAAATAAATATATCAAATAAGAACAATCTAGGCTGGGAGGTTAAAAAAACTTCCTTAGAGAATGAACTTTTGAATTGAGATTTAAAGAAAGAAGAGGACTTAGGTAAAAAGGGTGGAAAGAAATATTTCATATAGAAGGGCTATCAGAGAGGACAAAGAGCATGATAAGTTCAAAGAAGAGAAGGAAGCTCAATAGGCCAAGACATAAAGACTTGGAGGAGAGAGGCAAAGGGTAAGGCAGAGAGAATCAGAGACCAGGCTGAAAGGGGCTATCTGCACAGTAGGAGTGATGTGAACTACTTGATGAAGTCTGCTGGCTTGCCTGTGAGTTGGGAAAAGGCCAAGAGTAATGATAAAGGAGAGAGAAGGGTGGCTTGGACAAGAGCATGATGGAGCAGAAGAAGGAGGATCTCAAAAATATTTAGGAGGTAGAAAGGAGATAGAAACATGACTGATTGGATGGAGTCAGAGAAACGGTCAGAGAATATAAGAAGTCAGCCCTCATTCACAGGTTTCTGCTTTGAGTGACTGGTGATAATATAACTTGCTAAAACAGGTGTCATGTGCAGGGAACAAGATTTTAGGTTAAAATAAGTTTAGTTTTATATATTAAGTGAATTTATGGACACCCATACGATATATAAGTAAAGGTATTTAGATGAATAACTTCATATGTCAGTCTGGCTCTTAAAAGAGAAGGAGTAGAGGTTTAGGTTTGAGAACTACCTACATGTAGTTAACATGTTAACTGAGCTTTGGGGATAAATTATCTCACTTAAGAGATAGGAAGTATTTATTTATTAACATGAAATTAGTAACCAAAGTCCTTGTCGATATCTGATACAAAGGTATACCAAAATATTAATAAATCAACTTGGTACATGGCTGGTATTGTATTCATCATTTTTATGGCTCAACTCTGAATTCTCCCTTCAATCTGTACAGTTAATTTACTGTCATATTCCTCTTTTATAGAGGAGAAAACAGCAGTATAAGGAGTCTAACAACATAGCAGGTTAGGTGGTTATTAATGAGTAGTTGAGGGCATCAAATCAGGCAGCATAATGCCAGAAGACACAGTCAAAATAAGGAGGTTGCATTAGTGCTCCGACAGGGTATGAACATACTCTGGGAATATGGATAATGGAGTAAGAATGGCTGTAACTGGACAAAGTCAATAAAAGCCTTCACAGAGCTGGGACCAGCAGTTAACATAATGGCTATGTCACTGGACTCCCATGTAGTCAACTGCGGTTCGAGTCCCAGACCCGGAGGCTTAAACTCTTACCAGGCACGTGTGCATGCATGCCCAGGATCCTGAGAGGAGAACAGAGGAGGAGGGATTGTGGCATGGCATCCCCCCTCAGGGTGATTTCTCGCTTTCTATCTCTCTGTCTCTCTCTGTCCTTTGTTTCTCTGGTGAGCGCACATGTCCTATAGCGAAAACCTCTCCAAAAAAAAGAAAAAAAAAAAGCCTTCATAGAGCTGACTTTTGATCTGGGCCTTGAAGCCTTGGTAGGTGTTTGTCAAGAGAAATATAAGGGAGTAGCATGTATGGGCCTGACATGTTTGAAGAGCTACAGAAAATTCAGTGTGACTGCAGAGCAGATCCTCAGAGAGGAGGTAGGAGATAAGGCTAGACAAGTACTTAAGGACCAGATTGGGAAGGGCCTTGTGCCCAAGTGTAGTAGTTAACGATGAAACCTTATAGTTAGAGAGCACCTGCTGAAGCGCAGGAGTAGTGCACTAAGATTTGTTTGGTGGCAAGAGTATTTGGGAAGCAGAGTAGAAAATACATTGAAAGCTAGGATGCAAGAAAGGAATGTTTGGCAGCAGTCTAGCCAGCCAATGAATGTAGAAATGGAGAGAACATAGATTCTAGGGATATTTACAGTTAATGCCCTATGGCATTAGTAATCGATATGTGGAAGACAAAGAAGAAAATGAGACTTTCATGTTTCTAGTCTGGTAGACTTAAAATATGGGTGAGACCACTGCTGAAGCACAAAATTAGGGTTAGGAAGGATAAGGAGCAGGGTGAATATCATGTATAAAGGATGGAACCACCTATTCTGACCCATTCTCTCTACATGACTCTCAGAAAATATAAATGATGAGAAAAAGAAAAGAACTTAGTGTTAAACTTTTTACATATATTAATTACTATAAGAACCTAGTAAAACAGGTAGTGTTATCCTCATTTTTCAGATGACAAAACCTTAGCTAAAGTGTAAGAAATGTGCTCAAGTTCATAGAGCAAGAATGTGGCAGAGCTGGGAATTGACTATAGGCCCATTCAGCTCAGAATCCTCTGCTCCTTACTAATTAATGCATTGAGTTGCTCATTTTCTTGCAGCTAATTAGAGAAATTTTTAAAGAGGCAGTTTGTAACCTCGGAGGGGTATTACCAAAGAATAGCTGGCTAACCCCCAAAGATCACCAGGGTCACTGCCTTGTTGATTTGCCGTAGTGTGACAAACTGAGTTCAGAAATCTGAGGCAGGAACATATCCAAGTAAATTGGCCTTGAAAATACAAATTTACCTCAGATAAATTCACTGAAACTGATGATCAGGCCAGAATATCTGACTCATTCATATTACATAACACATTTGTCAGATGATCCAACTGCTGAAGTCCTCTGACCAGTGTGCCTCCTAAATTAAAGCTCCCTGGGGACCCAAGTTATAATCACAAAGTTTCTTGCTAAACACAGAATCAAAACGGGAAGGCTTATTTGTAAACTTAAATATATCAACTCAAGAGAGCTCTTCTTGTGTGTTCAGCTCTCAAGTAATAAGCATGAAAAAGTATCATGTTGCCGGAAAAGTCGTGATGCGTAGAAAAATGCATAGAAAAAGTCATTTTTCTATGCGTCATGAGTTTTCCAACAATCTAATACATGCTTTTTCCAGCAGTTATGGCAAAAGGCATACCAGAATAGACAGCATGGGTTCATATACACTTGGATTATTTAACACTAGTCATAATGCACCAGGAGATAATCAACAAGTAAACAAAACCTAGTGCTCACATGCACTTCTTTGCAAAGGCTCAGTAAATCCTACTCATACATCCCCCATGTTCTTTGGCTATATGATCTCCCTCTTTTAACTCTATTCAAAATCCAGCTAAACTTCAACCCAACCCCTTCCAATAGGTAGAGATAATATAACCTTGTTTTGCCTCATCTCTTGTTAATATTTATTTCATTTTCCTCTGGTTTTATTGCTGTGGTGTCATTAACACGAAGTCTGATTACACATCAATTAGGATTGACTGTGCTGTCTAACTAGGGCCTCTGGCTCCTTAATCAGACTACACTTATACCCTTGGCACACTTCATTTTTACTGCCACAAGGATACAATATTCCAGGGCCAGCAGGTAGCATGGTGGTTAAGGTGCTGGACTCCCACATGACTGCAGTTCGAGTCCTGGGCCTGTTGGCTTGCTTTCTCACTTTCCCTCTCTCTCTTTCTGGTCAAATTAAAATAATAATAATAACAATAAAATTAAAATGAAATAATTATTTTTTAAAATAATATAATATTCCTATATATTTCTTATTTTATTTATGTCTTCATACATTTAACTGACCAAGAAAAGTTCTAAATTCACTATTAGTAAATTCTCCCTCTGCCAATATAAGATGCTCAATATTTCCAAACACATATGATATACATATTATTTTAAAAACTCTCTAACCAGATATATTTTACATTCTAATTACTTAAGCCTGTTTCTCTACTCCAGTGATATAGTTACTCAATGTTGATCGAGAACCCAGTCAGGCAAGAACTAGATCAAAGGCACCTCTTCTCCATTCCAGAGTTTACACTGTGATTTCCTTTTATGTCTTTCATGTTCATAGCTGTAATATTTATCTTCTTCTAACTCTTATCCTTGTATAATTCCTCTAGGTATAATTACACTTCATTCAAGTTAAAGCCTTTCTGAGTTGAAAGTTCTTTTCACTATTTAATGACAATTTATATATACGTGTTATAAGACCTCTGTTGTTTGTTCTGTGACCTAACTCTAAATGGGTAATCTTTCATCTTCCTCACTTTCAAGTTCCTGTCTCATTGTCATATTCCATATATGAAGAGCCCAGCCTAGAATTCAGACATTCCTAGACCTATTTAGCCAGTAATGGTTCCTTAAAAAGAGCTATAGGAATGGAAAACAAATGCCCATAGTCTAGTTCCACAATGTGCCAGGCATTTGAAGGCTAAGCCTCAGTGTCCTCATCTGTAAAACATCTGTAATATTGTAATTGTTGCTTAGAGAAATCTGTGATAAAAGACATGAAAATGCTTTATAATTGCTTTAGAAAGGTGCTTTGCAACAGTACAATACCAAAATATTTTTCAGCTTAAGTGAATTCAAAATGACTTTGTCATTCAAAGATGTATATGCATATATGTAGTATATTTATAATTGCATTTGAAATATGCACTAACTTCTTTGGTTAATCTTTCAGACCCCTTGGTCACTGGTGTTCTGGCTTACTTATGAAAAAATCAGAGAACTGAGTGGAGTCAGTCCATTTTAAGCCTTTAAAGATACAGCCCTTAAAGATACAATGTTCAGTATTATTGAAATCTGGGCATCTACAACACACCCCCCCTATTACTTCTACCTCTTTAGGAAGAGACCTTACTCCACAGAGACTATGATTTCTAGGGGGCAGCACTTTATTTTTCTCTGGAATTCGAGTTATCTTTGACTCCTCCTCTTGTCCGAAAGAGGTTTGGTCGGAGCTCACAAGGCCATCCAGTGAGACCCAGCACAACATTTTTTAAAGAACTGAACCTTGACCACTTTCACCTTGAGCAAGAAGGTTTGGCCTTTGAGGTGCTGTTCTGTGCTGAAGAGCCTGCTGAGAGGAGGAGTGCCAGGAGAGAAGCAGCATCTCAGATCTGAAGCAGATAACAGGAATGTGGAAGAATGCTTATGTAACACTTAAGAATTACATTCGATCTGTATATCAGTATTCATAATTGAAGGTTGATGGTTTGGTTTTATGTTACTATTAAATTGTGCATATTGTCATTTAAAGGGAGGCAAATGAAAATACATGAATAAACATTGTGAGTTTCCCTAGTGTTGAAGGAAGTTGACGTACCTTTTCTTGCCAGGAAGATGGAAAAAAAGAGTCAGATTGTGATGATGTTTGAATTTCAAGGAAACAATCTGCTTTCTGTCAGTTTCCCATCATTAGATCTGTGTTCACTGGTGAGCACTCCACTGCATGTACTACTAACTTCCCCTGACAGCCACAGACTCTGGCCTTGATAAAAACAGAGAAGAGCGTTAGTCTCATTACATAAGCTGTTACAACTCAGATTTGTCACTAGCTAGCTCTCAAGAATCTTGATATGTGAGAATTGTAACTTATTTGATTAAAACTAACTGTGAATCCTTTTACAAAATATCTTCTGTTACCATCAGCTTTTTGATGGTATCTTAAAAGCAAGGCTGATATGAAGTCAGACAATTCTGACATGTTCTTTCTTGTCTCCATTCTCTAACACTAAAGGTGAGAGAGACAGAGAGGCAGAAAGAACTCAGAAGTCAAAGCGAAACTATCAGTAGCCTGAATCTTAGTTTGACAAAGCTTCTTGCTTAAAAAGTGATATGTATCAACTGTCTATGATATATAGTTATGCCACCAACCTTTGACTCAAATCTCTTTTCTTATTTTAAAAAGATAGATATATTCAGGCTTACCTACATACCACCAGCTCTCCTAGCCTCAGACAGTGGGTATTTCTGGATAGATGGCTGCAGTTATAGGTAAAGATTGTAACTCTTCAAATAGAAAAACTCAGTAAGTTCAGGCCCAAGACTGACCTTGGAGCTAACTAGTTTTTATGATGGACTGGATGATGTTGAATAGAAACAAATTTATAAGTGCTCTGTGGCGGCACTAATGTATAATCACTGCCATTTTGAAAGGGGGAAGTACACATTAAAATATATTTTAATGTGATGTATTAATATGCAGTGGCTTATTGTTTGTCTATGTCGTTCTAGAATGTGGAGTTTAATTTCTTCAAATATTTAGGTGGTCTACTTTTCCATTGCATTTGTCAATCTGTAATTGAATTATTAAATATATTTAATATTTATGATGTGTTTAAGTTCCCAAGTGTTATACACTGAACCACATTGGGAAAATTTTGGATTTTTATGTTTTGTTAACTTTAAAAAACAAGTAAAGAGTGGATCAAAATAATTACATGCCAAATGGACCATGAAAAAATTGATTTAGCTTTATTCTTTCAGGGACTTGGAATGAAAACATTGTTTAAGTATTGACACTATTAGTTGGTATCTGGATCACTGCATAAAACTGGAATTTTTAACCTGAAATGATTCCCTGGGGTCTAGTTTCACCCTCTTAATTTGCCTGTTAGGAAACTCAGGCCCAGAAAAGTAGAGTTATTCATGTTTAGAAATGACTGAGTAGCAGAGTCAGGACAAAAATACAGGTCTCCTAACTGTTGTTTATCACCACGCACAGTTATTGAACACTAATTATGTTCCACATAAATGTCATATGTCATCTGCTCAACAACCCAATTCAGTGCTCTTGAGCCTTCCGAAACCAGGTTTTTTCTTTATGGTACTTTTATGTCTCATAAATCATTTATATTTCATAAATGAATCTGAATTGCCTTCAGAATAAATGTTAGAATAATAATACTTTCCACAATCCTGTATATCCAACATACATTTCATCACATCCATGCTTTTTGAGTGAAATCATATTCATTAATTATCTTGGAACTTTATTTTTGGCAACTTGGAGTCATCTTGCTTCTTTTCATAATGATCCACAATAAATAAGAGTAAAATTTTAGTAATTTTGTGTCATAGACTTAACAATTTATTGTACTCACTTTATTATAGTACTACTCTATGGTATTATTCTGTTTATTTTCAGCTTATACTGATAATAATTGACATTTTAGTTTCTCTTGCTTTTCTTTCACATCTTTTTCTCCTCCATTATTTTTTCCTTATTGAAAAGCCTATATGTTACTATTTTAAAGTATATGAAATACTTTCTTTGTACATATAAGTTATAGCATAAATATCTAATTAAAGAGATAACATTTAAGTTTGCTTTTACGGAGAAGCAATGTGTCTTTCTCAAGTGCTCCAAATCCCATCTGATTGGAAGCCACTATTGGGAGGACTATACTTCTTGTTTTTATAGGAATCTGCCCTCATTAATAGCCATTCTTTGCTGTTAGGTACTCAAGAAAAATTGACCACTGCTACATATAACATGAACAAATTAATTTTGTCATTATTATTGTAAGACTGTAACTATTATGTAAATCTAAAATTTCTCTTTCATTTTACTGATAAAAAATTCAGAGAGGTTTAAGTGTAAAAGAATTTGCTGCTCAGTCATATACAATTGTCATGCATGCACACTTATTTACAACTGATATAATTACGCATGTTTTTCTCTGTTAATGAAAATAGATTCCTTCAGGGTGTTCCCTGGGAAAATGCTTAATTTTAAAATTTGATGGATAAAATTCTTTGTTTTAGAAAGTAAATGATTATCTTCTTCCCAGTTAAACTAGGGCTCTTTAGAGAGGGTTAGAAAACAAATTTTAATATTCAATACCAGGTAATGTGGAAGAAACACTGATCTTGGAATCTAAAGACTTTTATCCTATTTTGGAACTCTGCTTCTGACAGAGTATATGCTACTTGAACTAGGATCAAGTCCCCCTTTTACTTCTCTGAATTTCCATTTCTTTATAGGATGAAGCAGTTGAACTCTAGAAACTTAGCCTGGACTGTACTGTAGTACCATATTTAAAGGGACCATTATGTTGATATCAAGTTTAAAAAGTAGCATTTAAAAAATTTTATTGGGATTATTTCCCCCAAGTTTAATTTATTTTCTATCTTAATATTTGGAAATATCTGAACAGAACATAAAGGATAATGCAAACTTCTTATATGGATGGACTGCTTCACCTTCAAATCTGTCCTTCAAAAGGAAGCAGAGTCATCTTCCTTTGGACAATTCTGTGCATGCCATCCCATATTCTTACTTGCAATCGCTCCTTCCTACATACATAATAAAAATGACAGTCATTAATGCTGTATTCAAACCCTTTTAATCTGACTCCAGTACAGTTTTCTTTCCTTTACCTTTCATTGCATATCTGCACCATTCCTCTTTACAAAAGCATGGCCCTATAATTCTTGGAGCTGCATTGCACTTGACTGCTTCTCATGCTGTGCCCTCCACCCAGCTTTCCTCCCACCACCACTTCCCACCCTCCTCCATTTTCTTTGGTTAAACCCCACTTTCATATTTAGAGAGGTTTTTGATATAGGGCACATGCGCTCGCCAAAAAGAGAGACAGACAGAAAGCAAGAAACCACCCTTCGGGGTGGTGGTGGTGGAGGGGACGTCCACACCGCAATCCATTCTCCTCCATTCTCTTCTTGGGATCTTGGGCACACACGCACATGCGACCAGCATGAGTTTAAGCCACCGGGTCTGGGACTCGAACCATCGTAGACTACATGGAAGTCCAGCGACATAGCCATTACGCCATCTGCTGGTCCCCCACTTTCATATTTAAAATGGTCACCTGCTGTTTCCTCTCTGAAGCCATCAACATCCTCAACACCTCGATACAACTGTTGCTTCCCCCATGACACAGATGTACATGTCAACTTCCCTATACAGGATGAACTGCTTAAAAGCAAGGGCTGTGTACCTCATCTCCGTATCCCGTATAAACTGTACCCAGGAGTCACTTAGAAAGTATTTGCTGAATTGAAAAGTTTTTCTTGGGGTGGAGAGAAGGGAGAGAAAGACATTTACACATACATAAAGTCATAGTTTGTTTTCCTCCTATCTTCGGAATTGTTATGTTCACTCAATAACACTTCTGACTTCATAAAATTCTTTACCATTAACAGTTTAACTTCCTTTGTATAAGATTGTGTGTGTTTAAATACTTCCTTCTTACTATTTTTGGTGGCATGGTGGTTAAATGCACTGGATTCCCACACATGACCAACACCGGTTTGAGTCCCAGACCTGGTGGCTTGCTTTATCCCTCTCTCTCTTTCTCTGTCTCTCTCTGGTCAAATTAAAAAAAAATAAATAAAATAAAACAAATGGGATTAAATAAATAAATAAGCCTTTAAAAATCAATATCATCTTTATCAGTTTAGTATCTATACTGCAAAGGTAGGATTCAATAATTTTAAATCACACAAGATTTGATTAATTGATTAATAGTTAAGAAACATGTGATGTGCTTATGTTAGTCTTTATTTTACAGTACGTGTGTCGACATATATCACTATTTGGCCTTCATTAATATCATACAAATGCACATTTTTGCCCGCTCAAGTGTTTTATTATTTCTGAGTTTTAAAGAATACATGATTATTTTTCTCTCCCCACACTTTACCCCCAACAGGCTGCTGTGATTGTGAACAGCAGCAGGAGCCACTTTGAAGGTTTGATAAAAGCAGATGAAGATGCTTAAAGATGTCTGTTTGCTGAAAATATCTGATAACAAACAGGAATATATGTGAGTAAATAGTGTGTTATTCTGATTTTTAAAATAAATGATTTGAAGTGCCCAGTTAGTCGTTATTAAGGATTTTGTTTTTCTTGGTTTAGTTTTGAATTAAGATGTTAATAACAAGTTTAGAGATTTTTAAAAAAATAATCATAATCTTTACTTTTCACAACTGAAATAGAAATTGGCTTAATTTAGGACATTGGGCTTGAAATCAGGCTAAAAGTTTATTTATACTTTGACACCATAATTTTTATTTTATAAAGACTGTATTAATTCGCTTATTCTCTGACTAGAAAGAATGGGTAACTACTAATGACATACTCACTGGCTGAGGATAGAAGAGGAAAATAAAGTTGGAATTGCTTTAAACATTAGAGGTAGTTCCTTCGGCTTTTTGGTACCATGTGCTACTGTGATTTTCATGATACCATTTCCTCTTGACTTTGATGCTATTTTTTTTTTTCAATTTTTCTGTGTTGTTTTCTATTGCCTGTTTTCTTTGTGGCTAAGTCCCTAAATTTTGGTTCCTCAAAGTTCTGGTTTTGGCCCCTTTCTCAATTTTCACTCTCGCACTAGGAAGAGCC
>NW_006159732.1:2971067-2981936 GCF_000334495.1 Tupaia belangeri chinensis
GAAGAGCGGCACATTATTGTGACCTCAGCTACTCCACTTAGGCTGACAATCTCCATACGCTTAAAACAGGCACTCAGTGAGTGGAAGAAATTAGCCTTTTCTGCATTTCCGGGCCTTCCTTATTCCTCAGGATTTCATCATGTTTTCTCAATTGCTAACTACACCTTTCTACTAGGAGGGCTCACAATCCTGGTGAGCTCAAATATCTCAATATTATATCAATGTTTTTAGCACCAGTTTTTCATCTCCTGGCTTTTCAAATCTGTTCTTTCTCCAAGATTCTCAGTTGTTCTTGACACACAGAATGGTAGTCAAGAAACTTTAGGGCCATTCATGTCTTACCATTGTTTTTATTTATCCAGATGCACAAATACAATTATAAAGCAAACAAACTTTACAGAGTCAATATCTCTTATTAGCATAGATGCAGAAATCCATGAATACACTTTACACCCATTAGGATGGCTATTATTTTAAAAAGCTCAGAAAATAACAAATGTTGGTGAGATTGAGGAGAAATTGGAACCCTAATGCATAGCTAGTGGTAATGTAAAATGATGCAGCTGCTTACTAAACAATACCAGATTACCTTGCAGTCTAGCAATTTCTCTTCCATGTATATGGTATCAAAATAATTGAAAGCAGAGGTTAAGCAGATGTTTGAATAGCAGTTTTAATAGCAGCATTATTCCAGTAGCCAACAGGTGACTATAACCCAAATGTCCATTGATGGATGAAAGGATAAACAACATCTGATAGGTACACACAATAAACTATTACTGATCTTTTTTTTTTTTTAAAAAAAGGAAATACATGCTATGTGTGACATGGATGAGTCCTAGAAACATTATGCTGAGTGAAATAAGCTAGATGAAAATGGACATGTATTGTGTCATTTTACTTAATTTGAGGTTCATAGAATAATCAAATTCATAGAGACAGGAAGTAGAATAACTACCAGGATCTGGGTAAGGAGAGGATGAAGACTTATGGTTTAATGAATACAGAGTTTCAGTTTGGGCTGATGAAAGAGTTTTGAAAATAGATAGTCGTGATGTACCACATTGTGAATGTATTTAATGCCAATGGAATCTACAATTAAAAATGGTTTAAATGGTAAATTTTGTTATGTATTTTTTTATCACAATAATAAAAAAATCTAAAAAAAATTAATCATGGGCTAACCCAATAATAGTACGGCAGTTATACACCGTGCAGAGGAAGCTGGATCCCACATGGCTGACTAGGGTTCAGGTCCCAGCCCCATAGCTTGAAAAACATATTAGCCACAATCTTGATGAGATGAGAATTGGAGGAAAAAGTATTGTGGCATGACCAGGCCCTTTTGGGGGGTGCTTTCTCTCTCTCTATCTACCTTTCTCTTATCCCTCTCTCTCTAACTTTCTCTCTTTCTCTCTCACACATACAAAAGACCCTCTGGCAGAAAAAACAAAATTTAAAATCCATAAGAACAGATGTGTAATAAATAATAGCAAAGTGAATCCAACATTATAAAAAAGTATAATACATTAAGACTAAATGAGGTTTATCCAGAAATACAAGGTTGGTTCAGGATTTTAAAATCAACCAATATAGGGAACCAGCAGTTAGCGTAATGGCTATGTTGCTGGACTCCCACGTAGTCGACCGCGGTTCGTGTCCCGGACCCGGTGGCTTAAAACTCACGCCGGGCGCGTGTGCATGCGTGCCCAAGATCCCGAGAGGAGAATGGAGGAGAAGGGATTGCGGCGTGACCATCCCCCCTGGGGGGTGATTTCTCGCTTTCTATCTCTATGTCTCTCTCTGTCTGTCTGGCGAGTGCACGCGCCCTACAGTGAAAATCTCTCCAAAAAAAAAAAAAATCAATCAATATAATTCACCTTCAGAAAAAGAACAAGCAAGCACACAGTGGTGGGCAACTGGATCCACAAAAAAAAAAAAAAAAAAGCGGTCCTGGTTCTCATTCTGGGGCGTCCCTGTATACACCATCAAGCTGCATTTTGCCTGTAATCTGGGTTGGCTGATGCTTGGGGTGGATCATGGCATGAATATCCTGTTGGTGGTGGGGGTTGCCTATTTCTGTAGCTCTTTGTCTTTCATAGAAGGAAGGAAGAGAGGGAAAAGAGGGAGAGAGGGAAGAGAGGACGTATCTTAATAAAATACGAAAAAGATTTGATAAAATTCAGTATCCTTTCATGATAAAACTTTTCAACAAACTAGGAAAAGAAAGGAACTTCTTTAGCCTGATAAAAAGATCTAAGTAAAACTTGTAGGTAACATCATACTGATGAAAGGCTTTCTCCCTAAATCAGGAACAAGGCAAGGATTGTCATACTCATTTCTATTTAAATCTATATTGGAGTCTTAATCACTGTAATAATGCTAGAAAAAGAAAGAGAATATTAAAAAAGAAGGCATAATAGGCCAGCAGATAGCATAACAGTTACATCTGTGGACTCCCACATAGCCGACCGCAGTTCAAATCCTGGACCCAGACGCTTGAAACTCACACCAAGCATGTGTGCATGCATGCCCAAATTCTGCAGAGGAGAATGGAGGAGGAGATTGTGGCATGGCCATCTCTCCAGGGGGTGATTTTTCTCTTTCTGTTTCTCTGTCTCTGTGTCTCCAATGAGCACATGTGCCCTATAGGAAAAAGATATTTTTAAAAAAGGAAAAGAAGGCATAATAATAAGCTGTGTTTATTCCCAGGTGATAAAATTATCTACACAAAAAATCCCAAGGAATTTACCAAAAGCTACTAAAATCAGTATCAAGTCTTAGCAAAGTCACAGATATAAGATTGGTATACAAAATAAATATATTTCTGTATAGTGGCAATTTAAATTAGAAACATTTAAAAATTAATATTTACAACAGCATCAAAAAACATGAAAAACTTATGGATTCATCTAACAAAATTTGTGTAAGATTTGTTCATTAAAAATTACAAAACTTTTCTAAAATACATATGGAAAAGCAAATTCTTTGAATAACCACAATAATTTTGAGGAAAAAGACCAAAGTTGCAGAATTTGTACTACGTAATTTCAAAAACTGACTTTTAAGCAGTTTGGACAATAAGACAGTCTGGTATTGGCATAAAGATAAACATATAGATTGATGCAACAGAACAATTAAGGAATAGACTCACTCATATATGGTTAATTTGTGGCAAAAGCACCAAGGTAATTTAATTTGAAAAGTGCAGTCTTTGCAGAACCAGCAGATGGCATAATGGCTATGTCACTGGACTCCCATGTAGTCAACCACAGTTCGAGCCCCGGACCCCGTGGCTTAAACTCACGCCGGGTGCGTGTGCGTGCATGCTCAAGATCCCAAGAGGAGAATGGAGGAGAAGATATTACGGTGTGGCCCTTCCCCCGGGGGGGTTCTCTCTTTCTGTGTCTCTGTCTCTGTCTTTCTGGCAAATGTACACACTCTATAGCAAAAACCTCTCCGAAAAAAAAAAGTACAGTCTTTGCAACAGAACTGTAACATAGCAATTGAATTCCACATGCAAAAATAAAATAAAATAAAACAAACCCCTCAACCTTTACCTTACTACATATACAAAGTTCATTCAAAGTGAATCACAGACCTAAGTACAGAACTAAAATTATAAAACTTCTAGAAAACATTGAAAATTGTTATTGTTGTTGTTGTGTTTTTATCTTAGGCAAAAACATTTTAGGACGAAAACACACACACACAACTACCATCTCGAAAAGAAAAATGTATGAAGAATTTGATTTTATCAAAATTACAAACTTTATTCTTCAAAAGATACTATGAAGAAAGTGAAATGACAAACCATACATGCATTGAGAGAAAATACAGGTATTTGCAAAACACATAATCTGGTAAAAGACTAGCAGGAATAGTATCCAGATTATGTAAGAATTCTTTTAACCCAGAAATAAGATGAAAACCCCTCTAACAATGGACAAAGGACTTGAACAGATAATTCACCAAAGAAGATACATAATGGCAGATAAGCCCATAAAGAACATTCAACATCATTAAGGAAATACAAATTAAAACACAAATGAAATACCACTACATAATGCAAGAATGGCTAAAATTATTGTAAAAAGACTGACTGTACCAAGTTCTGTTGATAATGTAGAACAACTCATATATTGTATGAACAAATGCAAAATGACACAGCCAATTTGAAAAATAACCTGAGAATTTCTTATAGCATTAAACATACATTTGTCTTGTAGTCCTGCAATCCCACTCCTATAATAGTATTGGCTCATTGGAAATGTCATGATGGAGTTTTCTGTTTTTCTATGCAAAAATGCATCATGACTTTTCTGACAACCCAATATTTACCCAAAAAAACATGTCCACACAAAGACATGTACATGAATGTTTATAGCAGTTTTACTGATAAACACGCTAATAAAATATTGTGAAAATAAAATAACCTGAAAATCCATTATCTAGTGAATAAATGTGGTATTTCCATATGATGAAAACTACTGAACAGTAAAAATAAATACATATACAAAAATAGATGAATTTATTATACTAAGTGGTCAGACACAAGAATCTACAAACTGTATGATTCCATTTTGAGACATTTGGAAAAAGGTAAAACTATGGGGACTGGTTGTCTGTCCCCTCCTATGACTTCAAAGAGGAAGGCAGTAACCTTCTGGATAACACAGATGTTTGTTTGTTTGTTTATGTATTTATATTCAGGGTTTTTGCCATAGGGCATGTGCACTTACTGGGGAAAAATGGAGAATGACAGTGAGACAGAAAGTGAGAAATCACACCCCCTTCCCCCAGTGGGGATGGCTATTCCACTATTCCTTCTTGGAATCTCCTTCTGGGAATTTGGGCACACATGCACATGCACCCAGCATGATTTTCAAGCTGCCAGATCTAGAACTTGTGGGGGTCCAGCACCATAACCACAACACTACCTGCTGGCCCCACATATGTTTCAATTTTAATTGTGATGTACACTTACATCTGTATACATTTGTACTGTGATGGTGTGCATTTATGTTCATACTGTGTGCAGCTGTATAACTATACATTTGTGGAAATGTCCAAATGGATGATAAAAAGGTGACGTTTATTGTACATAAATTATGCCTCAGGCCCAGTGTTGTGCCAGTAAGGCTTTGTTGAGAGCCACATGGCAATCGAAGTGGCCTGAAAATCATGTTGGGTACAGGCATGGGTGTGCTTAGAGTATTCAGGAGCCTAGACGAAAAGGAGATTGCAGTAACAAGACTCTGTTGAGGGTGTTTTCTCTATCTCCTGCTCCTCCCCCCACCACCCCTCCACC
Organism: Tupaia belangeri chinensis; assembly: GCF_000334495.1. Classification (NCBI taxonomy): domain Eukaryota; kingdom Metazoa; phylum Chordata; class Mammalia; order Scandentia; family Tupaiidae; genus Tupaia; species Tupaia belangeri. The sequence continues at coordinate 2,976,379 of NW_006159732.1, forward strand.
TCCTGTGCATCCATACACATTTTATCTTTTAAAAAAAAAAAAATTATGCCTCACACCAGTCCTGTAGTGCAGCGGTGGAATGCTTTGAGAGTCAGATCTCCTGTGGCCAACGGCAATGCAACTCCTGGCCCTACTGGCTTTAGAAACATGCCAGACATATGCATGTGTGGCTAAGATTTGACAGAAGGGAGAAATGGAGGAGGAATGGTTATAGAGATGATTATTCCCCTTTCTCTCTCTCTCTTTCTCTGTCTCTGATGACCATGTGCCCTCTCTGGCAATAAAAAAAGAGTTCAAAATGTATGCCTCGATCAATTATTTAAAAAATCTAAGATTTTTAATATTCAAGAGACCTAAGATAAAGTGTTTTTACACTTTCATTTTATTCAGTATTACTAATAATTATAAATGAAACTTAATTTAACTATGAAGACTAAATGACTCAATACAGATAAAGAACCCTAGTACCACAGAAATGTAATAAATTATAATTATAGATGAGGACACTCACTTATCATTCATTGTCCATGCCACTCAGGGACTTTCAAAACCTAAAGCTCTTCCTTTTCCTACTATCTTTTGTAGTATTTCAAACATTTGTTTAATGCAAACATATACTTTTTAAAGGTTTTTACATGAACATTTGTTTCATTTCTTTGGGATAAATGCTGAAGAATACAATTACTGGATCATATAGTAAGGGCATTTTTTTAATTTAAAAATGCAGTTTTTCCACATTCTTGTCATAATTGGTATATCACTGTTTTAGTTTAGTCATTATAATAGCTGTGTAATGAAACATCATTGTGGTTCTAATTTGTTTTTGCCTAAAGCTACTGATTTTGAAAATTTTTCCATTTTCTTCTTTGCTATTTGTATATCCTCTTTGGTGAAATGTCACTTCAGGCCTTTTGCTCACTTTTAAACTGAATTTTTCTTTTCTTGTACTATTTTGAGAATTGTTTAAATACTATACATACTAGACATGTGACTTACAAATATTTTCTCCTTGTCTCTAGCTTGTTTTTTAGAAGGGTATTTCTTTCTTTTAAAGTGTTTTTAAAAATTCATTATATAGTAATTTTCTAGGCATCTTTAAGTAAGTTAGTTAATGGTATAGAAACAATACATTCTAAAGTATACTATAATAGATTTCCACTTAAGCGTTCTCTATATATGGAGATCTAAATGAGAGATGGTCATACTGTAATCCTTTTCCTCCGTTTCTCTATCTCATTAGGATTTAAGGTACACATGCTTTTACTATGGGGCATGTGCACTTGTTGGAAATACAGAGACAGGAAGAGAGAAATCAGCTCTCAGTGGGGAGGGCATTGGGATCTTGGGCATGCATACTGGCCCTTGAACCGTGGTCACCTACATGGGACTCCAGCAATATAACCATTATACCATCTGCTGGTCCCCCAGAGCTGGTCCTATCAGTTCCCCCTTTAACCCTCAAATATTGGTGTTAGGGATGTTTCTCTTTCCTCTTTTTCTCCCCTTCCTGAAGTTATAGATCTCTCAGGACTTATGGAGGGAAGATTTTTTAAAAATAATTTTTAAAAATAGAACTCCAGATATTTTGTTTAATAACATATGAGAGCTAAACCCTCACAGTGCTGTGATTCGATGTTTTTAAAGACTGAATTCGCAGACCAGCAGATAAAGACAACAAAGTAAAGCTATTGACTCCAGATACTGAAAAAATAGGACATTGGGAATCAACTGGGAGGATGGGAGGAAGAGTTCAGAGCAGCCTGTGAGGGTCATACGAGACACCTTGACGTCTAGGATTAAGCCTATGAGCCATAGAAGGAGGTTGTAGGTCAAACTGAATAGAAAAGAGAAATTGTCTATAAGTTTTACAGTTTTGTGGTCCCTGTAGAGTCTGCTTGAACCTGAAGCAGGGAACTGATTGAAATCTCCATTATCCCACATGATGATAAACAAGTTCAAGTGATAATAAGATTATTTTACATAAGGAACTCCTTTCTTCCACTGTAAAAGACATACTGCCAGGTGACTTAGTCTTTTGTGTTTCTGGGACTAAGAGTCCAGCGCCATGCTAGACATTGTGAATATAAAAATTAATGAGAAGAGTTCCAGCTTGCAAGGTGTTCATACTGGTAGAAAGGAAAGATGGTCAGCAGCTGCAAAATAATATATATAGTATACATTACATATAAATATTATATATAAAACATAGAATTATAATATATAATTAGTATAGATAATATGGAAGTATGTAAATTGAGGAAATATTAATTCTGCCCTGGTGAATAGTAGAGTCATATGAAAGAGACATTTAAGCTAAATCTTGCTAGGGGTTATTATTATTTATTCAGATTTTTGCCATAGAGTGTGTACACTCGCTGGAGAGAGACAGAAATGGAGAGAGATGCCGGAGGCCTGCTCCAGCCGGGATGGGTTGACCTGACGGAGGCGACGCGGATGAGGGGAAATCAGACTGAGACCCCAGTCCTCTTCAGCATGTTCTCAGCTGACTACGGTCAGAGCAAGCTCAAGACTGCAGCATCTATAGCCAGGAATCATACATATTTATTGGGGGATGTTTACAGGAGTAGGAGGGGTGAGGAGGAGATAAAAGATTTTACTCTAGAGAATAGGGTATTCAAAACATGGGGACAATAATCATAAACATGATGTGCTGTTCTTGTTTGACCAGTTGTAATCAATCACAGTCCTCAGGGCGGGGGAGTCCATTTGTCCAGTACATTTTCTTCTTGGATCATGATTACCAGGTAGGGCCTTTTGAATGAGGGGGTTTTCAGCGAGCTTGGTAACTTACTTCAGCACCCCCCCCCCCAATCGGGGCGGCAGCAGATTGTGGTTACAAAGGCCTAGATAGAAATCTTATTTGATTAAGTAAAGACATGATTAATACATACTAGAATGGACCATTTATATTGTTTCTAGGGTATTTTATAGCTAAGAGGGTGAGCCTATTGCTTGCATGGGAAAGGAATGTGGTCTTGTGAGCAGTTTAATGACTAACCGAAAAGTTATTATGTACATGTGAACCTGAGAGGGACTTCAGTATTGTTCATTGTTATTTTCCAGGCAGGTGGGGTGAGTCTAATTCCTGTTCACCTCCGCCTTGGGATCTGCAGTCTCTTAGGATTATTAATTGTAAAAGTTACAGTAAGGCTGGGGGTGTTATTTCACCCTTACAGGGTACCATGATGACAGTAAAGCCCATGGCAGAGAGAGTGAAAGCGCAAACCAGTACCGCAAACACAGTTGGAACCTTGAGCTCTAGCTGTAGCCCTGCGTACAGCTTTTTCTCAGCCAAGCCTTGCTTAAGCATGAGAGATAGCTCTTTATGTTCTGCCTGTGTTAGCTGCATGGCCCCGTCGGAGAGAGGGAAAGCAAGAAATCAGCCCTCCCCCAGGGGTGATGGCCACTTGGCAATCCCTTCTCCTTCATTATCCTTTGGGGACTTTGGGAAGGCAGGTTATGTTCACACACAGTCTTTTTCTTCCCGTGTATGGGACTAGAAATGCACAGTCAGCTACATGGGATCCAGTGCCTTAACCCCCCCACCACTTGCAGACCCCATTGCTAGATGTTTTTAAATCAAATGTTTATTTTTTATTAAATTTTATTTATTATTTTTTAATGTGACCAGAGAGAAACACAGGGTGCTTGTGGGGTGAGGGAGTGAGAAAGCAAGGCTCCAGGTCTAGGACTTGAACTGTGGTCAGCCACATGGGAGGCCAGCCCATCAACCATCATGCCACCTGCCAGCCCTTCAAATGTTTATTTTCCTTCTCCAATGAATATGAAACAAAGAAAATTTGGAAAATGAAATGAAACTGAATTTTTGAACTTCATGGAAAAGTCAAAGCTTATAGAGAAATCAAATTTGTTCACCACTTCATTTAGTAATTTTTAAAGTTTATTCTATGAGTGAGAGAGAGGCAGCATACACAAAGAACCGCGATTCACCCCCAGCCAGACGCAGAATCATGAGCTCCAGGGTCTGGAGCTGCACCACGGCCCAGTTCATTTAGCAAATATTTGCTGCCTCCACCCCCTGCTGCATTCCAGGAATATGGCCACTGTCCTTGCCAAAAGGGGGTGATGGGGTAATCTAGTGATCAGATAATCGCATCCTGATGGTTAGAGTGACCTGAAAAAGCAAGCACAGGGCGACTAGGAAGCACATGGAAGCACATGGTAGCTTCCAATCTGGATAGACTGAAGACGTTGAGATTTGCACTGAGACCGAGGTCATATAAAGCACAGTCTTATTGTGCAGAATTTGTATTTAACGATGTTTTGATGTACTAGGCAGAAGAAGTATCCATAGCTTGTATGTGTGAGGAAGGAGACATTTTACAGTTGCCATATACTTTCCTTTATTTAACCTCAAGGCTACTCTCAATTCAGATGATGAAACAGGTTCACAGAATAAAGGATCAGCGACTTGCCGAAGGCCAGCGTACTCAGCAAGCATCAGCACAACACGGTTGTCCCCTCCCTGTGAGGCGCAAGCTCTTTGCTAGGCCTGGGCTCGCTGCCTGGGCCTTCGGAGAGTTCCAGCCTTAACGCCCAGGAACGTGCCGTTAGACCTCCGTCCTGGGCCCTTGTTCTTTTCTCCTCGGAACTCCGGTGGCCCTGCCTGGCACACCGTGCCCAATGGACAGTAGTTGGAAGGAACTTCCTCGTCCAGTCCTCCCCACAGCCCAGTGCCAGGCCTTCACGCTGAGCCCTCCAGAGCGAAAGGAGCTCGCGCTCGAGGGGTCAGGCTGCGGCCGCGCCTCGCATCTTAGCATCCAGGGCCCCCGGACGCCCGCTCTGGCCTCAGCTCGCCGCCAGGCCGCGCCTCTGCTGCGCCCATTCCCCGCCGCGGGAAGCAGAGGTGCGCGTGCCGCAAATGCCTCCACGTTGGCGCGGCCGTGGGCGGTTGGTCCGCCCGCAGGGTTTTACCTGTCGGCGCGAGTCCGCAAGGCCCCGCGTCGGGCGCGTTGCCGAGGGGCCGCCTCGGCGGGCGTCCTTGCCGTTCCCGGACCCTCCGAGCCTGATCTGGTAGGACTCTCCTCCCCCCGCGCTCACGCTCACTCGCCTCCCCCCGCGCTCACGCTCAGGGAGCAGGGGCTGCGCGGCGCGGCGGCGATGTGTTCGACGCCGGGGCTGCCGACGCCGGGGGCCTCGCTGACCCTGCGGGTGTCCTTCGTGGACGTGCATCCCGAAGTGATCCCAGTGCAGCTATGGGGACTGGTGGGCAAGCGACGGGACGAGTACGTGCGGCTAAGCCGAGACATCCAGGAAGCCGCGGCCACGCGCGGCCCGTGGGCGCTGGGCGGTGCCTCGGCCTCCCCGGGCGAGCTGTGCCTGGTGCAGGTGGGGCTCATGTGGCACCGCTGCCGCGTGGTGAGCCGGCAAGCGCAGGAGAGCCGCGTCTTCCTGCTGGATGAGGGCCGCACCATCACGGCAGGCGCGGGCTCGCTGGCGCCCGGGCGCAGCGAGTTCTTCCACCTGCCCTCGGAGGTGCTGGGCTGCGTGCTGGCCGGGCCGGGGCCGGGCGGGGG
>NW_006159732.1:2982110-3003403 GCF_000334495.1 Tupaia belangeri chinensis
GGTGCCGGCGGGCGGTGGCGCGGCGGGTGGGGGCGAGCTGCAGCACTGGCCGGCCAGTGCGGTGGACTTCCTAAGCAACTTCCAGGACAAAGAGGTGCACGGGCGGGTCCTGGACGTACTGCTCCTCCATCGCCTGGTCCTCCTGGAGGTGCCCAGTCTGTTCCAGCAAATGCAAGAGCTCGGCTTGGCCCGGCGGGTGCCTGACAGCCTCTTCCGCTCGTTGCTCAAACGCTACCTCGCAGCTGTCACCTCTGGCGTGGGTCCCGGGGCCCCCGTCCTCCCGCGAATCCTGCCCAAGCATGAGCAACCTGGCCTGGATTACTTCTACCCGCAGCTGCAGCTGGGCGTGACAGAGCCCGTAGTGGTCACCCAGGTATGCCATCCCCACCGCATTCACTGTCAGCTCCGGAGCCTCTCACAGGAGATTCACCGCCTCTCCCAGAGTATGGCCCAGGTATACTGGAGTTCCACCAGGATGGGAGACGAGAACTCTAGCAGTGTCACCTGGGGGGAGAGGGAGGAGAGCCCAGACAAGCCGGGCTCTCCGTGTGCATCTTGTGGCTTGGATGGACACTGGTATCGGGCGCTCTTGCTTGAGACCTTCCGGACACAGCGCTGTGCCCAGGTGCTTCATGTAGACTACGGAAGGAAGGAGTTAGTGAGCTGTAGCGGCCTCCGGTACTTGCTGCCGGAATATTTCCGAATGCCTGTTGTCACCTACCCTTGTGCTTTGTATGGACTCTGGGACGGTGGGAGAGGCTGGTCTCGGTCACAGGTTGGTGACCTGAAGGCACTGATACTGGGCCAAGCAGTGAATGCAAAGATTGAGTTTTATTGTTCCTTTGAGCATGTGTACTATGTCACCCTGTATGGAGAAGATGGGATTAACCTTAACCATGTTTTTGGAGTGCAGTCAGGCTGTTTGGCTGACCGATTCCTTCAGAGCCAGGGAATAGAGGAGGAAGAGGAGGAGGAAGAAGAACCAGCCATTCAGTCCCAGGCTCTTCCTGAAGAAATGGATGAAGATATTTCCCTCCCAGCCTTGCGATCTGTCAGGCTAAAGATGAATGCCTTCTATGATGCCCAGGTAGAGTTTGTAAAAAGTCCTTCTGAGTTTTGGATTAGATTGAGGAAACACAACAGCACCTTCAGCAAGCTGATGAGGAGAATGTGCAGTTTCTACTCCTCAGCCAGTAAACTGGATGGTGTAGTTTTGAAACCTGAACTTGATGACCTGTGCTGTGTTAAATGGAAAGAGAATGGCTATTATCGGGCCCTAGTCACCAGATCAGATGACAAGAGTGTGGACATCTTCCTAGTTGACCGGGGCAATTCAGAAAGCGTGGACTGGTACGATGTGAGGATGTTGCTTCCTCAGTTTAGGCAGCTACCAATATTGGCTCTGCAGTGCACCCTAGCTGATATTTGGCCTTTAGGAAAAACTTGGAGCCAGGAGGCAATCTCCTTTTTTAAAAAGACGGTACTTCACAAAGAATTAGTTATCCACATCCTTGATAAGCGGGATTATCAGTATGTTATTGAGATTCTTGATGAATCAAGAACAGGGGAAGAAAACATTAGTAAGGTAATTGCTCAAGCAGGATATGCCAAATACCAGGAATTTGAAACAAAGGAAAATATTCTAGTAAATGCCCCCTCTGCAGGGCATGTTTCAAACCATTTTCCTGCAGTGACTAAGATATCTTCTGCCCAGAAGGTAGAAGGAGAACAGAAAGCCAAGAGAGACAATAAAACCACATCTGTTTCACAAGCTGTGACCAACACAAAAGGTGTTTCAAATGTTTTAGCCGAACTCATTGCACCAGAAGAGAAAAGCACATCTGTTTATTCTTCTCTTACACAGAATTTCTTGGAAGTTAAACCAGGCTCTCTTTGTGGAGGAGAACTACCCGTTGGAAGTACAATCGAAGTCAAAGTGTCTTCTGTTGAAAACCCGGGCTATTTCTGGTGCCAATTGAGTAAGAACATACAAGAATTTAAAACACTAATGTGTAACATTCAGGACTATTGTGAAGAAACACCTGCTCCTTATCAGGGAACCACCCCTGCTTGTTTGGCAAAGCGGGCAGTAAATGGAAAGTGGTCTCGAGCTCTGATTAGTGGGGCTCAGTCTTCAGAGCATGTTAAAGTAGTATTTGTGGATTATGGAGACAAAGATACGGTATCCGTGAAGGATATCTATTCAATAAGTGAAGAGTTTCTCACGGTTAAGGCTCAAGCTTTTAAGTGCAGTCTTTATAATTTAATTCAACCAACAGGTCCTAATCCCTTTGTTTGGGATGAAAAGGCAATACAGGCTTTTAGTGAATTTGTAGATAACGCAGGCCAAGATAATCTGGATTTAAAATGTACAATATTTGCTTTGGCCTCAATACGTGATGAAGAACTATTTAACATTGTGGATTTGCTAACACCCTTTCAGAGTGTCTGCCATTTTTTGGTAGAGAAGAGACTTGCAATACCAGTAAAACTTCAAATGCCACTGGAGTCCTCTGTTCAGCTACATTCCTACTACTATTCTACACACGATATGAAAATTGGAAGTGAAGAATCAGTGTATATAACACATGTTGATGACCCTTGGACATTTTATTGTCAGTTGGCAAGAAATGCAAATATTTTGGAACAGTTGTCATGTAGTATTACACAATTAAGTAAAGTTTTGGTTAATTTAAAAACATCTCCTTTGCTCCCTGGAACCTTGTGCCTGGCCAAGTATACTGATGGAAACTGGTATAGGGGGATAGTAATAGAAAAAGAACCAAATAAAGTCTTTTTTGTTGATTTTGGCAATGTTTATATAGTAAGAAGTGATGATTTGCATCAGATTCCTTGTGATGCATATGATGTCTTACTTTTGCCCATGCAAGCTATTAAGTGTTCATTATCTGATATTCCCAATAGTATACCAGAAGAAATTACAAAGTGGTTTCAGGAGATTATTTTAGATAAGTCATTGAAAGTCTTAGTTGTAGCCAAAGATCCAGATGGAAGACTGATTGTAGAACTGTATAATGACAGTTTTCAAATTAATGCTAATATTAACGAGAAGTTAAGGCTACTTGGTTACAAAAATAGAGAAAGGAAAAATGAAAGTGAAGCACTCCTCTGTACAACTGAAACTCTCAAAGAAAAAAATGAAGATATCAAGTTGTCACCTCCAGAGTATGTAAGTCAATTGGTTGAGAACAAATTATATAACGTAGAGATTTCGAGAGAGTCACATAAACCTAAAATCAGTTCAGCCTGTACAGAGGCCAAACTTTTACAAAGCTCAACAAAGACAAACATAGTCACCCAATATTGGGAGTCTGCAGGAAATAGAAATACTCAGGCGTTTCCATTAACAGCAGAAAAAAAAGAAGACATTCTTGCTGTGTCACCTTTGAAAGCCAAAAAAGTAGAAGCTACTTTTTCAGAGAGAAAAATAGGAGATACATGTAACAAAGTGTCTCTGCCAATGAAATTTTGTGAGTTCCCACAGAAGACTATAATACCTGGCTTTAAAACAACTGTGTATGTTTCTCATATAAATGACCTTTCAGACTTTTATGTTCAGCTAAAAGAAGATGAGGCTAAAATTAACCGTCTTTCAGAAAGATTAAATGATGTTAAAGCAAAGCCTGTATATTATCAAGGCCCAATTTTGCAAAAAGGAGATGTTATATGTGCCGTTTTCTCAGAAGACAATTTATGGTATCGTGCTGTGGTCAAGGAAAAACAACCCAATGACCTTCTCTCTGTACAGTTCATAGATTACGGTAACATTTCTGTGGTTCATACGAACAAAATAGGTAGGCTTGACCTAGTTAATGCAATATTACCGGCATTGAGTATTCATTGCTCCTTAAGTGGCCTTTGGGTTCCTGACATTATAAGCTGTAAGGAAATGACACATTACTTTTCCCATAGGACTGATGAGGCTCAAATTAGATGTGAATTTGTTAAATTTCAAGACAGATGGGAAGTTATTCTTGCTGATGAACATGGGATCATAGCAGAAGATATGTTGAGCAGATACACTTTCAGTGAAAAATCTCAGATAGACCTTTCTACCCAAATAACTGAAGGTGTCTGTTTAAAGTCTGTAAACAAATCAAACATTGACACTTCAGTATTTCTTAATTGGTATAATCCAGAAAAGAAGACAATAAGAGCTTACGCTACTGTCATAGATGGGCCTGAATATTTTTGGTGTCAGTTCGCTGATACTGAGAATCTTCAATATTTAGAAGTAGAAGTACAAACCATTGGAGAACAGGTAACCGATGGGAGAAATCATATCCCATGTCCTCATGTTGGAGATCCTTGTATAGTAAAATATAGAGAAGATGGGCATTATTATAGAGCACTTATCACTAGTATTTGTGAAGATGATCTTGTATCTGTCAGACTTGTGGACTTTGGAAACATTGAAGACTGTGTGGATCCAAAAGCACTCTGGAACATTCCTTCCAAACTTCTGTTGGTTCCCATGCAAGCCTTTCCATGTTGCCTCTTGGGATTTAATATTTCAGGAGATGTATGCCCTCAAGAGGGAAACGATTATTTTTATGAAATAGTAACAGAAGATGTGTTGGAAATAACAATCATAGACGTCAAAAAGGATGTTTGTGACATCCCTCTAGCAGTTGTGGAGTTAAAAAGCAAAGGCCAAAGTATTAATGAGAAAATGAAGAAATATTCTAAAATTGGTATTATGAAGAACAGTCTGCCTCATGAGAAAAATGGCCCAGAGATAAAGGGAGCTCTTGGGTCTCCCAGTCCTGATGTTGGACTTAACAAACGAAGTAATAAAGCTACACAAGATAAAGCATTCTTTGTGGATCCACAGACAGATGAACTCTCTGAAGGATTTGAAAAAGATTTAAACATTGTTGAAACCAAACCAAATAAATTATCTGACCTCAAAACTGACAATATTTTTATAGCTTTTGAAAACTCATGCAAAGATAAAATCAGTACTGAGATACTGGAAGGTGATGCAGAATGTCATTTGGTTGACAAAACAAAGTTTGATGATAAATACCTAGTTGCTGGATTTAACACATTATTGCCACATGTTAGTGAAACAAAGGAGGTAATAGAACTAAATCCACTTGAGGTACCACTTTCTCCTGACAATGAATCAAAAGAATTCTTAGAACTGGAATCCATTGAGTTACAGCATTCTCTAGTTGGAGATGAAGAAAAAGAAGATCCATGTCTGGTACCACCTATTGGGCCACTGTGCCAGGACTGTGACACAGAAGCCACCCTCCAACCATTTATGATGCAGCTTCCCCTCAACTGTGAGGCTGAGAAACATCCAGAACTAGAACTACCCATTGTTCAGTTGTCTCTAGAGGACAAACCTAGTTCTTTGTCTTTAAAGGTTAGTGATAAAGTCCACGAATCTATGTGTGCTGAGGACTTGAGAGAGTTAAGTTGTGTGGAATCTTTTGATGACCAACACAGGACACCACTGCATGAAATGAATTGTGATCCCCAAATGCAGATGGAAATGAATATATATAAAGAAGAATGTGCAGAATATAAAAACAAGGATGCTATTTCATCACTGACACCATTGTGTTCTGAAGAACCCAGAGATGAAAGGAAACACAGTAATGGTTTACCAGACGATGCCTCAGGTATGTGAACTTTTTACTTTTTTACTTATAAGTTTAACTTAATGTCTTTCAAAGATTCTTCTTACTTTTTTTTTTTTTAGAGGTTTTTGCCATAGGGCACATGCCCTCAGAGAGAGAAAGTGAGAATTCACCCCCCAGGAGGGATGGCCATACCACAATCCCTTTTTCTCTTATTTTCCTCCTGGAATCTTGGGCACACATGTACATGCTCCTAACATGATCATCAAGCCACCAGATCCAGGACTTGAATCACTGTTGGCCATGTGAGAGTCCAACGATGTAACCATTGTGCCATCTACTGGCCCCAGGTTCTTATTTTTATCTATTTGTTTATTTATTTTTAGGAAAAACATGGTATTACTAAACCCTACTGTAAGTATACATTTACAGTGGGGATCATTTTACCAGGTTTTTTCTCAGTATAGGAATTTTCTTAGTTGTATTATGTATGAATTTTACCATTCATCTAGAAAACCTTTAAAAAATTAGATTTAGGGAACCTATATTAATTTTAAAAAGTTAACAGTCCTGAGTAAAGCTAGGAAAACAGCTAGTCTATTAACTTGTTTATGAGTTAAGAATTTAAAAGGTACCTTGAATTACTAACTTTTTATTCTCAATGACATGCTTCTTAAATGTCATTTTTATATTAATTTGAACCATTGTACAAAAAGAGAAAAAAGTAGAATAACGAGAATGAAAATCACCTCCTCTTACCACCAAGAAATGACTATTAACACCACAGAGTATTTCTTGCCATCTTTTACCTTTTTTGTGTATATCTGTCCTTAAACAGCTTAAAAAAGTTAATACAGACTGTACTATCACACAATGTTGAATGCTGCATTTTAGTCTCTTAAAAGTGATTTTAGACTGGGACCAGCAGATGGCGGAATGTTTACATCACTGTACTCCCACATGGCTGACCTTGGTTTGAGTCCTGGACCCAGCTACTTGAAACTCACACTAGGTGCATGTGCTAGCATGCCCAAATTCCGAGAGGAGAATGGGGGGAAAGGATTGCTTTGTGGCCATCCCCCTGGGAGGTGATTTCTTGCTTTCTGTCTCCCTGTCTCTCTCTGTCTCTCTGGTGAGTGCACATGCCCTACTGCAAAAATCTTTCAAAAGTTCTTTCAGACTATTTTAATTACATTATATCAATCTTAGGTGTTTAAATGCCAACCATGAACAAAGTACATGTAATAAATTGTTTCGTACTTAGTAGGTCTTCTGTGCATACTTACCAAAAAAAAAAAAAATTAAAGATTGTATCTTCAAAGATTATCGGGGTTATCTTAGAAAACACTCTATCCCAGAAGCTGAGTTACTCTAGGAATAACTAATCTGGACAAATAATTTTGCAGGATACAAAATACTTTTAAGTACATGACTTATCTTGACCTTTATATAATGATGCACTCTTCAAAATGGAGCTAAAGAAGTTAGACATTAATAAATCCATACATCTTTCTAATACTTTCACTTTACAAAACACATGTACATAATTGATTTTCTTTTCTTTTTTCTTTTATTGGAGAAGTTTTTAGCTATAGGGTGCGTGTGCTCGCCAGAAAGACAGAGAGAGACAGAGAGACAGAAAGCGAGAAATCACCCCCCAGGGGGATGGCCACACCGCAATCCCTTCTCCTCCCTTCTCCTCTCGGGATCTTGGGCACGCATGCACACGTGCCTGGCGTGAGTTTAAGCCACCGGGTCTGGGACTCAAACCACGGTCGACCACATGGGAGTTCAGTGACATAGCCATTATACTAACTGCTGGTCCCCATAATTGATTTTCATAACCACCTTTATATATTTTTTTTATAGTCTAGTGATATACCAACTATGTGGTTTGTCCTTGTTCCCTGAACTAAAACATTAAAGAAGAATAAAGAAAATGTAAGAGAAACCTCTAAGGTCGATGGAATCTCTGTTGAGTCTAGTTCATCCAGTCCTTAGACCCAGAGGTACTCACTGCAGTCGTGCATTTGGTTCAGCCTCTCTAAATCAATGGCACTGAAACCCAGACCCTGCTCAAAGATGGAGTTAAGCTCAGGGATCTTGGCCTTGATAGTAGGAATACTTGCATCCTTATTAAATGAGAAAGACACATAGTGCATCAAAGGCTCATGTTGAGGTCTGTGATGAAATCACCGTCACAAGTGTTAAAGTTGTGCTAGAAACCTACTAGGGAGAGAATCTGCAGGTTTTTCTTGGTCATATTATTTCCCCCCATTCATTCCTCTTTGACTATATACTAAGAAATCCAAAAAGGAAAACCATGTATCTTCTATTTAAATATGTATACATATTTTATAATTATTGTATCTAAAATTAATGCAGGTTGATCATCCCTAATATGAAAATATAACATTCAAAATGCTATAAAATCCAAAACTGAGTCGCCAACATGATGTCACAAGTGGAAAATTTCACAGTGGACCTCATGTGGCAGGTCACCGTCAAAACTGCAATTCAAAACTATTGTATATATTCAGGCTATGTGTATAAGGTGAATATGAAACATAAATGGATGTCCTGAACTTGAAAATCTAGAAACATAAGTGCCTTCTCAGTCCCATCCCCAGGATATCTCATTTTGTATATGAAAGTTATTCCAAAATCCGCCCAAATCTGAACCACTTCTAGTTCCAAGCTTGTCAAATAAGAGATGTCAACCTATGAATATCTTATTATTGATATTAATTCCATGATATTAAAACATACAATAATGCTTATAAAATTATTGTAATGACTGTGTTAAAATAAGTATATGTTTAAAAATATAGATATTAAAGTCAAAGGTGTGTTTATATATGTACATATATAAAGATGTAAATGCATGTATGTGTATATGTATATATGAGTGGAGTGGAATTTAGAAAGTTCATAAAAATGGAACTAACATGCAAGTTTTTTGTTGCAAAGTATTATGAAATCTATGCAGTTTTTTTTTTTTTAATATGCACTTGTCCATGAACTTTTGAAGATCTCTCATTTAAAGCTTTCAGAAACAAAGCTTAGGTGGTTATTTCAAATGGCAAGAAATGGAACTTTTTAAGTTCAGGAACATAGTCATATTGATGATGTTTAAAATATAGCTTTCTAATAGCCAACTACATCAGCCATGTGAATCTTCCCAGAGCTGTATCTGGCCAACTCTTCATGGATTAGGAAAAGGAAATCTAAGAGGTAGAGGGAAAAGTTTTTGACAAAAGAGAAACATCCTGTCAGTCAAGGCTCACACCATTCTGTTCTAGAAACAACCTCAAAGAGAAAAATAACATAAGGTAATTTATGTTTTGGTTAACATGGGGAAGGTAAATATTTTTATGAAATTAGCATGTGTGATATAAGATGTACTATAATGGAAAAAGCTAAACTAAATAACCGATCAGATGTTTTTTGACAAGGTGTCAATAAGTTATTGTTTTAGCCGCAGTCATGGAAAGGTTCATTGATTTTTAATTTTCTTCTTTCAGAGTGATAGGAAGGCAAATCAAATGAGAATGCTTCTAACTTTCAGTCATAAATTTCCATCATCATGTACTTCTCCTTCTCTAGCTGCCTCCCGATCCAGTGATTTTTTTTTTTTTTTTGGAGAGGTTTTCGCTATAGGGTGCGTGCATTCGCCAGACAGACAGAGAGAGACATAGAGACAGAAAGCGAGAAATCACCCCCCAGGGGGGATGGTCACGCCGCAATCCCTTCTCCTCCATTCTCCTCTCGGGATCTTGGGCACGCACGCACACGCGCCCGGCATGAGTTTTAAGCCACCGGGTCCGGGACGCGAACCACGGTTGACTACATGGGAGTCTAGCGACATAGCCATTATGCTAACTGCTGATTCCTCCAGTGAATTTTGACACTTAGAAAGAAGAAAACAGGCCAGCTGCATGGCCTAATGGTTGCTGAACCAGATTGCACCTGGCCAACCAAACTGTTCAAGTGTGGCTTGAGAAACACACCAGATGCATGTACATGCATGCTCGAAGTCCTCACAGGATTAAGAATGAAGGTGAGGGAATTGCAGCATGTGTTAAGACTGAGGAAGTTTGGCACAATCCAGGAATGTTTCAACTCTTGCAAATGATGAAGGAATCATCAATGCTTTTGGAAAAGCTAGTGAACTCCACTGAGCAAGAGTTCACTTTAACTATAGGACTACTGATATCTCGTTCTCCCAACTCACAGGGATTTTGTAAGGATTATTCACAAGGATCAAAGCATTAATTCTTTTTTAAAATATATATATATAATTTACATTTAATCACCGCATATCTTTACAGTATACAACATGGTTTTTCCTGCATGAATATAGTGTATATTAGTCAAGTCAGAGACATTACCATACATATTATTTCAAGAGATAACTTTTCATTTTTGTGCCTCTTCAATGTTCTGTTCATTTTTTTCCTGATTCCCTGCCTCCCACCCTCTATTACACACCCCCTATTACCTACCCTCTTCTCTTCTATCTCTAGTATCTGTAGTTGCCCCCCCCCCCATTCTTATATTTTCCAATCTTTCAGTTTCTGCTGTAGAGTGCAAACATCCGGTATATATTAAGCAGGGTCTTAAACTGCCTGTCTTTTGTAGTATGGCTTGCTTCACTTAGCATTAAACCTTCCATATTTGTCTACATTATATCAAATGTCAGGGTCTCATTGTTTTTTATGACTAAATAGTATTCCATAGAGTACCTGTGTCATATTTTTTCAATCCCACTCATCTATTCTTGGACATTTGCGTTGATTCTAAGACCTAGCAATTGTAAATAGTACTGCAATAGAACGGATATGCTGCATTAACATGGATGTGCAAGTGTTTTTCCAACCGAGGATTTTTTATCCTCTAGATAAATACCCAGGAGTGGAATCACTAGGTAGTATGGTAGTTCTATTTATAGGTTTCTGAGGAACCTCTGTAATGTTCTCCACAGTGGCTATAGTAATTTACATTCCCACAGTGTAGGAAGGTTCCCTTTTCACTGCAGCCTTGCCAGTACTTATCTGTCTTTCTTTTCTTTAAAAAAAAAAAAAAAAAATCTTAGCCACTCTGATTGAGGTTAAGTGGTGATTCATTGAAGTTTTGATTTGCATTTCCCTTATGGAAAGAGCTATTGAGCATTTTTTCATGTGCTTCTTGGCTGCTTCGCACATTTGCCCATCTTTTGATTGGTTATTTTTTCCTGGTAAACTGCTTGAATTCCCTGTATGTTCTGCTTATCAGTCCCTTATCTGAAGCATAGTTTGCAAATATATTCTCCCATTCTGAGGATTGTCTCTTCACACTAATTAATATTTATTTTGCTTTGCCAAATTTTTTAGTCTGAAATAGTCCCACTTATCTATTTTTGCAAGTATTGCCTGTGCCTTGGGGAGTTGTTTGCCTACTCCAATGTGTCCAAGGGTTTTCCCTATGTTTTCCCTTGGTAGTTTTATAGTTTGAGGTTTTATGTTTAGATCCTCGATCCATTTTGATTTGATTTTGGTTAATGGTGAGAGGTAGAGGTCCAGTTTCAGTTTCCTGCAGGTGGATATTCAGTTTTCCCAGCACCATTTGCTGAAGAGATTTTCTTTTCCACACTGGATTGTTTTGTGCCCTTTGTCAAAAATCAGTTGGCTGTATGTTTGGGGGTTTATTTCTGGGTTCTTTACTCTGTTCCATAGGCCTACCTGTCTGTTTTTGTGCCAATAGAATGCTGTTTTGATTTTCACAGGTTTGTAATATATTTTGAGGTCAGGAAGTGAGATACCTCCTACTTTATTCTTTTTGCACAGTATTGATTTGGTGATAAGGGGACTTTTATAATTTTTTTCTATTTTGGTAAGGAATATTTCTGGTAGTTTGATCAGAATTACACTGAACTTTTAGATTAATTTGGGTAGGATTAACATTTTGATTATATTTATTCTCCCATCCAGGAACATGGGATGTCTTTCCACTTTTTTGTTTCAATTTTTTCTTTTCTTTTCTTTTCTTTTCTTTTCTTTTCTTTTCTTTTCTTTTCTTTTTCTTTCTTTCTTTCTTTCTTTTTTCTTTTTTTTGGGTAGTTTTTCTTGTAGATGTCTTCTTTGGTTAGGTTTATTTCTAGTTATCTTATATTCTTATATTTTTTTGTGGCTATTGTAAATGAGATTTCTTTCTTCAATTCTACCTCAGTTTGTTCATTGTTGGTGTATAAAAATACTACAGGTTTTTATATGTTGATTTTGTATCCTACCACTTTATTGTATTCATTTATCACTTTCGGGAGTTTTCTTGTAGATTCTTTTGCATTGTCTATGTATATCATCTGCAAAGAGAGATCATTTCACTTCTTCTTTTCTTATTTGGATGCCTTTTATTTTACTCTCTTGTCTGATTGCATTGGCTAGGACTTCCAGTATTATGTTGAACAGAAATGGAGAATGTGGGTAGCCTTGTCTTATTCCAGTTTTTAGTGGGAATAAAAGCTTTTCCCCATTCAGTAGGATGTTGGCTATGGGTTTTTCATATAGGGCTATTATTGTGTTAAGAAATGTCCCTTCTATGTCAATTTTGCTGAGTCTTAATAATGAAAGGATGATGTATTTTATCAAATGCTTTTTCTGTATCAACTGATAATGATCACACAGTTTTATCTTTCCTTCTGTTAATGTGATGTATTACATTAATTGTTTTGCATATGTTGAACACCACCCTTGCATCCCTGGAATAAAGCCTACCTGGTCATATTATATAATCTTTCTCTCTCTCTCTCTCTATTTATTTATTTATGAGATTTTTACTGTAGGGTGCACGCACTCACTAAGAAACAGGAAGAAACAGAGAAGAAAGTGAGAAATCACCACCTGGGGGTGATAGCTGTGCCACAGACCCCTGTCCTCTATTCTCTCTGGATTTGGGGCACACATGTACACATGTACAGCGTGAGTCTCAAGCTACTGAGTCTGGAACTCAAACTGTGGTTGGCCACATGGGAGTCTAGGTAGGGCCTTAACCATTATACCACATGCAAGCCTCTATATAATCTTTATAATGTATTGTTGGGTATGATTTGCTAGTATCTTGTTGAGAATTTTTCTATCTATATTCATCAGGGATATTGAGCTATAGTTCTCTCTCTCTCTCTTTTTTTTTTTTTTGTTACATCCTTGTCTGTTTGGGAGATCTGGGTGATAGAGGCTTCATAGGATGAGTTTGGGAGGGTTCATTCCTTTTGGATATTTGGAAATAGCTTGAGCAAAATTGGAGTTAGCTCTCTAAAAGTTTTGTAGAATTCTGAAGTGAAGCCATTGGGACCTGGGCTATTCTTTGTTGGGTGACTATTACTGTTTCAATCTCCTTACTTGTTACGGGTGCATTCAGGCTTTCTAGTTCTTCCTTATTTATTCTTGGTAGAATACATGTATCCAGAAATTTGTTCATTACTGTAGGATTTCTTTTTTGTTGGCATATAGTCACACATAGTAGTCACTCATGATCTTTGGTATTTCTCTTATGTTTGTTGTAATAGTGCCTGTTTTATTGCTGACTTGATTTATCTGGTTTATTTCTCTGTTCTTGATTTAGTTCCAGCTAATGGTGTGTTTATTTTGCTTATCTTCTCAAAGAATCAGCTTTTGGTTTCATTTATTTTCTTCATAGTTCTTTTATTCTCTATTTCATTTATTTCTACTCAAATCTTTATTATTTTTATTATTCTGGTATTTTTCAGGGTTTTTGTTGTGTTTTTCCAGTTCCCTGTTAGATTGTCTATTTACCACCATTCCATTTTTTTTTCTTGTGAGCACTAATTGCTATGAGCTTTCTTTTTATGACTGCTTTCGCTGTATCCCATAGGTTATGAGAAATCCTGTGCTCATTATCATTGGTTTCAATGAATCTTTTTATTTCAGTCTTAACTTCTTCAGTAGCTGTAAAGTTTCTTAAGGATAGACTGGTGAGTTTCCATGTGTCTGTGTATTTTTGAGGCTTCTTTCTGCAGTTAATTTCAAGTTTAATTCCATTGTGGCTGGAAAACATGCTGGATATAGTTTCTATACTTTTTAATTTGTAAAGGCGTTTTTGTGCACTATCATGTGGTCAATCTTTGAAAATGTTCCATATGGGGGTGAGAAAAATGTGTATTTAGTGGTTGTTGGGTGAAAAGTTCTACAGACGTCCATCAAGTCCATTCAATTTATGGAATCATTTAAATCCCCTATCTTTTTGCTTATTTATTTATTTTTTTTGTCTAGATGATATGTCCAGAGAAGACAGTGGGGCATTGATATTCTCAATGTTTAGTGAGTTGCAGTTCATCTCTCCCATTAGATCTAGCAGTCTTTCTTTTACATTTGGGTGTTCCCATGTTGGGGTGCATAGACATTTATAACTGTAATATCTTCTTGGTGAACAAGTCCTTTTAGTATTATATAGTATTAGTATTTGTCTCTTTTTAGAGTTCTGGTCTTAACTTCTATTTTGTCTGATATCATTATCACAACTCCAGCCTTCTTTTGATTTCTATTTGCATGGAATGTCTTTTTTCTAGCCCTTTACTTTCAGTCTATGTATATCTCTATCAGTGAGGTGGATTTCTTGCAAGCAGCATATATAAGGCTTCTTCTTTTGTTTTGTTTTGTTTTTTAAATCCATTCATCCAGTTTGTGTCATTTATTTGGAGAATTTAATCCACTGACATTCATCATTATTATTGATGTTTTTGGACTTATCTCTGTCATTTTGTAAGTCATTTTCTTGATTATTTTGTGTTCTTTTTTTCTCTGTTTCTCTCTCTTTAGTTTTCATGTACAGTGCTCCTTTTAGTACTTATTGAAGAGCTAGTCTACTGTTGGTAAATTCTTTCAGGTTTTGTTTATGTGAGAATGGTTTTATTTTTCCTTTGCATTTGAAGTATAGTGTTCTTGAATGAAATTGTTTTTCTTTTAGTGTTTTGATTGTCTGTCTATTCCTTCCTTGCTTGCATTGTTTCAGTTTAGAGGTCTGACCTTACCTAATAGGGTAACTTTTGTAAGTAATTTGATGTTTCTCTGTTACCATTTTTAGAATATTAGCCTTGTCTTTGATTTTTACCAATCTGGCTATAATATGCCAGGAGAATGATCTCCTTATGTTGATTTTATTTTGCATCCTTTGTATTTCCTGTGTCTGAATATCTGAATGTTTAATAAGCAAAACATTTGGAAAGTTTTCCGTTAAGTATTGCATAGAATAGATTTCCTATGCCCTTATCAGATTCTTCACCTTCTGGAATACTAGTTATTCAGGTGGTTAATGGTAGTTAAAAATAATAATGTGTTTCTGCTTTCTCATGAAATGTTCAGCAAAGTTCAGTATATGCACAGGAAGGTAAGAAATTCTGATCGATAGGCAAATATAGACAAAAAGAGATGTTTACAACCACAGGTCAGTCTTTTGACTCATTGTACCATTCCTTTTAGCATCTACACAAGCACAGTTATAATTCAGTTACCTCTGGGAGATAAATATAAGTCTGATGTGTTATTTCATCTCATATGCTCCCGAATTTCTCTACACTGCACTGGGAGGTGCAATAGATTACTACTTGGCTCAGTGGTTTGGTAGTAGGATCTGTGAAAGTATGCCTGTAGGTTCAGACCTAGAGACCTATTTAAATCACAGAATTTCACTCCCTTCCCCACCTCTTCATATAATTACCAGAACATGAAGGACTGGGAAAAAAGTGGGTTGAGTAATCCCACAGATGATTCTGATATAATTAGCCATCCCTACACCTACCTCATGGTAGAACCATTGACCACCTTACTCCAAAATGAGCTTATTCTGGCAGACATCTTTTGAAGATTCTTTTTTTTTTTTTTTTAAACTTAAACCTTGGCCAGTTATTTTAGCCTTCTAAAAGTTAAATGACTATGGATGCTATGTAATATATGAACCCACATATGTAGTTGGGATCTAAATACCTACAGATAATCTATACAAGGCAGTTATTTACTTTGTGAAAACCACGTGTGGTAATAATTAAAGCATTTCTAATATAGTGAAGTTGCATTCATCCCTTATTGCTTAAAATAACACATTTCCACTCCCTGAAGTAATTCCTCCATAAAAACAATGTTCCTTCAGAAACATGGCATTGACTTATTTTTCTAGCACTTTTGGAAAATGTTTAATAAATAATGTTGTAGTGTACTCAAAAGCACTCGACGAATCTCAATAATTAATGAAAATAGCATTTTAGGAAATCTAAAAACAAAATCTAAACACTGAAAACATTAGACTAGATTAATGGCATAATATGCAAGATAAAAATGTGTTTATCTTTTGCACAGTGTGGGTTGGGGCAGAAGAAGAAAAGTGCTTAGAAATAAAGAAGAGAAGACCATTACATTTCGATGAACTGGAACTCACATAATTAGTCAGAACTAACACAATTAAAAGTGCAACTGCAGGTTAAAGCATTCATTTTTGTCATTTTTGTTCTTAAACATTTATCAGCGATTAGATTAGTACCAAAAAATAAAGTTTCTTAAATATGTCCCTGGGTCATTGAATAGTCAACTAAACCTCAAATAGTAATTTAGAGCCACAAAAGATTTTACATCCAGGAAAAATGAACCCAATAATTTCAGAGATCTAATTCACCTTATTCATTAAGATAGAAAAGTAGATTTACAGAGTTTCAACAAAAGAACGGATACAAAACAAAGCTTCTGATTAACTTTTCATTGTTTTTAGTTTCCTGATAGTGTGTGTACTTACTAGAGAGAGACAGAGAGAAAGGGAGAAGGTGTAAGCACCTCCCAAATGGGTGTAATCACACTGTACTCCCTTCTCTTTAATTTTTCATGTGCACAATGCACAAGGGCCTAGTGTGATTTTCAAGCCACCAGGGCCAGAATTAAAGCTGCATGGTTCAGCCATGTGAGATGGGCTCTCTTAGCCAGTAGGGTGTGGGAGCAGCTGATGGTTACATGTAATAATGGGGGACTAGCAGATGGCGTAATGGTTATGACATTGGTCTGTATTGGCTGGCTCAGCAGCTGGATCCCAACATGACCAACAATTTGTTCAAGTCCCAGCAGCTTGAGAAATAAACCAGCCGTGTGTGTGTGTGTGTGTGTGTGTGTGTGTGTGTGCGCAGACACATAGTTGACTGCGGTTCAAGACCTGGGCCAGAATTAAAGCTGCATGGTTCAGCCATGTGAGAGGGGCTCTCTTAGCCAGTAGGGTGTGGGAGCAGCTGATGGTTACATGTAATAATGGGGGACTAGCAGATGGCGTAATGGTTATGACATTGGTCTGTATTGGCTGGCTCAGCAGCTGGATCCCAACATGACCAACAATTTGTTCAAGTCCCAGCAGCTTGAGAAATAAACCAGCCGTGTGTGTGTGTGTGTGTGTGTGTGTGTGCGCAGACACATAGTTGACTGCGGTTCAAGACCTGGACCCAGTGACTTAAAACTCATGCCAGACACATGTGCATGCACGTCCAAATTCCTGAGAAGAATGGAGGAAAAGGGACTGTGGCATGGCCATTCCCACTGGGGTAGGTGATTCCTTGCTTTCTGTCTCGCTGGCAAGCACACGTACCCTATAGCAAAGATCTCTCTTAAAACAAACAAACAAACAAACAAAGGTATATACTAGCTTTATCATGAGAATTTTCACTCACAGCTTGCTGCTTTGCTACAGGAATGGCAATTGTATCTATAGACAACACTACCTATAATAATAGTACCAGTTTTTATTAATAATTTTTAATCTTAAAATTCATACTCATGAACCAGCTGGTGGTGTAATGGTTAATGCAGATGTATTCCATATGACTGACTGTATGGTTCAAATCCTGGGCCCAGTGGCTTGATAAAACATGCCAAGTATATGTGTGCCAAAGTCCTGAAAAAAGGGAGAAATGGTGGGAACCAGCAGTTAGTGTAATGGCTATGTCGCTGGACTCCCACGTAGTCGACCGCGGTTCGCATCCCGGACCCGGTGGCTTAAAACTCACGCCGGGCGCATGTGCGTGCATGCCCAAGATCCCGAGAGGAGAATGGAGGAGAAGGGATTGAGGAGTGACCATCCCCCCTGGGGGGTGATTTCTTGCTTTCTGTCTCTATGTCTCTCTCTGTCTGTCTGGCGAGCACACACGCCCTATAGTGAAAATCTCTCCAAAAAAAAAGTGGAGAAATGGAGAAGAAGGAATTGTGCCATGACCTTCCTCCATGGGATGGTGCTTTCCGCTCTCTCTTTCTCTGGCAAGCACACATGCTTTCTTGATTTTTTTTTTTCTTATATCAGATTCACAGCCTAAGTACCCATCAGCAGGCGAAATGAATAAAGATAATGTGTATTTGTGTGTGGGGGGGGTGTGTACTGAAAAATCACATTGTACTCACTCAAATATGTACTGTTATATGTTAATTTTAAAAATCAGATTTGCATCATTATGAGGAGTAGGTGGGTGAGAAAAGCTGTAAGAGATTATATGGGAAAAGAGCAGTGGAAGAATTTAAAATAAAATTGAGGACAGGAGACAGACTAAGAACATTTACCAATATACTATTACATGATGTTGAGTATATAGAATTAGTAAACACAAGTTAGGAAAATGCTTGCTTGTGTATCTCACATTAAAGAATTCAGAGGTCTGTATTGGCTGGCTCAGCAACTGGATCCCAACATGACCAACAATTTGTTCAAGTCCCAGACCCAGCAGCTTGAGAAATAAACCAGCCGTGTGTGTGTGTGTGTGTGTGTGTGTGTATGTGTATGCCCCAAATCCTGAAAGTTGGAAGAGAAAGAGGATTGTAGCATGACCATTTCTCATGGGGGGGGGGAGTACTTTGTCTTCTTTTTTTTACTTTTGTCTCCCTGTCTCTCCCTAATGAGCATACATGCCTTCTAGAAAAAAAGAAAAGGAGATATGTATTAAGTCTTACTCTATTCAATTTGCCAGCTCAACCACAAAACACCTACACTTTGAAAGGATTTGCTGTTGGATCCAAATGTGTTGTGTGGTCAAGTTTAAGAAAAACTTGGTCTAAATGTGAGATTTTGGAAATAGCTGAAGAAGGCACAAGGGTAAGTGAAGTTTAAGTATTTATCCCAAAACGTACTAGCAGACTCTTAAGGAAATGTTACCAAATTTATCCGACTAGAGAATGCAATTGAACAAACATTTACTTGCTCATTACCTCTGGTAATTTGATGTCATGTAAAAATCATTTTTTAAAAATTTTTTATTTTATTTAGTTTTTGCTGTAGAGCATGTGTGTTCATCAGAGAGAGACAGAGAAGGAAAGCGAGAAATCATCCCTCAGGGAAGATGTCGATGCCACAGTCTATTCTCCTCTCGGGATTCTGGGAATGCAAGTGCACGTGCTCAGTTCTTTTTTCAAGCCACCAGGTCCAGAACTTGAATAGCAAAATTGGCCATATGGGATCCAGCCATTGTAACCATCACACCACTAGCTGGCCCATATGTAAGAATCCTACCTAGCAAGAAATCATTTTAGGCACTTTCATCTCCTTTACCCTCAAAATCCTGTTAGTCACCAAGCTTCACACTTTTTACTTCTCTTTTTTTGTTGTTGTTAAGGTTTTTACCATAGGTGTGCACTTGCTGGAAGGAGACAGTGAGAAAGATAATGAGAAATCACCCTGCGCGGGGTGGCCATGCTGCATCCCTTTTCCTCCATTCTCCTTCTGGGATTTTGGAATGTACACACATGTTCCTGACATGATTATCAAACCTCTAGGTCTGGGACTTGAACTGGAATCAGCATGTGGAAGTCCAGCACCTTAGCCACCATGCTACCTATTGGCCCCATTTATCTTTAATTTTTGAAATTTGTTTCTTCCATGAGAAAGAGAGAAAAAGATAGAGAGATGGGCACTCTTACCAGTCTTTAAGCTGAGCTCTACCCCCAGCCTCAGTGAGCCTGGATCATGGACACACACGTGGATGCATGCCTAGCATACACAGGGAGACTGCCAGATATTAACTCATGACCTTCCCGTGTGGATCCAGCCTTACAGAGCATTGCCTTGTCATTGCATCTCTTAGTTGGAAGTTTCTTTTTTTTTTGTTTTTTGTTTTGTTTTGTTTTGTTTTGTTTTGAGAGGTTTTTGCTATAGGGCGTGTGCGCTTGCCGGAAAGACAGAGAGAGACAGAGAGACAGAAAGTGAGAAATCACCCCCTGGGAGGATGGCCACGCAGCAATCCCTTTTCCTCCATTCTCCTCTCGGGATCTTGGGCACGCACACACACATGCCCCATGTGAGTTTAAGCCACTGGGTCCGGGACTCTAACCGTGGTAGGCTACGTGGGAGTCCAGCGACATAGCCATTACACTAACTGATGGTCCCACTTGGTGTATTTCTTAAATTGTAGATTCCTGAGGCTTGGGCTGCCTGCTGATTCAGAATTTCTGGGGGAGGATTCTGGAAATGTTTATTCTTATACCACTGAAATTAGAAAATCAATGGACTGGAATATAAAAGTCAAGCTCATTTACATGATAGGATGTCCTCTAGGTTTGGGCATCCATGTACCTCTCCAGCCTTAGGTCTTCTTTAGATTGGGTTGTTAGGAAAGTCATGATGTATTTTTCTATTTTTCTATACAAAAATATGTGATGACTTACCCAACAATCTAATATTTTATACTGCTCGACTTCACTTACATATACATATTTTGCGAGGTTCTTTCCTCCTCTGAAGGGTGGGTTGGACAGAGGCACAGGGAGTTGGAAAAAGATGCGAGGTAGTGGTGTCTGTTTATTAGCTGTGTTTACTAGGAGCTCACAGAGTTCTTGGCAGGCCTGCAAAGCCCACAGCGGTGCTCACGAGCACTTCCTCCCTCTTGGAGCTAGTAACACATGTAGACAATGCTCACAGAGCAGCTTTCTCTCTTTCACTCACCACACACGGAGCTGACCCGAGCCAAGGCCGAGCAGAGCAGGGCTAGCTAGCAGGAAAGTCCTGAGCTAACAGGGCAGCACTGTGTACATCAGTGCTGGGCTGAGCAGGGCAGCTCAGCGCTAGCTGACCAGCTGCTCCTTTAATCTTAAAGGAGCTGAAGACAGTAGTGACTCATTGCAAAACCCAGACTGTCACACATGCACATGCACGTCGCAGTCAGTGGTATAAAACTGAAAGTCATCATTACATAACAAGCATGCAAGCGCAGTACAACTAATAACGTAAGTTGTCTACCCTGTGGCCTTCAAACATGATAACATAGGAGGCGAGGGAGCCAAATTAAACCATCCTCACTCCATTTGCAATGCAATGTGCCATTATGCTCATTGCTTTGAGGAATTTAATAATGCAGTCCTAGTTTGCCTGTATTACATCCCATTCCTAAACTGATTAATTCCTATTTGTCTTAAAAGATTTACTTTCACTTTTGCCTATTTCAAAAGTATGCACTAACAGTATTTTTCTAAATTCTCCATGTCTTCATTCCCCCCACAAAAAAGCCTTATGCTTTAATTATTTTCCTGTTCATCCTGCTACAGAAATCAGTACTTCCTACATTGTATTGTAATTTGTTTAGAGGGATTTTCTCCCCTAAGATTTTGAACTACCTGAGGTCTAAATTTTATCCATCTTTGATCTCCAGGGTGGATACTCAATATAAGTTTGTTTAACTGAAGCAGG
>NW_006159732.1:3003414-3024665 GCF_000334495.1 Tupaia belangeri chinensis
ATGAGTTCGAAACATAAGATTGGAGTCCAGTTATATCATTCAGGTTGTCTTATGAAGTAACTTATTTTAGAAATGGAATGCGATGGTACATAAATTCATTGGAATTTTCCATGTTTTATTAAATTTTTTATTTCTCTTGTAGGTTTTGAACCTTTCAAATGGTATAGAGGAGATGGTGAATCCTGAGAATGTCTGGAATGGCATCCCCAAATTGGATAAGAGTCCATCTGAGGTATGGAATTATATAAACAGTAATTCATGAAAGCATTGATCTTCATTTTAAAAGGTGATTTAATAAGATATTTCCAAAGTCCTGGTGTGAGGAAGAAAAAATAATATTGTAACAATAATAGTTAAGAACAGCAATAACAAAATAAATGTTTCTAGACTTTATGCCAAAGTGTTCTTTTGGGCAAACTATTTATGTTTTATTCCTTAATTTTTCAGTTTAGGGTTCAAAGAGTGAAAGTGGTTTGCTGTTCAGGGTTTGTAAAATTCACGTTCGATGTATACATTGTGGAACATATGGCAAAATGAAAGAATGAGAAAGTAACAATCACCTATAGTATATCCATCTGAAGATAATCATGTTGATCAGTTTGGTTGGCTTTCATAATTTTTCTGTTTATAATATATGTTCCTTCTGCATATTTTGTACAGAAGTGATTTAGTCTACATATGGTTTTATAGTCTGTATTCTTCATTTAAGATTATATGGAGGCCATTTTCTGTGCCATTATGATGGGTCTGGGCATTTGAGTTCATCCCACTGGGAGTTTGTTAAACTCTTTGAACTTCTTGTTTCACAGTCTTTGTCAGAGGCCCCTTCTCTGGTCATCTTGGGGTTTGCATCTGTTAATTGTCTTTTTGCTTGTGAAAAGGTTAGCCTTTCCTATTTTTTTATATGTTGAATTATTTTCAATGAAATCTTGAATGTTTTAAATATTGTGTAAGACTTTGGTTCCTATTAAAATCTTCTGGAGGATAGTGAAGTTTTTGTTTGAGGAAGTCATCAACCGGCTGAGGCTCATCCAGTTCTGTCTCTCCTTTGGTAGTTGATGGTTCTTACGTCAGTTTAGGTTCCAAGCCTTAGCTATGTTTTTCAGATGTGCCTGGTATATAAGCCACTCAGGGGTTAGCATAGGAATTGGACAGTGGTCTATATATTCCATGACATATTTTTCTATGCAAATGTTTCTCATGACTTTTCTGATGACCTAATACGTGGCAGTCAATGACTTTGCTGTTCTTTTTGGTTCTTTTCTGCATATGCATGGCTCAGGAGAGATTTGGAATTTATTTCAGTTCATACATGTATCAGAGGTTAAAATTTCCTAACTCTCCCTGGCTGGGATTTCCTTCACACTTTCTGGTTTCCTAAATCCTCTTTTTTTCTAGCTCTTAAGGCCCCTTTTTATGGTCCTCTGACGAGAAAGTTTGTTTCTCTCAATATTTCCCTCTGTGCCATCAGGCAGTTCAACTAAGCCTGTCTTTGTAGAGGAGCAGAGAGGAAAATGAAGGAAACTTCTCTTACTCTTCAGATAACAGACAGCCTTTTTCCTCATTCCACTGGCAGAGAAAGGTCTTCTCTCATATTTTTGAGTGCCATGGCTGTCACCAGGCAGCAACCGAGGTTACTCCCAGGACAGGTTCAGAAGTTTGAAATGAGTGGAGGGGAAGACAATAAAGGTGTTCCCAGCTATTCTCTACCCTCTAGTATTCAGGGACCCTTTTTCCAAAGTCTGGCTAGAAATACCCAATCTGGGCAGTTTCAATTTGACACACCCTCAGATCAAAAGTAGGAAACAGGGGCCAGCAGATGGCATAGTGGTTGTGACGCTGGACTCCCACGTGGCCGACTGTGGTTCGAGTCCCAGACCTGGCAGCTTGAAACTCATACTGGGCGCATGTATTTGCATGCCCAAAATCTGAGAGAATGCTGAAGAGATTGTGGCATAGCCATTCTTCCTGAGAGATGATTTCTCACTTTCTCTCTCTCTGTCTTCCTCTGTCTCTCTAGCAAGTACACATGCCCTATAAGGGAAAAAAAAAAATCTCTCTCTTAAAAAAAGTAGGAAATAGGGGACCAGCAGTTAGCGTAATGGCTATGTCGCTGGACTCCCATGTGGTCGACTGCGGTTTGAGTCCCAGACCCGGTGGCTTAAACTCACGCCGGACACTTGTGCATGCATGCCCAAGATCCTGAGAGGAGAATGGAGGAGAAGGGATTGAGGCATGGCCATCCCCCATGGGGGGTGATTTCTCACTTTCTGTGTCTCTGTCTCTCTCTGTCTTTCTGGCCAGTGCCTGCGCCCTATAACAAAAACCTTTCCAAAAAAAGAAAAAAAGAAAAGAAAAAATGAAAAGTAGGAAACAAAGATGTAAAGAAAGACAAAAAATAAATAAATAAAATAAAAAGCCTATGAAACTCATTGGTAGTGTGAGTCATTATTCATATTGTTACTTTAGTCCTTAACTGAACTGTTTCCTTTACTTTCAAGATTCTTTAAGTAGTTGCTTTTTGTATTGTCCAGAATCTTAGTTGTAATCAGTGGAAGACAGATACTGTCAATTTACTCCTCTTTATTTTTATGATTTATTTATTTCTTCTGAGAGAAAGAGAGAGAGCGAGAACACCTCCGACAGAGTCCTGATGCCTTGATCCACCCCCAGCCTCAGCCAGCTCTGGATCATGGATATACATGTGCTCAGCATGTACAGGGACATCTCCAGATGCACAGCTGGGATCTTCCCATGCTTATCAGCCTTGCAGAGCATCATATTTTACCACTGTGCCACCATCCAGCCCTCGCTGATTCCTTCCTGACTGCAACCAGAAGGCCTTTAATAATCTGTGCAATGTATTGAGTAGCATAGCATTAATGAGCCCTATTATACTATAGGAAAGCCTTTCCTACAATGTAAGATATTTAGATTATTTGAAGTCCTTCACTCTTAAGCATCATTAAATATTAATTCCATTTTTTCTTACATGCCAAAAATAACAGCCTGCTACACCTTTTTTTTTCATCAGTATTTACTAAAACTTTTACATTCTGATTGTCTCCATCCATTACTTTCAGTGTCTACAGCTGAATATATATACACAGATACACACAGGATTCTAGTTGGGTAGAGTAACCCATGCTTGCCAAATAGAAAAGAATCATTCAGTATTATTTAAAGTGGACATAAAATAGTATACAAACTTGTATTGTTTAACAACAGGGGTACATTCTGAGAAATGTGTCATCAGTAGTGCAAACATCATAGCATGTACCCACACAAATGCAGTATAGCCTACTAACACCTAATCAGCTTGTCGTTGACCTACCGTCACTGTGTAGTACATGACTACGTAAATCACCTCCTGTTTAATTAAGCCACTTAGCAGACACATAGGAAGTGCTTCTGAGTAACGCTTTAACTTTTTAAAATTCAGTTATTAATAAGATCTAAATGATCCTTTCCTCCAATTTGAGGAAGCACTCAGATAAGGATGCCATCTACAGGTAAGCTAGTGTTCCTTAAAAAGAGAATATTGTTAAGTATTAAGTGAGCAGGGTATTTTTGTTGTTGTTGGGGAAGTGTTTCTGATTACATTTTTTAGACTTTTATCTGAGCTGTTTCATTTTACCATAGGAATATTAATGAGTTTTTGTTCCACATCATGCATGTGCATGATGCTATTAGTTATTGAGAGGAATATAGGAGAAATAGATATCTTTCTTTAAAAAAGTATCTCTAGCTAGTCATGAATAATGTGTGAATAGCAGCCCCTGAAGTAATGCTGTCCCGGGACCAGCAGTGGGTGTAATGGTTATGTCACTGGACTCCCACAGTCCACCACTGTTCGAGTCCCCAGACCCGGCTACTTAAAACTCACGCTGGGTGAGGATGTGTGTATGCCTAAAATCCCAAGAGGAGAATGGAGGAGAAGGGATTGTGGTGTGGCCACCCTCTAAACCTCGGAGGTTGATTTGTTGCTTTCTATCTCTCTCTCGTGAGCACATACACCCTATAGCAAAAATCTCTCTCTCAAAAAAGTAATGCTGTCCCCCCTTCCTTCACTAGTCATCAGAGTTATCAGGGGGTTAGTAACTAAAAATCACAAAAAAGAGGACTACACTTACTGTGTAGAAGGCTTCAGTAAAGATGTTCCAGAGAAATGAGTATTCAAAGAACAGAAAATGTACTTGTGACTGGGCTGACCTGGTTGCCTGGTGGTTAAGAAAGTCAGATCCCACATGGCCAACACAGCTCAAATTCTGGCCTGGGCAACTTGTAAAATATGCTGGGTTTGTGTGCGTTGTGTGTCCCAGATCACAAACGGATAGAGAAATGGAAGAGAAAGGATTGAAGTGTGAAAAAACGATTGTAGTGATTTTTATTGTGTAATCAGATTGTCACAACTTTAATGCACTTTTTATTGTTTACTTTTTTTTCTGATTTATCTTTGATCCTATTTCTGATTTAGACTATTTTGTACTCATAGTAAAGAATTGGTAGTAACTCAAAGATTCTTTTTGTTAGGCTATACTCCATACAGTGGGAAAAGATCTTCACTTTATGTCACCAGATGATAGCGCAATTAAAGGTAACTGGCACTTTTAAAACAAAATGCTTTTATCACCCAGAATAACCAAGTATTAAATATGCCATTAGGCTGAATCTCTCAAACAAAAATGACTTATAATTTTCCTTGAATGTTAGCAGGAGAGGAAGAAAAATCCCACTTCAGGTGAAAATGTGTTTAAATAACTAAGTGGAGGATTTCTTGAAATATCATAGGCAATTTGGTTGTTGATAAAATTTCAGAAGTTATGTTGTGAGTCTTAAAAATTCATACATTTAAAGATTTTCCTAGTATTAATTAGCTTATATATTCAAGTGATCTTTGTATATTAAATATAATCTCTAGGGATTTATTTTTGGAGTTTTAGTTTATCTACAGGGTAAGATTCAACTTGCTGGATATTCTTGGTTATTACCTATTTTTGTTCATAAATAGCACATTGACTTCTAGAATTGAAGCACAATGAGAATGAAATCTGCTCTTGATAGCTTTAGGATTATGTGAAAAATGCTAATCAAAGAAAACAGAGAACTAATTGGTGACCAGCCTTGTTAACATCATTCTAGCAAAATAGCAATTATGCCAGTTTCACGGTCTTTTTGAGAAACTTTGAGAATATGTACAGGGCGAAAACTGAAATATTAAAAAAAAGGTAGTTTTATCTATAGTAATAGTTATCCATAGTAATTAGGATATCCATTGTTCCCTCCTTTTCCCTTTTAAAGAACATTAAATTTACCATTGTAGAACTTACATAAATAATATTTACATTCCTTTTTTACCTTGACATTTTTCCTTCTTTTTTCAGAAAAGGGGTCCGGAGAAGATGGAGAATTAGTTGTGGATCCATAGAAATGACCAGTCAAAAGCTGCTCTTTATAAACAAGTGGCCTCCTACCCAGACCAAAAGAGTGTGTGGGAAAATTAAAAGCATGAAACTACAGAAAGTCGTCATTTTTAAAAAAACTTTTATATATGTCAAAACAGAATAGATGGTTTGTGCAGCGTATTTATAGTGACATTGCTTTGCATATAGATCTGGGATCTTCTCTTTGATTTTAATTGTCTGAAGTTTCGAACCAGTTGGGAAGAGTTATTTTGCTAACACATTGCCTACCTTTCAAAAAATACTATCTTTGTGTCTTTTGAATATAATATTTAAATTAAAATAGAAAAACATAGGTTCATGACAAGTACATTATATGATGCTGCTTAGGAAGATGACTTCGTTAGCAATAACTTCTTCAAAATTCTTGCTTTAATCTTGAAGGTTTGCCTTATCTGTCTAGTTAAACATTTGACAAATATTCTGTTTGAATTTGGAAGTATTCTAATGTGACAGAAGATCTGAATAAAGTTTATCCCTGAAGGTGTGGTGGGTTTCATTTTATTAAAATAGAAATAGGATATTGGATATCTGTGGTTTCATGTCTCCTCTCTGTAACTGGGGGCTGGGGAAAGCATAATATTGCCTGTTAGCGCTTATATTAATCACAAACTTGGTACTTTCTCATTTCAGTCATCAGTTCTAAGATTTATATGCATTTGTTTTGTTTTTGTTTCTTAGTTTTTGCTATAGGATGTGTGTACTTCCTAGAGAAAGACAAAATCAGAAAGAAAGAGGAAAATTGTGAAATCACCCCACAAGGGGGATGGCCACTCTGCAATCCCTTTTCTTCTAGTTTCCTCTCAGGATTTTGGGCATGCACACACACACTCCTCGTGTGATTTCCAAGCCTCTTGGTCCAGAAAGGTGGAGTCTGCTCTGTGGGACCTGGCACCTTAACCTCCACACCACCTGCTGGACCATTATGAATATTTTATAGTTAAGAAAATAGAAACGTTTTAGAGAAGCTGAATAACTTGCCTGTGGTCAAATAGTAAGGTTCACAGGCTTGATCAAACCCAGATCCATCTAACTTCAAACCTCTGCTTGTAAACATAGTTCTGTATATTGGCTTAGTATGCAAAGTATCGAGCTTAGCGTTTGGAAACTGATCTCAGCTATATGCCAAGGTCACTTATTACTGGATATGTGGCTTGGGCAGGTAGGTGATGGGCCATCTTTGAGCACTGACTTTCCATACCTGTAGCATGGTGATAATCAGACCATTTTGCAGTATTTTTAAGACTAGAAATAATTTATTTAAGGTGCTTAAAAAGGAGCAGGCCAATGGTAAATATTTCCTGAAAAAACACTCAGTATGGGACCAGCAGTTAGTGTAATGGCTATGTTGCTGGACTCCCACGTAGTTGACTGCAGTTCGAGTCCCGGATCCAGTGGCTTAAACTTATGCTGGGCGAGTGTTTGTGTGTGCCCAAGCTCCCAAGAGGAGAATGGAGGAGAAGGGATTGCAGCGTGGCCACACCCCCCTCCGGGGGGCGATTTCTCGCTTTCTGTCTCTCTTCTCTCTCTGTCTGCCTGGAGAGCACACACACACACACAAATAAAAATAAAAATAAAATAAACACTCAGTATGCACTATGCTTGGTTGTTATTTTTCTAACCTTAACTTCTGGTTATTTTCAGCAGTTATTTTCTCCTTTGAGAATCAGCAAGTGTCACCAACAAAGGACTGTGAAAGAAAAATTGCTCTTGGGGGACCAGCAGATGGCCTAATAGTTATGTCGCTGGACTTCCAGGAAGTTGACTGAGGTTCGAGTCCCAGACCGAATGGCTCAAAACACATTGAGCACGTGTGCATGGGTGCCAAAGATCCTGAGAGGAGAATGGAGGAGAAGGGATTGTGGCATGGGCATCCCCCTTGGGGCATGAGTTCTCACTTTCTGTCTCTGTCTCTCCGATGAGTGCACATGCCCTATAAGAAAAATTTCTTTAAAAAAAAAAGTGCTCTTGAATAGGACATTAGTGAAATTAGTATAAAGAAGATTTTGCCATATGAGACAGGAAAAAGATATATGCATATGACCCTGAAGCCTAATTGAAATAGTGAAAAAATGAAGAACCTCAAAAAACTGAGTATAATTCAAAAAGTAGAGAGAGTTTTGTATTAAAATACTGGGTTGTCAGAAAAGTCATGACATGTTTTTGCATAGTACATAGTGATTTCTCTGACAAGCTAGTAAGTGAGGTAGGGAAGTATGTTGCTTGCCCCTGGGATTCTGAATAGATGGATTTTTGCTGACTTATTGGAGATAATTGTGCATTACCAGGAGAAATGGTCAGAAAAGATGCATTAGGGCCAGATTATAGAAAACCTTGTTTGAAGCTAAGGAAGTTTAGTCAAACTTTCTATTTAAAAATTTTCTGTATGAATGGCTATAAGAGAAAAGTCAAAATTCTCAGAATGACTGCTTTTGTACCTTAAATCACTAATTTAGGCCTGAGTTGCCAAATCAGGATTCACAGTTACTTACTAACTGGGAAAAAGGAGTAGCTATAGAAGAGTAACCAGGTTTTCTTACTAAGTACAGTTGTCTGCTCACACAGGCTAAATTAAACTTTATGGAGAATTCAAGGAACAAGACCATACTTGGACCCAAATATATACTCAACTAATGAGTGGTATAAATTTCCATAGCTCTTTGAAAGCAAGAACATTTCTAAGAGTCCCAGAGATAGACAGGTATAAATTTATAAGCTACCTTTTTTTAACCTCCTTTTTTAATTCTACTTCCACTATGTATAGAATTTAAAACATATGTTAAATAAAATTAATTGGGAAATGAAGATGTTAGATGTAGTTTTGAAAGCTTCCTTTATTATCCTTCACAGCCTTTGGGTGAGTAACAACTTTAATGTTATAGCTACAGTCTCTGGCCTGTCTTATGTGGCTATGATATCAACGACACCTTAATTTAGCAGAGTACATCAGAAATGAAAGAAAATGCAAATCACCAGCTTTTTTTTTTGGTAAAGAGTATATGCACTCCCCAGAGACAAAGCACTCTCCACACACACCGTGGGAAATGGTCACAATGCAATCCCTTTCCTTCTATTTCTCCCACTATGGGGGATCTTGGGTACACACTTACACAAGAATGTTTTCTCAAGCTGTCAGGTCCAGGACTCAAACTTCATGGTCAGCCATGTAGGATCCAGCTGCCTTAACTACCAAGCCACAGAACTGGCTGAACCAATTTTCTTTAATCCACTGCTCCCTCCTTGTCGCCAATGTTCTTGAACCTGTCAACTCCCCATTCAGCCATCTTACTGAAATTGTATAGTATCACTAATTGGTGCTAAAACAATGGCTTTATCATTAGCTTGATCTAATTTTTCTTACCACGCCTAAAAGTCAGAAGTGCTGTCAAATTCAACCTAGAATACCATGCTGCTAAAACTCTATTGCTTGTAATAGAGAACAAAAGGCAAGAAAATCTGTTTTTACTCTATGTTTAGGAAGTCTTACATCACTACAACAGGTTTTCATTGGTATTGTGCCTGTTTTAATTCATTTGTCTGTTAATGTAAAAGCAGTGTTTAAGTGTGACACTAATAAAAAGATCACCTTAGTAAAATTAAAACTTAGGCTTATATGATTTTTGTATACTGCATTCTTTCTTTACATTTAAAGGAAAAAAAATCTAGTCCACGCCTCAATCACTATTATAGCATAACCTACATTTCAAAAATATGAGTTATTTGGGGGAAATACATTAAAATCACACACACACTCTCTCTTTTAGACAGTTCATAAACAAGATTAAAAAAAAAAAACTCTTTTAATCTAAATTCTATCTCTCTCTTTACTCTGTTGAGTTCTGTAGAATGAGGTGTTGGTTGGTTGTATTAATGTTGGTTCCAGGAATAAGATTCACATCATCTCCTTCAATCAGATAATCCCACTGATCAAAATCTTTATGAAGTCCTGTAAAATATAAACATTAATGAACATATGAAACTTGTGAGAACATTTAAACAGTCTGGTGCCTCTAGGTGGCACCACAGAATTAACAAATTATACAAACTGCTTAGAGATGGTAGAGGTTGTATCCTGTGTGGACTGCCCTGTGGCTGTGTTAGCAGCTGCATGCCAGGGGGAGAGCATGAAGGTACCTGCTGTTAGTATCCCCAGCACAGGAAGTCCATCCCTGGCTTCACAAACATGCTGATACCTTGGACAGGTGGACTTATTTTCTATGCTATATAGTATGCAGAGCAGCAAAACTAAGTTTCACAAATTTTTGTTTTCAAATTGTTTTATTGCTTTGTTCAACTGTATAAACCAACTAGAAATAGTTAAAATGAGACTAAAGCTGTGATACCATGGTTTTGTCCTGAGAATCATCTGGTTTATAATCATGAAAGAACAATCATTAGTTTCTTACCTAAGTGCTTTTGTAAAAATGCTAACGAAGCTTTGTTGGTAAGGTCAATAGCTACATAGGAGTCTATATCTCCTTGTAATCTGAATATGTGTCCAGTTATTTTGCCAGTTGCAAACGTGAAGTCAGCAAAATTCTGATGGACTGAACCCCTAAAAAGAGAAATGAGACAAAATGTTGGATAAAATTATTTTTGCAGAAAAAATACTGGCATAGTTGGTCTATTTACTGAAAACCAAGGAGATAAAATGTGTAATTTGATCTCCTTAGATGTATTTGAGAGTTACAGGCTGTTCATTTAGAGATCTTAGAGAATATCTTCCTTTTTGAAAAACAATTCAGAGTCCTGTCTTGGTATCTTGTTTTTAGAAGAAATGATTTCCATTTTTAGTTTCAACTTAAGTAGATAGAATGAAGGAGTCTCGAACTCAGAGACAGTCTACCACTTCATCCCCACCACCTAATTTGATGTCCATTTGATAGTCAGAATGCTTTGTATATAAGCCTTGGATTAAATAGATTTAAAAAAAAAAGAAAAACAAAAACCTCCTCTGTACTAGTTAAACTGTAAGCATCTTATAATATTCACACTGCTTTGTAAATTCATCAACAATGTAACATCAAGCAGAATTGTTCTTTTTCAGTGCTCATTTTTGACTATTGGAACACTGCAGGCTTGGTGACTTTTTTGCATTTTGTTCTCTTCATCTCCTTGACATCCCACCTTCCCTTCTAACCCTAACCACTCTGTTCTTCACTGTCCCTCACTCCTCTCCCATTGATGGAAATGTAGACACTCCTCAACATTCTAGTCTCAAACCAGTTCTTTATTCACTTTGCAGTCTCATCCGCTCCAGTGGAACAATATCATACCCATCCAATACATTTCCACTTTGTGGCCAGATACATATTGGATTTCCCAGTTCTCAAGGTTAGAAATGTCAAAGTTAAAACTCAACATCTGGGACTTGCAGGTGGCATGGTGGTTAAGGTGCTGGACTCCCACATGGTCACCTGTGGTTCAAGTCCCTGGCCTGGTGACTTGCTTTCTCACTTACTCTCCCTCTCTCTCTCATCAAATAAAATAATAATCATAAATAAAATAAAATAAGATAAAAAAAATAAAGCTCCACTTCTTCCCCTCAATCCAATCCAGCACAACTCTTCCTCTTCACTTTGCCTGTTCTTCTAAGCAAACTGTTATCACCATCTAAGCTGAAGATAAGGCCACAGATTCCCTCTCACTCTTCCCTATATTCCAGTCAAAGTCTAAATGTGGAAAACTCAAGAAAGCAAATAGAGATAGGGTCCTGAAAGAGCTGATAGTAGAACCCTAGATGCTACCAATAGATTAGGACTGACAGAGGAGGAGAAAAGGAAAGAGCAGTATTAACAACAGGTGAAGCAAGAAAGGAAGGGTCCTGGTAGGTAAGGGAGCAGAAATAGGGGTAGTCCACAATGGCAAATGCAGAGAGAAAGGCTAAGAGGCAAGAGGCTGCTGGTATGGCATGTGGCAGGCCTTTAGTGCCCTTTGTAGGCCAGTTTAAGTCCAGGGGATGGGGGTCTCAGGAAGCATTACACGTAGGCTATTCTTTCAAGACAAGACAAAAGATACGAAGCATAGTTGAAGGAAGGTTAGGTGTTCTATATTATTTTAGAACAGAGAAACTGGCACATACTAGTTAGCGAAACTGAAATTCTGACCTGAAATACCCAGACTCTTCCTCACCATCTTTTTAAAATCTCTCAATCCTATGAGATCAAATTCTAGCCCAATTTCTTCTAGGAATCGCTTTTTTATTTAGAAGAGACCCCTCCATTCTCTGATCCTACTGTGGTTATTATTATACTGTACGTACTCTCTTTTTTTTTTTTTGAAGAGGTTTTTTGCTATAGGGCGCGTGCGCTCACCAGACAGACAGAGAGAGACAGAGAGACAGAAAGCAAGAAATCACCCCCAGGGGGGATGGTCACGCTGCAATCCCTTCTTCTCCATTCTCCTCTCGGGATCTTGGGCACGCACTCACACGTGCCCGGCATGAGTTTTAAGCCACTAGGTCTGGGACGCGAACCATGGTCGACTATGTGGGAGTCCAGCGACATAGCCCTTATGCTAACTGCTGGTTCCTGACTGTACATACTTTCTTCCTGCCTCCTCTCACCTACTAAATAAATTTTCAGATAAGAAAAGAATGAGTTCTATCTTTGTCTTGTAATAGCTCATTGTGAGTTCAAAACCTTACTAGAAGTTACCTTTCACATTCAGGATATAAGCATATTGCCAATGCTCAAAGGTATCTAAATTACAGCTTCTGAGAATTTATAAACTCATATTCTTTCCCAATAGGTAAATACACGGCAGGTCTTAACAGGTAATCTGACTTTTTGTTGTTTAGAGAGTTTCTAGTCTAGCCTAATGACAAAATACTTCCCCCCACTCTACTCCCCAAAACACGTAGGTATGTTCTGGTGTGTAGGTGTAAGTAACATGTGGCCTAATGCAGATTCTACTTATCAGTACTACGCATTGTATACATTAACATACTAAAACATTTTTCATTTTAAAAAGTCTGAATATATTTGGAAATTGAGATTATTTAATATTCTCCTTATAGTAAGTCCAAACAACCAATTTTGCAATTCTGTAATGCCTACCAGATGATATCTATCGATTTTTACCCAAGTTTTTGATGATGGAATAAGTCACTTACCTGATTGTAATCATTTTTCTTTCTTTACCAGGTAAGTAGCACTTTTTCATTTTTGCAATATTAGCAGGAAATTGGAACCGTTCAGAGTTGATAAAAAAGAGGGGCTGAGGAATTCTGGAGTACACTTCATCACCTAGTGGAATCATCCACGCATCCAGGGCAATACCACATCTGCAGAAATTTGTTGACAATGATAAGGCAGGTGAAACACCGGCCAACATATAGGACTTCCTAATCATGATAGGATTAACAGACACATAGAACGCCAGTATATTATGGGTTATTTTGTTGGATTAAATTTGGAAAGGAAATATGATTAGCTTTGTAAGATAGCACAACAAGAATTCTATCATTTTCTTTAGTAATTACAACCTTTAGAAAACTATATCCTTAGAGTGGGCCAGCAAATGGTGTAGTGGTTACATTACTGGACTCTCACATCGTTGACCACAGTTCAAGTCTCAGACCCGGTGGCTTCAAAATTTTGCCACGTGCGTGTTCATGTGTGCTCAAGATCCTGGGATGAGAATGGAGGACAAGGGATAGCCGAGTGCCACACCCCCTGGGGAGTGATTTCTCACTTTTCTTCTCTGTCTCACTTTTCTTCTCACTGTCTCTGTCTCTGTATCTCTCTGTTTCTCTCTCTCTCCAGAGAGAGCACACACACCCTAAGGCAAAAACTCTCAAAAAATATATATGCTTACAATTTTTATTTATTTTTGAAATAAACTTTAATAATTTCTTCAAAACTGTGGGTTGGGGCCAGCAAGTTATAGGGTGGTTAACTTGGATGGTTAACTGGATCCCACACGGCTGACTATGTGGTTAGAGTCTTGGACATGGCATCTTGAGAAACACACAGGATACATGTGCATGCGTGCTCAAAATTCAGACAGAATGGAAGAGAAGGGATTGCAGCTGGCCATCCTCCCTGGGGAGGTGCTTTCTAATCTCCCATCTCTCTCTGGTAAGCACATGAGCCCTATAGCATATATTTAAACAAAACAAAACAAAACTAGGGATTATCTGAAAAAAACAAACAAACAAACAATTAATGTATTACTTCCCCTTGTGTTTTCAGAGCTGCTAGGCATTCCACAGTTTATTATACATTTTCAGAGTAACAAGGGGATTTACTCCTGGCTTTATAACTAGATGTGCCTCAACTGAAACGTTGACTAGGGGTTGAAGAAAAACTATGGGGCATATAATCTGAAAATGTAAGAAAATTCATCCTAATAGTAAATTTACCTAAGTTTCCTGACTTTTTGAAAATTTCATTTTATCTGCTAAATGGATGAAAGAAGAGAATTCTTTTACAGTGAAACAGATTTTAAGAAATTCAAGGTGAAGTTTCACAAATTATCTTGCCTACTTTTTTTCTAGTTGATTCTACATGAGGGAGGAAGTAGTTCAAGAAGGAAAATGTTTCTGAGTTAGAAAACTAGGGTTGGTCCAGTAAATGGTATGGGGGTTAAAGTGCTGGACTCCCATGTGGCTGCTTGCGGTTTGAATCCCAGACCTGACAGCTTGAAACTCATGCCAAGTGCATGTATGTGTGTGCCCAAACTCCTGAGAGGATGGAGAAGAAGGGACTGGGGGATTGTGGTGTGGCCATCACCCCTAGGGAGTGATTTCTCACTTTCTGTCTCTCTCTCTCTCTCCAGTAAGTATATGCATCCTATAGCAAAAGTCTCTCAAAAAAATAAATAAAATAAAATAAAATAAAAGAGAAGAAAAAAGAAAGGAAAAGAAAGAAAGAGAAAGAAAAAAACTAGAGTTTAGTCATGAGTTTCACCCAAGTAACTATATAATTTTAGGCCCAGTTCCATATTAAAGATGCCACCTTCTGCTGGGTAGTAACTAATTAAAACAATTAAAAACCTGCCTATTCTATTGGGGAAGTCTGGAAATAATATAAGAAGGCAATAATATTATCTATAATCATTATGACAACAGAAAAATGCATTTCTAAAGATAAGTAAGATAAATTTTCAAGTGAAATTGCTAAGTCCTTGGGAAGTTACATTAAGAATGACAAGGGAAAATATATAAAAGTCAAAGCATTTTCAGTAGCAGGAGAAATAGATTTTATCTGCCCAGGAGTATTTGCATGGAGTACTTGGAGGCAAAGGAACAGACTTATAAATTCCATAGTATCCCTTCTCCACTAAGACTTTGACTATAAAATTAGATCTCACATGTATTTAATCCTCCTCTTCCAATCATTTACAGTTCTCTGTTTATTTTGTCTTATTTTCTTACCTGAATCTCTGGTCTCCACTAAGAGCCTGAATAACTGTTCCTCCACCAAAAGAATGTCCAATTATTGCTATTTCATTCCTATTGATAGAGTCCTATGTGGAAAAAAAAATATGATATAACTCACAGCTATCTCACATGGTGTTAGACGAATAGACTCAATGATTTCGTCAGTCATTCCACAGGCTTGCCTAAGTATTTTACTTTCTTATAAAATAAAACAGGCATATACACACATACATACCGCATATGTACACATGTACAGCTCATGAAAAACGGAATTAAAGCACAAATTAATTTTGGTGCAAAAAAGTAGAAATTTAGAAATAGTTTTTTCATAATATACATTTTCCACAGGCTTTTTGGAGATCTCTCTCATACATATACATATACGTATAAAATAAAATAAATGTGTGTATGTGTATGTGTGTGTATAAAACATTTGTGAAAATTCTGAAGTAAATTTAATGAATGGACTTCCTCATCACCCACACTTGAAACTTCAACGACAATGCTGTCTTCCATTTCTCCCCACCCGGTGATTTATGGATTTGTTCATGCCATGAGTACTTATTGAACACCTACTGTATGCCAGACTCTGTGGTCTCATGTTCAATGAACTCACAGTCTATCAGGGAAGAAAAGTGACACGTGCATGAAGTAATACAGTTCCATGGTGCCCAGGAGCACATGTGACGGAGAGCTAACCCAGGTCAGGGGTGGGCACTGGGGTCCAAGAAAGCTTCTTGGAGGAGATGATGTCTGAATTGAGTCTTGAAGATTAAGCAGGGATTAATCAAGGAGAAGGATGTATGGGTCACAGGGAGACAGCATATCCAAAGGCATGGACACAGGAGCGAGTGACTGACTCAGGGACAGAAACTCTTCCTTGTATCTGGAGAACAGACCATCATGTTATCCTCAAACTCCAGTACTTACAGCTGCCTCTACTCCCTGTATACGACACTTTAGAGTCTTCGCTAATACTCTGTTATTCTTCCCCCTCACGACATTTTATCTAAAACTTCTTTATTTCTTCCATGAGAGTGAGTGAAACACTCCCAATTGGGTTCCCCCACCACCAGTTACCTCAATCTCAGACAACCTGGATCATGGGCACACATGTGTGCGCCTTGTATGCTCAGATCTGGTACAAAAACTTAGGACCTTTCATTCCCATGCGTGTCTAACTGTGCCACTGTCTGGCCCCAGTTTTTTATAATTTTAAAGACAAGGTCTCACTATGTTGCCTCTAACTCATGACCTCCCTGCCTCAGCCTCCTAAGTAACTGGAGTCACAGGTGTGCACCAACATGTCCAAATGTCCCTGTCCAAAACTTTTGACCAACTTTTCAAGATGAAGCTCAAAAACGTTTAGGAGTCATCTGAAGAAATTGTAATATTTCTATTGGAGATATTTTAGGTTAAATTATATGAAGTTAGCATTTTTGTAAATCAAACGAATAAATATGGGCAATTTCACATATAGTTCAGTCTAAAGCATTCTTTGTTGCTGTGATACTTTACCTGTGCTTTTCTGTGTGTGCTTTTTGCAGCACGTTTTCATGCTATATTTAGCAACAGAGCAGACAATCAGGTAACAGAGCAATAAAGAACTACTGGACATGGGAAAAAGAGCTTTTCTTAGCTTACCTTCAGTTGTTCCACATCAAACTCTAAATCTAATAAATTTTTTACTGGCTTTCCATGATCAATGTCAAGAATCAAATTGAGGGCTTCGGAACATTCCTTTGCTCTTTGCCGTACCTAATGTTATTATTAGAAGAAGGAAATGACAAAGTAAAAAGTTATAAAACTTTATTTTAAAATTTGTATAAAGGTTGCACATGGGAAAAATAGTTGGTTGGTCACAAAGCAGAAATGTCTAGAATACAAGTTAGCATAACAACACAGGCAACAGCTTCATAGGTAGGTATAACTTAGTCTAAAACCTGGTTCTGTAGCGTGAGTGGTGGAGGGTGGGTGTGAGGTGCAAGGGGAAGAAAAAATATGAGAAAGGAGGTACTGTATGAATATGTTGTCTGTGTAATTCTTTAAAAGAATAAACAGAAAAATCTAGAATAAAACAAAGTGAACAAAACAAAAACCTGGTTCTGTTGCTTACCTACTGCATGGGTTCAGATGACTCACTGTTCCTGAGAGAGTCTCCATTTACTATATAATAGTGCCTACCTCAGTGAAATGTGGGTGAGCCTGAGCATGACAACATATGTACATGCGATGACATGTGAAAAAGCAGCCAGTCTGGTTTATTTCACTTAGTTATTCTCATCACTCTAAGACAGATAACTGCTGTTATTCATTATTTTGCAACAGATAGAAGATGAAAGCGCAAAAATCAAAATCCAAGATCATCCCACTACAAAGTGATAAAGCCAGGCTTCAAACACAGAAAGTTGGATTCTAAGGCTTGTATTCTTAATACTACTGAAAACGGCCTCTCTGAAAAGTAGTTTTCTATATATTATCTTGGGGGTGGAATCTATTAATTTATTTTCTAGTATCTCTGAGATTCTAAAATTAGACTTTTTGTTTGGGGGTTTTTGTTAGTTTGTTTTTGCTTTCGTTTTTGTTATAGGGCAGGACTGGAATTCGCACTGCA
Source organism: Tupaia belangeri chinensis (assembly GCF_000334495.1). NCBI lineage: Eukaryota > Metazoa > Chordata > Mammalia > Scandentia > Tupaiidae > Tupaia > Tupaia belangeri. The sequence continues at coordinate 3,020,876 of NW_006159732.1, forward strand.
AAGTTGGTCATGCGGGATCCAGTGCCCTAATCTCCACAACACCTGCTGGCCCAAAATAAGAAGTTTTAATGCAGGGCCCAGCAAGAGACGTAGTGGTTGGGATGCTGGACTCCCACATGGTCAATTGCGGTATAAGTCCCAGATTTGGTGGCTTGAGACACATGTTGGGCACATGTGCATGCATGCTCAAAATCCCAGGAGAATGGAGAAAGCACTGTGACAAGGCCATCCCTTCTGGGGAGTGATTTCTCACTTTTCCTCTCACTGTGTCTTTCTGTCTTTCTGACAAGTGCATGCAACCTATGGCAAAAACCTAAAAAAAAAAAAAAGAAGTTTTAATGCAAAAGAATTCTGAATGTTTATTGTCATCTCTCAGGTATTTATGTTTGCCTTTGTTTTCACTATAAACCAGACATTTCAATAAGGGAATTTTATTACTCTTGGGAATGGGAAATAGGAGAGCTCAAGTGTAGCCTGACATCTGTAAAATTCAATTAAAAATGTCTTTATTTTTGGACCAGCAGTTGGCATAATGGCCATGTTGCTGGACTCCCATTTAGTCAACCACAGTTCAAGTTCCAGACCAGGTGTCTTAAACTCACGCCGGGTGTATGTGCATGCCCAAGATCCCGAGAGGAGAATGGAGGAGAAGGGACTGTGGCATGGTCATACCCCCTGGGGTGTGATTTCTTGCTTTCTGTCTCTCTGTCCCTCTCTGTCTTTCTGGTGAGTGCACGCACCCTACATATTAAAAAAAAACTCAAAACAAAACAAAAAAGCCTTCATTTTATACATGTTTTTAGGTCACAGAGTCACTTCTCTTCTTATTGTAGTGTACCTGCTTATTTCGTTCAAGAATCTCTTCCTCTCGTTTTAGGGTTTTAAGGTAGAGCCAAGTCTTGTTTGCTGTATCTGCAGCAGCTTGGTCATTGAAATAGTAAGTAGCAGATGCAGAGCCGTCTCTATAACAAACAAAATGAATTACTTATCTGTGGTTCCTCCCTTCCTCATTTGACCCATGTTCCTCAACTCTATCCTTGACTCAACTTCCCTCTGATCTTTGGCTTCCATTTCTTCTTCCACTCTCTCCCTCTTTTTAACTAAAGAGGATCCCAAGGGAATTCTAACAGAAGGACTTTTTATGTCTACTGTCAAGTTGTAGGTAAACTCAACCCATTCTACTTTCACAATGCTGGGAGGTGATGTGGACCATATTGAAAACTCACTCTCAGGAATCAATCCCAGCACTGCTACTTACTAGCTGCATGGCTTTGGGCAGGCTACCCTTTCTCACCTTTATGTTCCTCTTTCTTCTTCTTCTTTTTCTTTTCTTTTTTTTTTTTTTTTGATTAAAGTCATTCCTAAATATTTTATTCTTTTTTTGATGCTATTATAAGGGGGGATTGTTTTTCTTAATTTTTTTTTGTTTTTATTTTTTAACATTAATATGCTATACATCATTACAGTATACAAAATGAAGTTTTCATCCAAAATACATTGTCTGTTGGCTCAATCAAGTACATCAACATATGTGTTATCAACAAACAATTTTCCATTTCTTTTTTTTTTTTCCATCCAGAGTACACTGTATATTGTCTCAATCAAGCATATCAACAAACATGTTATTATTAGCAAGTGATCTTCCATTTCTTGTTTTCTGTATGTTTTGCTTTTTTCCCCCTATCCTTGGTTCCCTCTCTCTTACCCTCTGCCACCTCCTGTTCTCCTCCCACACTTTCTCTGTTATCTATGTTTGCTTTCTATACCATTTTCCCCCCACATTTTATTGAATCACCAAAGACCCTCATCAATCCAAATACCCTCCTAGCAAACACATGTGACACATTTCCATGAGCACAAGTCTAACTTTACGCATCCTATCAAGTAGCACCTAACTGGGGCTACATATCCTACTGCAGTCATTGAATAGATATATTTTGTTTTCCTGAAACTCTTTTTTGTAACTCAATTTACATTCCTTCTCTAGGCATCATCACAGCACACAAAATGCGATCTCCCATCCAGTACACACTGCATAGTGACTCAATCATGCACATTACAAAAAATATAAATTTCCACTTCTAGTTGCTAGAATTAATTCCACCCCTCTTTCTGACCCTCTGTCCCTTCCCACCCTCCTCTCACACCACCTCTAGTGTCCAAAATTGTCCTCCATTCCCTTCCCACCCACATTGCATTGATCACACAATTTCCTACATAACCTGACTACTTTCAAAGGTGAGTTCCCTCGTTACTACTAAGAAAACCAGTTTTAACTTAAATCAAAGAACCGCCAAGGAACTTTGCTTAAAGCCCGGAAACAGGTTAGGATTCTGTTCAAATGGTAGGTGCATGAACCTATCAGTCTCATATACTTTTATCTTCTGTTCTGGTTCAATTTTCCTGATTAAATTCTGGGATATAGTATTCAACTCCAGACTTGTCCCTATGATTAAGTTAGCTACTTTCTCAGTTTTTGGACTCTTATTTCCATGTATCTGCGTTTAGTTTTCCTGATACAGCACATCCTTGAGAACTTCTTGGAGGTCTGGTCTGGTGCTGGTAAATTCTTTCAGGTTTTGTTTATCTGAGAATGTTCTTGTCTTTTCTTCCCACCTGAAAGATAATCTTGCCGGATACAGTATTCTTGGCTGAAACTGCTTCTCTCTTAACACTTGGAATATATTTTCCCATTCTCTCCTCGCTTTTATTGTTTCTGATGAGAGATCTGCTGTTAGCCTGATGGGATGTCCTTTGTAGGTAACTTGATGTTTTTCTCTTGCTAATCTTAGTATCTTGTCTTTGTCTGCAGTTTTGGTCAACCTGGCTATAATGTGTCTTGGAGAAGATCTTCTAGGGTTGATTCTATTTGGGGTCCGTTGTATTTCCTGGGACTGGATCTTTGAATGCCTCTCTAGGTTTGGAAAGTTTTCTTGCAGGATTTCCTGGAATAGATTATCAATGCCCTTATGGGTTTCCTCACCTTCTGGAATGCCAATTATCCGGATATTTGGACGTTTGATGGTATCCAGTACTTCTCGCATATTATTCTCAAATTTTTGTGCCATTTTCTCAGCCTTCATGGTGGATTTTTCTAGGCCAGCCATTTTCTCCTCTACATCTGAGATTCTATTTTCTGAATGATCTAGTCTGCTTTTAATGCTTTCCAGGGAGATTTTGACTTCTTGTATTATAGACTTCATCTCTAGCAGTTCGGTTTGAGTCTTTTGTAAAGTGTGTAATTCCACTTTTAGATCTTGCAGGAATTTCCTCATCTCTTGGAACTCGTCAATCTCTTTCTCCTTTCTCTTTAGTAGTTCATTATCTCTCTTCTCTTCCATCTCTGTTAGCTTAGACATTATGAATGATCTGAATTCCTTATCAGACATTTCCATGATTTTCACCGAACTGCTTGTGGATGAAGAGTTACTCTTTTCCCTAGGAGGAGAGGTATTTTCTTGTTTTCCCATGTTTCTCGTGATCCGGCGGTGATTTCTTGTCATCTGATGAATGTTGTGTTTTCTTTCAAATTCTGGAGGTTCAGCCTTAATGTTAAGGAGCAAGCAGACAGAGGTGATCCAGAATCTCTTTGCTGTTCTATTGTGCTTGCTGGTGCAGCAGATTCAGAAGATAGTGGGGAATATTTCAACCCTATTAGTATTTGAATGTTTAGCTACAGTGATCTTAGATCTGTCTAAAAACACACTGAAAGGATATTGGAGAGTGAAGAGACAAGAAAAAAGAAAACGAGACAGAGAAAAACAACAAAAAAAGAAAAAAAAATCAAAAA
>NW_006159732.1:3024831-3052904 GCF_000334495.1 Tupaia belangeri chinensis
AAAAAAAAAAAAAGGAGTAAAAAGGAAATAAGGAAATATTACCAAACAAAAAAGGGAAGATAGAAGCAGGGAGAGACAGGAACTGAGAGACCGAGAGAGAAGGCTGGGGGCGCAGAGGGGGGCTCCCTACCGCTAGCTCTTTTGTTGGAGGCTGAATTATTAGTAGAAAGTCTTCATTCCCTTAAAAATCTAGTTCACAGTAGCCATGTGGAACCTTATCCTGAAGGCCCGTGGCTTCTTCTGCCGCTAGCTCTTTTGTTGGAGGCTGAATTATTAGTAGAAAGTCTTCATTCCCTTAAAAATCTAGTTCACAGTAGCCATGTGGAACCTTATCCTGAGGGCCCGTGGCTTCTTCTCTTTCTTTTTTAAAGATTTTTGCCTTAGGGCACATGTGCTCACTGGAGAGTGAGATTGACAGAAACAGTGAGAGGGAAAGTGAGAAATCACTTTCCGGATTGGATAGCCAAGGCACAATCCCTTCTCCTCCTTCCTCCTCCCGGGGATCTTAGGGACACACACACACACACCCAGCATGATTTTCAAGATGCTGGGTCTGGGACTCAAACCACGATCAGCCATGTGGGAGTCCAGCAATGTAAACATCACGTCATCTGCTGGCTCCATGTTCCTTTTTCTTAAAACAATGGTAATAATAATCTCATAGGATTGTTACGAAGACTAAATGAGATAGCATATGAAAAGCACTTAGCATTCTACAGGACACACATGGAATACTTTAGAATTAACTAGCTTTTTTTTTTCTTTTTTAAGTTTGACACTCTAACTCAATCTCCCTTTTTTCCCCATCATGTAATCATAGCTGAAAATTCCATCAACATGTTTATAAACTTTTAAGAAAGTCAGAAGCATAGTGATGAACATTAACATTCCCCATACTTGGCTAAAGAGCTCAGCCACATCAGGAAACATACCTGTGTTCTACAGCAGCAACTATAAACCCATGAGATGCCAGGTCAATGCCAATCGCAGAATAAATTGTCCTTCAAAATAAAAAGAGGGAAGCATTACAACTACCGGTCATGGTTACAAGGCTGGGTCTGCTAATAAACTGGGAACTGGGAGGCCATTACAACTCTGCAACAGCATCATTGAGAAGGGTAGGGAGCTGTGGTTTACAGTTGTAACTTTGCCCCTGAGGGAATATTTGAGGATATCTGGAGATATTTTGTCATAAATTCAGTGCGGGGAAAGTTCTACTGGCTCCCAGTAGATAAAGGGATACTACTAAATATCTTAATCGTGCCTAGGAAAACCCTCTAAATAAGAAATTACCTGGTTTAAATGGTCACTAGTACTGAAATTGAAAATCCTTGGTGTAGTGATTACAAATATTGTCTGTAAGAGTTTTCTTTAAAATTTATTCTTATTTATTCACATTTAAACACATATGTCTTTATAGTGTATAGCATTTCTTTCTCCAGTATGAATACCATGAATGTCAGTCAAGACAAATCTTGGTCTTGCCATTTACTAGCTAAATCACTTTAATTACTGTATTTTCATTCTCTTCCGTAAAATGGGGCTAATAATACAGTCTTTGCTTTAAAATAGTTGAAAAGTTTTGATAAAATGATGAAGGCAGTACAGTAAAGTAGTTAAGAGAACAGGACCTGCAACCATACCACCAACTCTGAATCCCAGTTCCACCACCTATTAGCTGTGTACCTTGGATAAGTCACCTCTCTTCTCGGCCTCAGTACTTTATTTGTAAAAGGTAATGCTATAATATGGTGCCTCACAGGTAAGGATCAAGTGAATTAATACATTTTCAGTTCTTATAACCATATCTGAAAACAGGTAAATACTTAAGACATATTAGCGGGACCAGCAGTTGGTGTAATGGCTATATCACTGTACTCCCATGTAGTCGACTGTGGTTTGAGTCCTGGACCTGGTGGCTTACACTCACACTGGACGTGCGTGCGTGTGTGCCCAAGATCCCGAGAGGAAAATGGAGGAGAAGGGACTGTGGAGTGGCCATCCCCCCTGGGGGGTGATTTCTTGCTTTCTGTCTCTCTGTCTCTCTGTCTTTCCGGTTAGTGCACGCCTCCTATAGCAAAAACCCCTCAAGAAAAAAAAAAATTAAAAAAAGACATATTAGCTATTTAAATGACTGGGCTGGGTGAAGTGGTTAAAAACATGCTGTGTTAAAAACAACTACATTTATATCCTCTCCCATGACTTCATTGTGTCCCATTTTTTTCTCATGTTATGCATTCAATAAGAAATGTTCAGAGAATAAAAAGGGGGAATTATATTTTCTAATGCTAAAGATATGTGGTCTTTTGAAAAGGGGGAAGTGATCATGTGAGAATCAGCAAACTTTTTCTGTTAAATGTCAGAGAATAAAAACTTGCAGCCTTTGTCACCACTGCTCAACTTTGCTGTTGTAGCACAAAAATAGCCACAATGTAAAAACAGAGGGTGTGGCTATGTTCTAGTAAAATTTTAATTTACATAAACAGGTAGCAGACTGGATTTGGCCCTCAGATTTTAATATGCCAATCTCTAGTGTAATACAAATATCTAGCCAGACTATGATTAAAGTAGTGAAAATTCTTTTTTAACTTAACTTTTAAAATTTACATTAATCACTGTACATTTTTATAGTGTACAAAATGGTTTTTCCCAGCATGAATGCAATGCAGTCAAATTAAAGATATCACCACATGCATTGTCATCAACAGAAACTTTTCATTTATGTGTTAAATGTTTCCCACTAACTCCCCTCCCCCCAGGTCCCCTCCTTCCCACCCCATTAAACCACCTCCTCCCATACTGTCTCTGGTGTCTACAGTTGTGCTCTCTGCCATCATGTCTTCCCATTTTCACCTTCTGCCGCAGAGTGCTGACACTCAGTATCTATTAGGCAAGGACATACCATGTCTCTTTTTCATAGTCTGGCTTGCTTTGCTTAGCATTAAATCTTCCCTATTCATCCACTTTGTATCAAATGTCAGGGTCTCATTTTTTTTGTGTGTGTGTGTGGCTAAGTAGGATTCCATAGCGTATATGTGCCACATTTTTTAAATCCAATCATCTTTTCTTGAGATTTGAGCTGATTCTATGTCTTAGCAATTGTGAATAATGCAGCAGCAAATATGGATATGCAAGTGTTTTTCCAACTGAGTGTTTCCCTATCCTTTAGGTAAATACCCAGGAGTTTCCCAGAATTACTGGTGGCATGGTAGTTTTGTTTTGTTTTGTTTTTGTACATTTTTGAGGAATCTCCATATGTTCCCCACAGTGGCTGTACTAATTTACATTCCCAAGAACAGTATAGGAGGGTTCCCTTTTCAACACAACCTTGCCAGTGCTTGTCATCACATAACCTCCAGCACTTATCATTATTATTATTTTTTTAATCTTCGCAATTCTGACTGGGGTTAAGTGGTATCTCATGGTGTTTTGATGTGCATGTCCTTTTTGCTAAGAGATACTAAACATTTTTTCTTTCATGTATTTTTTTGTCATTTATATGTCTTCTTTGGAGAGTTCTCTGTTCAGCTCATTTGTCTATTTTTTAATTGGATTGTTTATTTTTCTGAAGGTAAGCTGCTTAAGTTCCCTGTATCAGTCCCTTATCTGAGGCATAGTTTGCAAATATATTCTCCCATTTTGAGGGTTGTCTCTTCACTCTAATTGTTATTTCTTTTGCTGTGCAGAATCTTTATAGCTTGATGAAGTCCCACTTGTCTATTTTTGAGATTATTGCTTGATCACAGATACTACCCAACTTCTTCCCAACTAAAAGCCACATTTTATTTTCTGGAGTTTTACAATCTCCTGAGGTGAAGAAATAGAGTCAATTTGAGAAGATGGATGAAAATGGAAAGAGTGGTTCTCATTGAAATAGTCACTCAGTGTGCTACAGAGAACATAGTTTACTAAAGACTCTATCTAACTCCGGCCCCTCTAGATCCAGCCTCATGTTTAAGTGGAAGCTGAGTTTCCTCAGGTGATTTGGAACAGCTTGGTACTAACATAGGACTCTACTTGTAAGACTGACTCATTTGACAAGTAACTTTATGTCAGGTATTCCCTCCACCTAACCTTAGAACTATGCTGCAGTCTGAGACTTCTTTCTTAGCCCTTCCCCATTTCCTTTCTAGGTGTCCAACCTATATCACGGTCTAAAGGCCCTCATTTCCTGCTCCTCATACTCTGTCCTTCACAGGCATTTCCCCTAATAAATGTCTTTCACTGCTAATTCAATCTACCTGTCTGTTTCTCAAAACACCTGAACCAACACAGATGATCATTTTGAAAGTGTAAATACAGAATGACAAAAAACAACAATGCAGCACAATCTCTCTTCTATTTTGAGGCTAATCTGCAAGTGCTGGAAGGAGGGAAAATAGTACTTGGCCAGATTGACCAGACAAGGACTAGGCTAGCACTGATCAATAGACTATGCTCAATTCCTGAGGAATACTAACTCTTCCAGGACAAGGGCTGATATGACATTCCAAAATGTGCTGGGGTTTATTGGAAAAAAAAATTCAGGTATTTAATACCTAAAAACTAACGTTGTTCACCTTCAAATATTACCTGAAAGCTCCAAGACCATGAGAAAAAATAATTAATGGATATCTTTCACCAGTTCTCAGAGGGGCGTTCCAGTTTGCAGGAGTTGTCATTGAACCTAGAAAACAATGGGAGATTACAGTAAGTGTTTTCTCTGACTTGAATATTGCTAGTTAATTTAATTTACAATTTCTTAGCACACAGTCCAGACCTGTGGAATTTACAACTATATTTTTATAGATTGATAATAAATTTATTAAAAAGTATGTTACTAGATACTCAGAAACCAAAAACCTAAACCACATGTTTTTTTCCTCAGACCACAGGATCACTAATTATCAGTTCTCACTGTCAGCTCTCAAGATGGAAGATTTTTCTACTTTCAAGTATATTCAGGAATCTGTTTCTTATTATCATTTCCATATTTTTGAAAAACTTCAAAGGGAATGTTCTGAAGCCAAAATACCCGGTAAACCTCAGGACCATTATTACACTAAGAGTCAGAATTGGAGAATTGGAGAGTCCACTTATTATGATTCAGTCACGATCCAGCAAAAGGTGGAGAGACCATGGATTCATATCCAACATGGCTTAGCATACAGTACCACACTTATCAGCTTTGACCTTGAGCAGTTACTGAGACGCTCTGAACCTCAGTTCCTCTTTTGTAAATCAAAGGAAATGATAGCTATCTCATACAGTTTTGAGAATTCTCTTTAATTACATAATATATGTAAAGCACCTATCCAGACACATAATAATGGCTTACATATGGAAGCTACAGTCTTTTCTTCCTTCACTTCTCAATTGTTATTATTGTTGTTATTAGAAATTATTTGTGCTTCCTTTTCTTATCTATAAAATGGAGATGTGGTCATGAACATTAAATGTGATTATTGCTATGGAAGTGATTCAAAATTTATTCAGCACTGTACAGAGGTGTAGTTATGGTACTTTCATCACTTATATTATATTTTTTCAAAAAACTCTTAAGGAGATATTTTTTAAAAATTCCCACACTGTGGGTAGCTTTGAGGGAGAAAGTTGGAGACATAGTTAACACCAGCCCAGTGGTAGTGTCTGAATGAATAGGTAAGGGTGGAAAAGTGTAATATAGACAAATTAAGTGATAAATGCACATGAAACTATCTTGGTGAGAGAGGTTGGTCCCATAGGAGAAGGTGATGGAAATGAGAAGAGAGTTTTCTCAATTCTGACCAGTAAGAAACTAGCATTGACTCCATTGTTCAGGATCTATAGTGATGGTGGTTTCTACTGTCATTCTCTTTTAGTCCATCTTTATAAGGACTTTGGCATAGGATATACAAAATGCTGCCTAATGAAGAACCTGCTATTCTCACTACATTATGGCTACCCCCATGATATGTAAGAAGATCAGCTAAAGAGTAGCCATAGAAAGCTGTTGGAGTCAGTCTTCATACTCTCACCTCCTCCCATCAGCTTCAGCATGGACAACATGAGAACCCTTGATTCTTTCAGAGTTGTCTGGCCTTTTAAGAATTACCTCCCTTGTCATCTTGGAGAACTTTAGATGAGAAAATCAACTTTGGTCTAAATTGCCTAAAATCCATGTTGTTTTCTAATATTGTAGAGTCTGCAAATTAGGGTCAACAGAAATCTTACCAAAGAATGAGTTCAAAATTTTGCCCATCAGCCAATCTGTTCCAAGAAATTTACTAAGACCCAAAAAATATTCTTTGTTTGGGATCCAAAGGGTGTCATGGTGGGTATCATCTTTAGACGGATAATACAAACGTAATAAGGTGCTCTGTTGAGGAAAAAAATATATATATTTTAGTCAAATTGCTTTTTAAAGAGATTCCAACAGCTTTTGTGCATATTTAATCAGTAGGCCCTCAAATACTTCTGTGGCTCATGAAGAGGTCCAGAGAAATTTTAAGCTGCTGTGATTACTGAATACAGTCATGACAGAAAAGAGTAATAGAATGATGATATGCTTTCTGAGTGAAAAGATAACATGAGTAACTGGGTATTGGCCACTAAGTAAGAGGAACATAACATTTATAGATTAAATAATCAGATGACTGCAAATAATGAGGGAATGACTAAAGTAGCAAAAGACTTCATATGAAGTAATATAAATGGCAACGTGAGTCATTCTCAAGTGAGGGAAAGATCAAGCTTCAACACCTTCTAATGGGCCAAGGCCACAGTCAATATTAGACTAAGGATAAGGTGTATTAATCAAAGCATTACCTTTTTAGTATAACCAATCATCAAGTCTGTACAACCAACAGAATAAGGTCCATTTCCTCTGGGGATTTTAGTTCGGTCAAAGCTTGTAGCAGCCATCAGCGCTTGTATCTTATTGACCCATGCTGAAAAACATTTGTCATCCATTATTTTCCAAACTTTATTGTGCAAAGGAATTCTAAGGGAATCACGTTTTTGCCCATAGTTTGTGTCTTCCTTCATTTCTTAACCTCAGTTGTAAAATACGTAAGTAATTGTTGAAAGCCTTCTGTGTGCAAAGTATAACGTGGGTGTTCGGAGGGCAAAAAAATGGAGGTAGACATAGGTCTTCTAAGATATAGAGCAATATCACCTCCTAAGACACACTTACTCTCAGCTTGACTTCTCTCTAGAATATATTAAAGATGGCTTTCCAAATCTATATTTTTCTAAACATGAAGTTTATCTTGCATTTCGGATCTGTGCTTACAGCATTTCAACCTGATATCCTTCCTGAAGGAATGTCAAAGCCGCTGGTACAAAATGAAACTAATTACCATATTCCAACTTCCTCTTCTCTTCCCTCCAACCACATAGCCTACAACTCCACAATTCTGTCTCCTGCATCCCAGACCAGAAACCAGAGAATCATCCTACTCCACTGCTTCTCACCAACCCCATACATTCAACCCAGTTTTGATTTCTAACATTTGCTTTTAGTGTAGAATTACCTCCTCAGTATATTTCTGACACTTTGACTCAACGGTCTCATTTAAATCCTTAGTATCAGGCATTTGTCATCTCTCCTAATTGTTCTATCCACTTTTGGTCTTCGCTCTTTCGAATACTTCCTTTACAGTTCCTGGGGTGACTTAAAGCACATATATCACCAGGCAATTCTTAAAATCCTTTAATGGCTTCCTATCACCAAGTGGTTTTTCTTGAAGGTGCAGTGTGTTGGAATCTTTTTGGAAGGTAGTTTGTCAGAGGTATTTAAATGTATACAAGCAAATTCATTTCTACTTGAGACACAAATGTGGCCAATCCTTCCAGCTCTGGGGCTGAAATGTGTTGAGGTTCACAGGTGCATGAATTAGATCCCAGGTTCCTGGGCACTATAAAGAAGACCCTCCATGATCTAGGTCCACTGCTTCATACTTATCTTTGGCTTTTTCCCCTTAAGTTACCTCCCTTTCTGTGGTCCACCACTCCTGAGCCACTCACTGGGCTATTTGATACCTCTTCCTCTTTGTAAATGTCATTGCCTGTGCTTAATATTCCTTAGCAAACTCCTATTCAACCTCTCACATCTTGATGGGATGTCATGTCTCCTCTGAAGCTATTCTTCATTGTTCTGCAGACTATATATATATATAATCATATACTAACACATTATATTAAAATTATGGTTTTGTGCATTCTGTGTTCCACAATAGGCTTTTTTTTTGTTTTTGAGAGGTTTTTGCTATCGGGCACGTGCACTCACCAGGAAGACAGAGAGAGACAGAGAGACAGAAAGCGAGAAATCACCCCCCAGGGGGATGGTCACGCCGCAATCCCTTCTCCTCCATTCTCCTCTTGGGATCTTGGGCACGCACGCACACATGCCTGGCATTAGTTTTAAGCCACCAGGTCCAGGACTCGAACCGTGGTTGACTACATGGGAGTCCAGCGACATAGCCATTATGCTAACTGCTGGTTCCCACAATAGGCTATTTCTTAAGAGCTGTATCAATGCCTTTATATCCTCTGATCTTAACACAGTGCCTAGCACATCAGTGGTACTCAATAAATATTTGTAAAAATGAACTGAGCTAAACAGAAGTGCTGCTGACTTCTTGTTCTTCTTTCAAACCCTTTATCATACAGATTCTTTTACCCACCCAATCCTAAAATTTCTTTTCTCCCCTTGGTGCCTAAATCATTCTGTACAACTGTAGCTTCCTTTTTAAATCTAGACTGAATCCATACTCAATTTCAAGACGTAGAGTCCAAATGTCAGTATATCAGACTCGTGCTTTTTGTGATATGTTTGGCTTGCCCACCTTGTCTCCTCTATTGGACTGTGGGAGCTGACCTGCTGGGAAGACTCTTCTGTGTTTGCCAGCACTCTCTGCCTCTGCCAGTCAGACACCAAGGACCATGTTAAGTATAGTACCTGAATGAATATTGTAGAGCACTGCCCAATGAAGGCTTTGAGTCATTTAGATCCTCCACACTGCTGACCCAGGTATGATGCACCTGCCAGTGAGGAAGCCTTTTGATATACAAGGTCTTCAACCCCAAGCTGATCCAAGGACTGGCATCAGCGGCACCACTTAGAGCTTGGAAACGCAGGCTCTTGGACACCACCCCAATTCTACTGAACTAGGTGTGCCCACTAAAGTAAAAAGACCACTGGACTAATGTACCAAACCACCTGGCTTAACAGAGGTCAGCAGTCCACGGTCAAATGGTATAAAGTGGCTCCAAGGAAGGCAGGGGGGTGAAAAGAACCAATTCCGAGAACAGATTCCAGGTGATTTTATTTCAGAATCTGGGTAAACTTCTCATAAGTTATCAGGTTGTTGGAAAAGCCATGGTGCGTTTTTGCACCATGACTTTTCCAACAACCAATATAATGCTCTGGCCTAGGCAGTTTGCTTCCCTCTCTGATCCTCTTCTGTAAAGTGGGGATAAAAGTACTTGACCAACCTGCAGTTGTAAGGATGAAGTGATAATGTAGGTTAAGTACCTAGGACAGAACATGACACCTGACAGGTAGACAACTGACTAAAGGTATCTCTTTCCCCAGAATCAGTTAACTCTGGCTAGTCCAATGCATGATGAAGTCCATAGAGGAGTTTTAGCAGATCTAAACTGGAGCGTACAGCTTTTTCTTTGGGCAGATTCAAGCATTCCCTCACAAGAGTTCTGTTTTTTAACTGTAAGATGAACATTTAGGGTCTATTTAGAATTATAAAAGGCTCTTCTTCTCCAACTAAGACTAACTGTTGAGCCATGCTTCAAGGTATAACAGGGAGATGATGGGTCCAAAGGACCATAGGAAGTTCACACCTGCCCTTCTTTCTGGAATGAGAAACCCTTGAGCTGCTCCACCCCATCCATCACAGCCATGGATACAGCTATCCAGAGCTGGTAAGAAAAGAACTCTGGTTCACAGAGTTCAATGAGAAGCTCCAGAACCTATAGTTTCCTTGGAAACACCACCTCTAGAATTGGGGGTTCAGTTCTAAGCCATGGGAGGGTTTTATTCTGCACAAAGTTTTCCTTGTGAGGTCTCAATTTCTCTGAGGTCCTGGAACATTTTTCTGGCAACTTTATCCAGCATTCGGGAACCACATGTCAAAGTGAGGCTATAGTTCTGCCTATTCCAGAATATTGGACCTTTTGAAGATCTCAGGAAATATCAAGCTGGTACAGTTTTGGGTATGGATCTACAGGGGTCTGTGGCTGACCAGGGCCAGGGTGCTGCAGAAAAGGTTTAGCAGTCTGCTGCTAACCAGATCATGGGTCTGGACTTCCCCTACTCTAACCATCTACCAGGACTCATTACAAAGGAAGTGGAGCGAGACTTGTCAGGTTAAATGGCCACTCTCTAGATGATAGTGTTTTTTTGTTTTGTTTTGTTTTTGAGAGGTTTTTGCTATAGGGCGCGTGCACTCGCCAGACAGATAGAGAGAGACAGAAAGTGAGAAATCACGCCCCCCCAGGGGGGATAGCCATGCCACAATCCCTTCTCCTCCATTCTCCTCTTGGGATCTTGGGCATGCACGCACACGTGCCCGGCATGAGTTTAAGCCACCGGGTCTGGGATTTGAACCATGGTCGACTACGTGGGAGTCTAGTGACATAGCCATTACGCTAACTGCTGGTCCCCTAGATGATAGTGTTTTGTGAGTCAAATTTTCTAAGTATTTCTTCCTATTCTTCCTCAACTCTATTTTAATAGAACCTATAATATGCTATTAATGTTACAACAGATTTTTGATGATGTCCATTTGTCAAATAATCCTGATACCTGATCTTGGGACTGAAGATAAATTGTATATATCTGTAGGAAAATTAAACTACCTTATATGGCCTTTTGTTCTCCATTAGCAAATAAGATATCGCTTGTCCATACTTACAAGTCTTTTACTTACATATTCACATTCTCTATGTATTTATTTAGCAATAAATTATAAGGAATCACCCCCCCTTTTTTTTTTTGGAGAGGTTTTCGCTATAGGGCGCATGCACTCGCTGGAGAGACAGAAAGTGAGAAATCATCCCCCAGGGGGGATATCCATGCTGCAATCCCTTCTCCTCCATTCTCCTCTTGGGATCTTGGGCATGCACGCACATGCGCCTGGCATGAATTTAAGCCACCGGGTCCAGGACTTGAACCGCGGTCGACTACATGGGAGTTCAGCGACATAGCTGTTATGCTAACTGCTGGTCCCAGGAATCACCTATTTTTAATCTCATATTTAATAAGCTATTTCTAATGTTGAAAAATATTTATACAGTAATTTCTGAGCATTTAGAATGAGTAGGGCATTGGGCTCAATACCAGCACTACAAAGATGGATAAACCAATCTCTATCCTCAAGTTTCTGCCAGTCCAGTGAAAACTTTCCAGTGATGTTTAAACAGAAGGGGACAGAATACATTTTTAAAAATTTACTCCTTACCAATAAAAGTGTATGATATAAATGTCACTTAGATGATCATATAATATATGACCTATTTTTGATTCATGGAAAAGGTAATGGGAAAAATGAACTGAGTTTCAACCAGGCTGCGGGATCCTTGAATCTGACTAATAACTCTTGGTCTTAGTCACCAGTGTACTCCAGTACCTTCACTTCCTGGTAAGTGCTATGGGATGAATGGACCTGTAAGATATTACTTCATTTTCTACATAAATGTAAATGTAAGATACAGTCCCTCTCCTACTAAAGCATTCATTTATCCAATTATGAAATAGGGTAACATTTATCTATGAGGCAATGAGTTATGAAAGCTCCTTTATAAATGCTGTCATGAGAAGTGCCTGTCAAGCCTGAATGACTAGATCTAGAGTGACCACATCTAACCAGGTCTGTGGACATGATACTATTTAGAAACCACCTACACTGTTCTTCATGGGAAATTAGATAGAGAAGTTTATGCATCTCAACATTTGGGGATGAAAAGAATTCACAAAGCTCCTGTAGCAACCTCTTTGCAGTAAGGGTCTTGCTTAATGATATTAAATACACCTATCTAGAGATGGCTATCCCATTCTGAGCACTCTTTCTGGATTTATCTAAGCTTTCCTCTCCTTTCCTTTCCTCCTTACCATGAGTTTAGAAAGAGCAAAATATCACATCCATTCTTATCTCGAGCTCTTTGTCCTCACTTGTCCCTTTTTTTTAGGTAGAAAAGATTGTTGCCCTTTGGATCCCAAGACCCTAAACTGTCATCTCACACCACCTTCTACTACGAACCAAGATTATGCCTGTTGATCAAGACATCTCCTCCCTCTTCCCTGTCCTGAAATAGGTTTTGAGGTTTCCTTGGAGTGGACCCCAGAGCCATTATGCTACTGCACTAAGGTAGGAGTGCATTAGGACAGTGGGGGGAGAGAAGGGATGACATTGAGGACATTCTCCACACTGACTGCAAGCTAAGCTTCCAGTGTGAGTTGAAGTGGCTCATCCTGGTTCTGTCTGTCCTGCAGACATGATATTGAGACACACAGGCACTTTTTCAGTTTCAGTTGCAATGAAAAAAAAAAAAACCCACAGGTTCTCACCTCTATCCTGGGAAGGTCTCTATGAACCCTATGAGGACACTTGCAGTCATGCAACAGTTCAGTTGCCCAGCTCTTGAAGAAATATATCTCTTACCTGACGATTTAATATGGGTGACAGGATTTAGGTCTTGCCAGTCAAAAGGACGAACTAGTGTGAAGCAGCTGCAGAGGCAGAAAAGCGCATGCAATTTGGATGGCACCATCTTGAGGGCTGAGAACTTTCAGTTTAACCTTCTTCAAAGCAGATGATTGAAAGAAAAAAAGGAAACAAACATGTAATGAAAAAAGGATGTAAGTAGTTAGACAAATCAGTAAGGCTGAGGTCTAGTAACATTTGGAAAAAATGGAACATGCACGTTATGGGGTAGGTTTTAGACAGCACTAAGGGTGGCAGAATCCTTGGAAATGCTGGATTTTTCAGCACAAAAGTTATATGTTTAGACAGTTATATAAAGTTTTTGATTATCAGCTCTCTAACTTCATCACAGTCTAGTTTATTTATATAAATAGAAGCAAAATATAATTCCAATAACCATATATTTTCATTATAATAACACCCACAAGTATGTCTAGCACATAGTAAACAGTTAATAAGGTTTGCCTAATGCTATCATCATAATTATGGTGATTATATTGCTTCTGCTTTGGTCATGATTCTTGGTGTTATCAATGTTATATTGTTAGTGCATTCTGTAATCCACCCTTCCAAAAGTCAAAGGTCAGGTCTGATTTGTTGTCCCCAATGCCTAACAGAATGCCTGGCAAGTAGCTGGTGCTGAATAAATGTTTGTTGAATTACTGAATGAAACAACAGACTATAGGATTCATGGTAATACTAAGTTAAATTACAATTTGGCTCTCTGTTAACATCTACTTAGCAAAAACGATTTTATTCTTGTGTATCACTTTTCCCTTTTAAAAGTGGTCCCTTCAACTTTTTGGGGTGATGGAAATGGTCCAAGCTACCACCTTCTCTCACTTGAATTTTGGAAACAGCCTCTAACTGACCTCCCTGCTTCCAACCTTTCCCCTATATTTCCAACACTGCAAGCAGAACAATCATGCCAGTCTTCTGCTCAACATCCCCAAGTGGCTATATCCCAGAGCAAAAGCCATAGACTATAAGGCTCTACAGCATATAAGGCTCTGCACAGTCTGTCAACAGACTCCCAATGCCACCACTAATGGCTTTTGCACACTTGCTGCAATCACACTTCCTTACCACCCACCAGGCATCCACTGTGCCTCTCCCTCATTCCTGCCTTGGGGTCTTTGCACTTGTTTCCTCCTATAGGAGGGCTCTTCCTGACACCCCAGTGATTGGCCTTATCACTTTCAAGGTTTTGTTGCAACGTAACCATCTTGGACAGTCTTTCCCTGATCAACCTATTGAAAATCACAATTCATCTCCCTTCCCCACACCAATACATGCCCAGTTTCCCTTTGTACTTGTCTCCCGAAACATATCCCCAGCTAATGTGTCGTGTAGATTATTTGTTAATTGTTTATCTTCTCCCACTGGAAACTCAGTTCTGTGAGTACAGAAACATGTGACTCTTTTTCTCACCTGTTGTATTCTCAGGACCTAGAATAGTGCCTGGCACACAGTAGGCACTCAATAAATTCTAAACCCTACTGATTTCTAATACACGGGTACTAACACAAACTAAGCCAACTGAAGGATCCATGTGAGTAGTAATTATCACTGGTAATAATGGGGAACTACCTAGTTGGTATTGGGACTTGTAGGAAGACATACTATGGACATTGGCACAGACAGTTCATGCTCCTGAATGTCTCTGTGCTCCCCTCATTTCTTGGCCTTCCTTGTGGCTGGACTAGGGACATGAGACTGATTTTTGACAAGTGGAAATCTGAATAGAATTGGTCTGAGACACTTAAGAGTCAACGTGTCTCTTCCTTCCGTTTCTTTCCCTGACGACAAACTCAGAAGCTACATGCTGACAAAGAAGAGTCTCGTCATGGAGGAAGCCAAGATCCCCACTCAGAACAGAGAAGAGGTCCATCCACTTCACGTGATCTTCATGAATAGGAAATAAATCTCTGCTGAGTAAAGGCACAGGTTAAGTGGACAGTGGGTCCTTGTTGCACAGCATGGCCTATTCTAATACAAGCTCTGCAGTCAGTCATTCAGTCAAATGTTTTTTATTAAGCAAATACTAGAGACACTCTACTATGGCAATATGTGATAAATACCAGAGAATTTGACACAGTACCAGCTCTAAAATAAGTTTACAATTGGGTTTCAGAAACAAACTAGCATATATATATACATACACACACACACACATATACATGTGTGTGTGTATAAAATAACAGAAGAAAAAATAGTTTTTTATTTTTTTGGAGAGGTTTTTGCTATAGGGCGTGTGCGCTCACCAGAAAAACAGAGAGAGATAGAGAGACAGAAAGCGAGAAATCATCCCCCAGAGGGGATGATCACACCGCAATCCCTTCTCCTCCATTCTCCTCTCAGGATCTTGGGCACGCACTAACGCACATGCTCACAGCGTGAGTTTAAGCCATCGGGTCCGGGACTTGAACCGTGGTTGACTACATGGGAGTCCAGCAACATAGCCATTACGCTAACTGTTGGTCCCAAAAAATATTCAGAGACATTTAAAAATTCTTAAATAATATGGTATAAATTCTAGGGAAACAAGAATTCAGAGAGGAAGGTTTCAGATGAGATTGAGCTGTAACGAGGTAGCTCTTAACACACAGGTTATAAAAACCTGGAGAGATAGTTGTAAAAATTGTCACTGGAACACTAAGCTTCTTGGGCTACTTACAGAGCCATTGTACTACCTTAGCACTTTTTGTTGCTGTTGTTCAGAAAATAAGTGTGGATGATGCAACCCTTTAAGATTATTTATAATTTTATTTTTATCTTATTCAGTATTTTTTTTATAGTTACATGGTTTCAAAAATCCAAACATGCCAGGGCTATGTAAATAAAAATTGACTTGTCAGCGCAGTGATAATGACTTGCTAATGGATTTTTTCCAGACATATTTTTACATTCAACTACATGCACACATATAATACTGACACAGATAAACATATACCTATACATACATAAAAATGCATATACACAAATATACATACATATATATTTTTAAAATCTGTTTACAAAACTTCATGTTATATACTCAACTTACTATTTTAAATTTTTTTAGAATTACTTAATTTAGGGCCGGCAGATAGTGTGGTGGTTAAGGGTACTGGACTCCCACATGGCCGAATGCAGTTTGAGTCCCAGACCTCATGGCTTGCTTTCTTACTTTCTCTGTCACTCGCTCGCTCTGTTCCTCTGTCCCTCTCTGGTCAAATTAAATAAATAAATAATAAAGTTAAATAAAATTTTTTAAAAAAGAATTATTTATATAAAAAGGAATTACTTAATTTAATTTTAATCTGTCATTATTATTATTGGTTAATTCACCAGAGAGGGACAGAGAGAGAGAGAGAGAGAAAGAGAGTGAGAAAACAAGTCACCACGTCTGGGACTCAAACCATGGTCAGCTATGCAGGAATCCAGTGCCTTACCCAGCACACCATCTACTGGCCCCTCAATTTACTCTTTAATTTCATATTATGTTATAGATATCGTTTTGTGTCAGTACTCAGTACTATAATTTCTCTTATTTTAAAATGGCACTGGGGATTTATGAAAAAATTTCATTCACTAAATACATAATATTGCTGACATTTGAACACTTATTATATGCTAAGCATTTTGCACAGTTCCCAGTACAAAGTATCCTATTTAATCATCACCAAAAAAATCCATGAGGGATGTTTAATATTCCCATTCTATTTGTTTAAGTTTATTTATTTATTTCCTCCATAAGAGGGAAAGACAAAGAGACACCTCCAACAGGGTCATCACACCATGATTCATTCCTAGTTTCAGCTGGTTTAGCTCATGGACAAGTGCCCAGAATACTTACACAGGTCCAGGGATGAGAACCTAACACCTTCCTCACATGAACCCAATTGCTCTATCACTGTGCTATTGCCTGGTTAATATCTCCATTGTATTGATGAGGAACTAAGGCAAGAAGAGTTTGAGTGGTATGAATTACATAACTAGCAATTACTGGAAGTATGGCTCATACCCAGAATGTCTGAATCCTGGCTTTCAACTAAAATATATCTATTGATTAGAGTCCATTTTTTTTTTTGCTCTAAAATTGTAATCTCCTAGAATTAGTGAGCAGAACTACCATTTAAATAATGTTAATGTATTCAGAAACTGTTTTCTGGATTGAGAGGATGACTTAGAGTTAGAAATTGTTCTTGAAAGAGAGTAAGACTCTGTCTCATTGTTCTTGCCCTAAATTATGTTTAGAGCCATGTGTTGAGACTCTTGGAAACTGCAAAAGACTATGTATAAATCCAGAGAAAGAGCTACTGAGTATACCAAGTAAGCAACAGAAGACGTTGATCCAAAGCCAGGCTATATACCCTCACCAGTTTGCACAACTACTTTTCTGCTATGTCACAACCTGGTTTTTCATCAAATAACATCATCCACAAATTGTTCCCAACCCTGAGGCTTACAACCTATGACCAGATAAATATGATGTCCTCAGCCCATTTAGAAGTTCAAAAAGGAAGACAAAATAAAAACATTTAAGAAATTAATGGCAATTTTTAGGAACACTGCTCTAACTCAAAGATTAACATGCCCACAGTTCCTTGGTATTTGCCACTCTAATCTGTCACTAATCTCAGGAAGCATTAAAGACAGCTAAGTGCTGACCCATCTTCTCTAAATCCTCCAAGCAGGACCAGGGTAGTCTGCCATGCCCATGTTTCCTACCAGACCAGTGCCAGAGTCTCTGCCTTCAGTCCTCACTTTGGAGAAGAGCAGAATAAAGGCCAGGTGAAATGGCACACAAGGATTCCCAACGTGACTTCTTGAGAAGCCTTTGAACATAGTGAGCCCCACCACGGGAAGGCAGGCCCAGCTTCTGCATTTGAGCTCCCTGGGCCCCTCATACAGACAAGCCCAGAAAGTAGTGTCCAGAAATTGTTGTAGAATGAGAGTACTATTTGTCTAGACATTTTTCACTATCCTATTATATGTGATGTCTGATCTCATGCTCAAAGTCAAAATCCTCTAATTTAATGATGGGCTGACTCATTCAATCATTTGTGTATTCATTTACTCAATTTTTAAGAGTGCCAATTGTTAGTCACTATATTTAGTATCAAAAGACTTTAAAAATAGATGTGATTGTTGTCTGCAAAATCTCCAGCTGTGAGAGAGCTTCAAACAATCATAATAAATGCTTGCTTAAACGTGCAGTAGGAATAAAGGAAGAGAGGCAGGTGTTGCACTTCCACTTTTCATTTTGGAGTATGAAGATCTAGGAAGCACAGGAAAGCTATGCATGGCCTGAGGTCACACAGTGAGCCTTAGGAAGGTGTTCTTTTACTCTAGTAAAAATATTGAGAGATAAAAGGACTCAAATGAGATCCCTCATTTCTCAATACCACCAAATACCTTGCCCTTCCCCACTGCCTCTGGCTGGCATGTGAGCCAAGACAGTCCCCAGCCTGATGGCAAGACAACCACGTCCTGAGCAATGGTCAACCCTCACCAGCTTCCCTGGAGTCAGGGAGGGAGGACTTCTCTGGACCCAGCTCCTTGAGGGCACCAAAGGAGACATGTTCCACCTTGGCGGGCAGAGGCTCTCCTCTGGGCACAGCAGCAAAGCAGGTTGCTGCTTTCTTGCTCTGGCAGCATACAATACATGCTTCTATTTGGGTACCTGTCACCCTGTCTTGCAATGCTCTATTGACAAGACTGCTTTACCTAGTAGCCTGTGAGCTCCTCAGGGCAGAGACTGGTCTCATTTTCTTTCTTTTTATAATTATTACTCAGGAAAGCACTAGTAAATGCTTCTTGACTGAGAATGAAGGTTCCTGTTTTCTTTCTGGTGTAGGCCACCAGGTGGGGCAGAAACACATTCCCAGGTGATATCACAGCACGGTGTGACTTCTCAATTTGCCCTAAAGGATAACATTCGGTTGTCTCCAAATCCCAGCCTTACCACTAGCTGTGTGACCTTCTACAAACCATGGATCCCATGCCTGGTTTCCTCATCTGTAAAATGGGGCTGAGAATAGTAAGAGTTACATGATACACATATGTTTAAAAGTGTCTTTGCGTGTAGCTAAAGTGCAAATATTAGCATTTTTATTTTGCAATCCTGGTACCATGTGTTGCCCATAATTAAATAATTGCTCAAAAAATGTTCACTACAGAGAAGCTAAGCTGTCAATGGGGACTTTGAGAAGAGAACCTTCTCTTTGCTGATTGAAGTCCCTCCTTGGTCACCATTCCCTGGGTCCACAGGCGGGTACTGCTAAATAAATCTAATGAAATTCATTAAATGCTGTAACTTCTCCTAAGCACTGTTATTAGCATTTGTTCTACATTTCTCCAGAGACTTTGTGTTCACTACTTTTCTTCTCCTCTAGAGACTAAAAAATGCCTGAGGCACCCTATGTGGTCTATCACCATGGTCCACATCTGAAATCTCAGTTCCTTATCTCACTTTTCAAGGTAATAGCTCCCTAACCTAAAGAAGCTACTGAGAGATACTAGCATGTTAGTGACTCTTCTATGGTAGGAATGTTTGTGTCCCCCATAATCCATATGTTGAAATTCTAACCCTCAAGGTGATGGTATTAGGAGGTGGGGTTATTGGAAGATTAGGTCACAAGGACAGAGCTCTAAGAATGGGATTGGTGCCTGTATAGAAGGGGCCCAAGAGAGACCCTCCCCTCTTCCATCACGTGAGGACACAGCAAGAGGGTGCCCCCCATGATTCAGGAAGTGAGGCCTCAACAGGCACTGAGTCTGTCAGCATTTTCATCTTGATTTCCCAGCCTCCTGAATCATGAGAAACAAATTGCTGTTGTTTAAACGGCCATCCAGCTCAAAGTATTTTGTCATGCAATACCCAAATGGACTTCCTCATTAACTTCTCATTAACAGCCCTTTCTTTTTTGTTTGTCTTTTTCTTTTCTTTCTTTCTTTCTTTTTTTTTTTTTTTTGTAAGAGGTTTTTGCTATAGGGTGCGTGCGTTTGCCGGAAAGAGAGAGAGAGACTCTTAGAGAGAAAGAAAGCGAGAAATCACCCCCTGGGGTATGGCCACGTCACAATCCCTTCTCCTCTATTCTCCTCCCGGGATCTTCGGCAGGCACGCACACACACCCGGTGTGGGTTTAAGCCACCAGGTCCAGGACTTGAACCACAGTCGACTACATGGGAGCCTAGCGACATAGCCATTACGCTAACTGCTGGTCCCAACAGTCCTTTTTTTTAAAACCAAGGTTTCCTGGAAGCATTGCATCAAAGTCCCCTAAAAGAGGGGTTAGGGTCTAGTTTTCTCTAAAAGAATCTCATGCCATTGAGGCGAAGTTTTATAAAGAAGAAAACTTTTAATGTTCTCTAAATCAGATCCTGCAAGAAGTAATCTACTTTGGCTACCCCAACACTCTGACTTCCAAGCTTCAGACAGGAGTGAAAAAGGTCACCCTCTGTTGTCCAGCACTACAGTGAAGAGACAGTCCATAAATTAGAAATTCGGGTTATTCAGAGTATGGTTTGTAATATATCTTCTGTGTTTGGGAGAGCTAGCTAATGCATAACACTTGGGGCAGGGAGTGGTCTTCACAATAAGAAGTTCTATTCTTGGAATACACCTCTTTTAATATTATAATTAAAACAAAAATGGGAATACTATTCTTCTCTAATATATATATATAGAAAATTTTGGTCAGTTTTACTTTTTTTTCTTTTTTTTTAATTCCCAGGGGGCACATAGGGTTGCCAGAGAGCAAGAAAGAGAAAGAATTCCTCCCCACGCCCATTGGACCATGGTCACACTGCAATCCCTTCTTCTACACTTCTCCCCCCCTGTTGGGATTTAGGGCGCACATGCATATGTGCCTGGCATGTTTTTCAAGTCAACATGGCCAGGATTCAAACTGTGGTCAGCTGTTTGAATTAAACTGTTCAAACGGCCACCCAGCCATAGGTATTTTGTTATATAACTAACTAAAGGGACTTCCTCACTAACTTCTAAATAACAACAGCCAGGTAGGATGTGGCTCCCTTAACCAGGAGCTGTGGGCAGCACAGTTTCAGAATGTTTAGAAACCTGAGCGAGAACTCCTTAGATCAGGAAGAGGACTGGATGTCAAGCTCACCTCTGAAAGTATCAACAAATGTCCCTAATTAACATATCACAGGCATCTAAGGGAAGACTTGGCATTGGTTTTCTAGTGTCTCAACTTGTTGATTTGAGTTTTGTTTTGCTCTATTTTTAGGCTTCTTACCAGAGGCAAAGAAGTATTTTGCCTTCAATTCAGGCCTTTAGAGTCCAAAGTGTGATTACTGACTTACGTAAGAAATAAAGAAAAAGATAATATGAAACATAACTAGCCATCTTTTACTGAATACCTACTAAGTGCTAGCACTCTTTACTTCCATATTTTATGCAGTCTCCAGTCCTTGCTGCATGAGGCTTGGGAGACTGACTGACAGGCTGGCTGATAGGTCTGTATCAACAAGCCCAGTTCTCTGAGGTACAGGGTAAAAAACTACCCATATAGTAGGTTTCCTTTTATTTATATACAAATAGAATAAAAGAGGGGGACTAGATGAATATAATCCAAAAATGTCCCCAGTAGCTATATTTAAGTGGTAGGATTATTGGTGATTTTAGTTTGCCTTTTAAACATGTATTTGGCATCTACCTACCACCCTTGTGACAAACAAAAATGTCTCCAGACATTTCAAGTGTCCCCTGCAGGGTAAAACTGCACCCAGCTGAGAATCACTGGTCTATAAAAAGGGCAAGCAGGCAAGCACAAGTCAGGTATAAACTTGGTCTGAGACAGCACTTCCAAACACTGAAAGGAAAGGATTGAAAATCATCTACTAGAAGAGAAACACTTGCAACTCTGAGTCCTCTTACCAAGCAGGCAGGTTTATCTAACAGTATATACCGTATATATAAGATGGGTTTTATAGTTTACAAAGATGTGTAACTTGTTCATTAATGTGTTTTATCTGTGATACATACATACCACCACACTGGCCTTTTGTCTTATGCTCTGATCAATCTAGTTGGGGATTTTCCTCCATGAGGTTCCTTTCTGAGTTTCTCTAACCAGAAGCATCTGTGCCCCTTTCCAAAAGGCTCATGGCACTGTATTTGTTCCTCTCTTACTTTTTCTCCCACAATATATTGTACCATAATAACCCATGCCATCAGCTCATCTATCAATTCATCTGTCCATCCAAACATTTACTAAGCACCAGCCACATGCCCAGCACTGAATGCTCACTGCACAGCTGGCTTCTACTTCAGGCGCACTAAACTCCTGGTAGGGAAACAGGGCAGAAGAGACTCCAAAAATATGACAAATTTTTAGCCTCTATGCACTTAGAATATTTTAACCAGAAAAATCTAGGAATGAGTTATTCTGCATCTGATATATCCATGAGTTTTATGGCTTTGCTTTGGCATAGAACTATCTTTATGTTGCGTTACTCATAGAGAATGAGGATACTATAATATTTGCAGTGCTATGGCTTCTTGATGTCTTCATCCTGCTTTGGGTAAGCGCTAAGGATGCATGAAAAGAATCAGGAATTTTTAAAAAATGCAATTTGGAGTTGGGAATGTTTTGATAGGAATGAATTCAGTGCAGGCACAAAGGAGGGTGGTCAATTCTGGGGATTGGTGCTGGAAGGCATGGAAAGCCTTCCTAGAAGAGGTCACACTGGAACTGACTCTTGAAAGAGTCAGTGTTAGGAACTGACCCCGGTTGGACCAGCAAGGTGGCATGGTAGTGCAGGCAGCTGGATTCCATGTGGCTGACTATGCAGTTTGGCTCTGAACCTGGAGGCTTAAAAAAAAACCACCAGGTGCATGTGCACATGTGCCCAAACTCCCAAGAGGAGAATGGAGGAGGAGTTGTGGTGTGGCCCTCCTGCCTGGGGGTGTTTTCTCATTTTCCCTCTCTCTGCATCTCTGCCAAGCTCACATACTCTACAGTAAAAATTTAAAAAAAAGAAATACAGAAACTAACCTGGGTTTATGAGAAGAAGAAGGAAGGAAGGATTTGCACAAGAGGAAGCTGATCTACAAGTGTTATGATGCAGCAGAAGAAGTGGTAAGATGGCTGGTAGGAGATATTAGGTAGGAGGTTGTGGGAGGAAGCAGGCTAGAGGGGAGAGTGGAAGACCTTGCATACGGTACATCTCAACTTTGATGTCTGTCCAACAGGTAGTGATATTTTCCACTGCACCCAGCACTGAAGGCCTTTCACCCTGATGCACTGTGAATGTGTGCTAGAAAAACACAGGAGTGACTGATGCAGTGTAGGATGGAGTCTGTGTGTGTCCTTAGTCCAATGACATGTGAGTGTGCATGCCTATGCATGTGTTGGGGGCCAAAGGGGTATAAAATAGAGGGCTCTGGAGCCTCTGCCTGTGCAGTGAACCCAGCTGTGCCCATGGACAGCAATTCAGCTGTATTTGTGTCCTTGTGACTTTATGGCAGTCCCCTAGTTCACTCCTTAGCGCACCCCACCCTAGTAGGTTAAAATCTTTTCTCCCTCAATGGATACACACTCCTTCAACCAACCTGCCCTCCTGTTTCTTACAATGGGAGATCTGAAAACGTTCTTCTCAAGGAAAACAGAATATTAGGGTTAGACTCCCTCCCAAAGCCCTTCTTTGTCTCCAGTTCAATTTGAACCAAAGCTCACCCTCTCTTCTCTGTAACCAGCTGCTTGTCTCATGTTCTGGAGATCTTGATCCCTGTGACATCAGCTTCCCCCAGGGCCTCCTCAGCACCTATGAACTGTGTTCACTTCACATTATCACTTTGCATTTAGCTCACATGTTGCTTTTTTACCATTTAAAGTTCTTAACTATCTTCTTGCACTAATTCCAATAGCCTTCATCTTTTAAAAATAATTATTTGATTATTATTATTTATAAAATTATTAATTTTATTTATCATTATTGTTATTATTATACGTTTTGCTATAGGGTAAGTGTGCTCACCAGAGAGAGAGAGAGAAAGTGAGAAAGCAAGTCACTGGGTCCAGGACTCAAACTTTTGCCAGCCATATGAGAGTCCAGAACATTAACCACCATGCCGCCTGCTGGCACCCCCTTCATCTTTTTAAAATTCTCCGCAGTTCTATGTACCTGGTGGGCCCTTAACAATACAGTCCTATAACTCCCTTCTCTAGCTTCATTTATTATAAAGCTCTTTTATTGTTTTATGGAATTTTATTTAAAGTAACTGCCAATCCTCTATGAAAGTACTATAAAGTAACTATGATGAAACATTTCCCATGTTAGTAATATGAAAACAGCACTTCCTGCTTTTCTGAACAAAGCTATTACAAAGGGCTGCAAGTTTTTGGGTTCTTAGGACACTGGCTTATTTGATCTTCTAATGGTTATTGAGATCTTGGACAGGATGACCATGGAGTCCTCTGAACCTAAACACAGAAGAATGATTCAGAAAAAGGCTGTTACTTCTAACAGTTCTCTTTCCACTGACAAGTGCTTTTTTCTTAGCTGTGGGATATGAGTTAGTTAGAAATGTCATGACTCTCAAGAAGTAAGACCCTAAAAACACAAATATTGTCTTTGGACATTTTCTTAGAATCAGAGAATCCAAGGTGACTACACTGAAGCCCCAGATATGGCCGTCTTCCCAAGCATAATGTTTGCTTCCATCACCACAAACCATCACCCTTGGCCAATATGAAATACAAAATGTTCTTTGAGAAAGATGAACTGGCCAAACAGAGCAATAACTGGTAAACCAAAACCCTCAGAACACGGTATATATGTTTTGAAACAAAATTTAACAAAATAAACTTAGCAAAGTTAATGGGCTTATAAATGGATACACTAATTTTGGTAGGCAATTTGGTAAACTTTAAATAGTCCATACCTTTAGTTGACCATTTAATTAAGCTTCTGGGATTAGCATAAAAACATACTACACATGGGAAAATAAAATTCTAAAACCTTGGTGCACTACAATGTTTATTCTATTTTTATAAGTATGCACATACATAAACCTATAATGGAACCCTACAAAGGCATCACATGGGATTTTATTCAGTTATTAACATTAATTCTGCTTACAATCTATTTTAATTGAAAAAAGAGTATAAAATTACCATTTAATGGGCCGGCAGGTGGCATGGTGGTTGAGGGTGCTAGACTCCCATATGTCCGACTGTGGTTTGAGTCCTGGACCTGGTGGATCACTTTCTTACTTTCCCTCTCTCCTCTCTCTCTCTCTTTCGCTTTCTTGCTCTGTCCCTCTCTGGTCAAATTCAAATAAATAAATAAATAAAGTTAAATAAAATAATTCTAAAAAACTTTGCCATTTAAAAATTCAAACTAAAAAAATTAATAGAAAAAGGATGATGAATTTATAAGTATTTTCCCATTATGCTTTCGGTTTTTTATAATAGAATATATGGCTTTAGTAATAAATAATTTTAAAAGGATACATAAGAAGAGCTTCTATGATCATAAAGAGTGTTTATGGTTAATATTAAGTAAAAGCTCATGTAGAGAATTAAGAGAATTATCCATAGACCCAAACACATGAAAGCAAAGAAGAAAAAAGAGAAACAGTAAAATAAACATAAAGAAATAACAAATGTTTAGAAAGTTTATCTTCTTTGGAGAACCTTATATAATTAAAAACTAAAGGTAAATTTTTATCTTTCTAATTTTCTCTTTTTGGATATTTTAAATCAACAGGAATATTTACATCAAAACAATCATTTTAAATAGTAAAGTGTGAAAATAATTTTCTTCAATTTTGGCACCTTCACCACTAGACCAAATGTCATTCTGGCCATCAAAAAGACCTTTCAATGAGAGCTTAGATAATATATTCTATTTAAATTCATTTAAACATTGATGTCACCCTTTTGCCTTTCTTTTTCGGACTTCATGTCTACTACTAAAACTAGTCTCCTATTTGCTCTTCAGATCTTAGCTGAGATCTCCATATTCTCATGACTGCCGCTAATCATGACACTTCCCAATTTGTCACTATTAAATTTTCATGATGAAACATTTCCCTTTTTGAAACAAAAGACAAACCAAAACAAGTAAAATGTCCAGCCTTAAGACTGGCATTTCTGTCAAGAGCTGACAAAACTGGCCAAGTCAAACCCAGTACTGGTAAGAGATTAAGGGATGGGTACCTTAACTCTTCTGTTACTGGTCAAGATTCAGAAAACATTCCTTTACAAGTATATATACTCGTTTTGTCAAATTCTTTCTGATAAACTTTTGAAATGGGAGCACATCATAGGAAGAATAATGCTCTCCCCCTGCAAGTACCTACATTCTAACCCCTGAAATATAACGATGTTATTGACATGACAAAGGGTTACTAAGAAAGCAAATGGAATTAACAGTTGCTAATAAGTTGACTTTCAAATAGGGAAATTATCATGGATTATATGGTGGGCCCAAGTAATCACAGTTTTCTTTAAAAGATGAAGAAGATGGCATAAGAGGAGGTTTTAATGATGTGATATGAGAAGCCAACCCATTCTGGCCTTGAAAAGCCATGAGCCATGGGATGTGGGTGGTCCAGAATCTGGAAAAGGTGAGGAGATTCTCCTGTACAGCACCTAGAAGGGGATGTGACCTTTGCAACACCTCAATGTATTGGGTCATAGGAAAAATCATGACGTATTTTTCCATGCAAAAATGTATGATGACTTTTTCAATGACCCAATAGCTTAGTGAGGCCATATCAGAGTTCTGAGGCTACAGAATTGTAAGATAATAAATTGTGTTGCTTTAAGTGACTAAGTTTGTAGTAAATTGTTAATACCAGAATTAGAAAACTAACATAAAACATATAGAGTTATAGAATGAGCCCAAAGAGCAAACAATAGGCCACTTTAGTTTCAACTGAAGTTTAAAAAAAGAAAGAAAATGAATTATCTCAAAATTGACCCATTACTAGACTGAATGATTGTGGAGGATAAGATCTACTTTGGATATCTTACAATAGGATGAAAGCAGAAGCAGGAGAGACCATTGCCCCAAAGTAGTGATTCTCAATGGGGGCAATTGTGTCTCCCAGAAAACATTGGGTGATGTCTGGATATATTTTTGGTTGTCTCAGCTGGTAGAGTTCTGCCACTGGTATCTAGTGAGAAAAGACCAGGGATCTAAATATCCTGCAATGCATATGATAGCCCTTGCAGCTTAGAGATATCCCAAATGTCCTTGGTCTAAGAGAATGCTGAACAGGTTGGAGGAAAACAGATGCCGTGACAATAAAAGGAAGATTGTTTTGATAATTAGATCATTTGTGATGTCTTCCCCACAGTGCAGACTTCCTTGTCAGAAGAATGATACAAACACAGATAAGTGGTCTCTTGCCAGGGGCACAGGTGCATGTGTGGTTGGACTCTGAGGTCCTATCTTTATCTGAGGTATCATGATTCTTTTAGAAGCATATAGGGAGTCAAAATATTTCCTACTCAATACTTGCTGATATTGAAATTAGGAAAAAGGTTAGTATCTATTCTATTATTTTCTCTACCATATTAGCTAACAGACTCAAACTTAACTGGACATAATATTAAATATCTAACACTCAGGTGACTTCTACAGAAGTGTTTAAAGACTCTTATTTTGGGCACAGTAGATACAACTCTCATGTAAGGACTTTGCAACCTAAGAAAAGGGTTAGAGTCAAAAAAGCAGAATAAGAAGCAGTTCCCTATTGTGGAAGTTTGATAAACAACCATTTTTATAAGTAGCAGTTAAAAGCTGAAAGTAAGGGCCAGCAGGTGCCATGGATGTTAAGGCAGCTGGATCCCACATAGCCAACTCCATGGTTTGAGTCCAGACGTGGTGACTTGAAAATCATGCCAGCCGCATGTACATGCATGCACAAAATTCCAAAAGGAGACTGAAGGAGAAGGGATTTTGACATGGCTATCCCCTCTGGGGGGTGATTTCTCACTTCCCTTCTCTTTCTGTGTCTATATCTTTCTCCAGCAAACACATGTGTCCTATAGCAAAAACAAAAACAAAAAGCAGCAAGTAAAATAAAATTAACTGATTCTGCTCACTTTTGAAAGTGAGCAGGTGTTTGGTGCCTTTATACAGCTTAAAGGTGATACAAGTTATCGGGAACAGCGGATGGCGTAATGGTTACGTCACTGGACTCCTATGTAGTTGACTGCAGTTCAAGTCCCACCCAATGACTTAAACTCATGCTGAGTATATGTGCATGTGTGCCCAAAATCCCAGGAGGAGAAGGGAATGCAGCATGGTCATCCCCCCCCCCCCGGGGGAGAGGAGTGATTTCTCACTTTCTGTCTCTCTGTCTCCAATGAATACATGCACCCTATAGCAAAAATCTCTCCAAAAGTAATTTTTAAAAAAGTGTAG